>NW_023458563.1:15342544-15348005 GCF_013731165.1 Rhagoletis pomonella
TGACCTTCAGTAATTCGTTCTCCTCCATTACTCGCTTCATTAACGATGCATTATATATCTGCGAATCATTGCATCGTCCAGGAGCACCAATGTTCACATATAAAAACCGATATCTGAACATATATAGAAATAATTAATACATGCTTTTTAGAAAAAAAAAACAACAGGATAAAAGTTAAATAACCTACAGCTAGTAGAACAATAGAATACCATCCTTTATAGTTGTGGTAGTTGGTTGCATCGGCTGGATTCGGCCTAACTTCGATGTGGCACCCATCTGAATATATACATATGTATGTACGTACATCTTTGTTTTTATATAAATTAGTTGCATTTTTAACTTTCTTACCAATTGCTCCAAGGCATTGGGGAAAGCCGAGACGGTCAAAACCATCATCACAGTCTTTTAAAGTTTGTGGAGTCGGTGGTAATTTTTTTATGTATTGCGCTGACAAAGCTTGCCAGACTTCCTCGCAAAACTCCCACAAGATTGTGCACACGGTCGAAATTCCAACACCAAATAGTTCGGAAACCACTCTGTACTCCCCAGACGATCCCAGCGTAAATAGAGCTATCGCAACGCGATTTGCAATGGAATCGCGTTGCGCCAGTTTGTGTCGGCTTTGTGCAGGTTTTTGAGGAAACCACAGAGTGTTTCGAAACTAGTGCGGTTCATGCGGAAGTGCGTCTTAAAGAAATGGTCATCGTTGCAATTGCAATTAACTTCCCAGAAAGAAGACTGCCGATTCTGTAATAGAGGGAGTATCATTTATAAAAGCACAAGAACTGATTACTTATAATTTGATTTACCAATTCCCAGAGGGATCTCTGAGTAGCGTTCCTCTGCAGTAGCCCGTAAAGCAATAGCTGCTGTCTTCGCAAATGTTGCAAAATTATGAAGTTTTTTTCTTTTCTCTTTTTATATAAGGCCATTGAACTTGCGTAGCTAGCCAGCACTGACTGCAAAACTTGTATATTTGCAGTATACGCAAGAAAAAGTTCGCTTAAACACTTATTGTTTTCCATTTTACCAATTTATTGTAAATAAACAAAAATTCTTTTAAGACAGCTGACAGCAACTCGTTAATCGAGCAGCTGATTGTGTGTGAAACACAAACATCGAATACTTAATTAAAAACTTAATTGACTCAATTAATTTTCTGTCTGAAAACAGTATTACCGTGAATGATATATTGAATTAGTTTGCTAAATATGCGAAAATCGATAAACAATGTCTTGTATGCTATATGCTGATCAAAAAGGGTGCACACTTAAAGGACTTCAAAAATATTAATTTTAAGTTGGGCGTTTCTGAGGGTTATTATGATACGCAGCTACGCCATTCAGTTGTTTTCAAAAAAGCGGCTAAATATATATTTCCAAAATGTGTCTGGCCTAAGGACCAAATCTAAACAAATCTTTAATATGAGCGCTCATCTGGATTATGACATTTTCGTACTGATCGAGACTTTGTTGAACGATGACTTCTGTGAGAATGAATTTTTTGACTTCAATCTGTATAATGTTTACCACAAAGATCGAAATGCAACGAAGACAGGACTCGCTAGAGGTGGAGGGGTTCTAATCGCCGTTCAACGGCGGTACTCCTCATCGCTTGTGCTATTAGATAATATGGATTACCTTCTGGATCAACCTTGCGTTTTGGTACATGGCAGCTCTGATATCTTTATCTGTGCGTCTTATAATCCTCCAGCCAGTGCTGATATTCTGTATAAAGCGCACGTGGATAATGTAGTGGCTTTAGTCTCTAAGCATGTTTGCAGTAATTTCTGCATTCTAGGAGATTTTAATCTATGCAGCATAGGATGTCGTATATTGACGCCGGTTTTGCGTTATGTCTGGTAAACATTACTAGCTTCTCTGAGTCTTACCTAGTAGATTCTTTCTAAGTATTGATCTCATTCAGGTAAACAGTTATTCAAATAGGCTTGGCAGAATTCTGGATCTTATCTTCCTCATTGATAACATTAACTTTTCTTTAGATGAATGCTTAGACCCATTGTCAATTTCCGGTTTTCATCGCGTTTCGCTTATCATGCAGTTAGAGTTTTATAATTTTAATAGGCAAAGTACTTGCCAATCAACTAGTTTTTGCTTTAAGTGTTGTACTTTTGACACTGTAAATAGTGAGATTTCTTCCACAGACTTGGTCTCAATATTTGAAGGAGTCGGCGTGGCGGAATGCTTTGCCATCTTTAAAATAAAGACAAGTGAAAAATGTACTAATAACATACCGCTTATAAAACCAAGTCCTTATAAAATTCCCTGGTATACCAAGGAACTAAAGAGGATTACAAATTTGAGAAACAGGTTTTTTTAAACTTAAGTCGTCAAACCCTCTTGCTTACAAGGATAAATATCTACGCTATTCTAGTGAATTTAAAGCGTTGAGTAAGAATCTTCAAAGAAACTATATTCGTAAATTCGAATGCTATACTAAACAAAACCCCAAAGCTTTCTGAAGTCTTCTATAGCGAAAACCATGCGTCCACCTCCCAGGATGCTGCTAATCTCTTTGCATACTTCTTCTGTTCTAATTTTGAACCAGCACCACCACCATGTTAGTTCTCCAATTATTTTTGGCTCACTCTCTCTATATCTTAATGACGTAGAGAATGGCATATTGCAGATAAAATCGACTTCGCAAACTGATTTAGATGGTTTATCCTCTATTCTTTTAATAATAATCCCAACGGTTTTTTGCCGCCCATCCACCCGAGGGGCGCTGTCCGGATGACGTACGGAACCAATATTTTAAATTTTTGCTCCGAGACACGATAGGCAGGAGTTTGTTAAGTGTCGAGATCTAAAACTGTTCAGCTACAGAACTAAATTCATCAGCTGATTTTATGTCTTTATGTTAATGATTCATTTATTGAGAGAGGATAATATCACTTTCTTAATGCTGAAAAGCGAATCAGATATATCAAATGTGCTGGAATGAGAGTCAAAATCCTGGCACAAGCAACGGAATAGCTCTTGCAATTCAAAATTAGCTTTACAAGTTTTCAAAAATAGGGGATAAAAGTGTCTTGATACACGGGAGGGAACATTAAGGCTAACTTAAGCCAGAAGAAGCGGGCTTTAAACAGAGCCTGTTAGTAATTTAACCATAACAAGTAAGAAAATCTAAGTTCGGGTGGAGCCGAACATTAAATACCCGGCGCAAGTATTAAATATATGTTTTTTCACCTTTTCGAAAGCTACCGCTAGATGGTAAGCCGGGGTGTATCCATTTTGAGTAAATTGGCGTCCTTAAATTTCGAAATATTGCAGTTTCAAGCATTTCTGAAATTAACCATTATATGAAAAGCGGTCGTAATTTTAGTCCGATTTCAATAATTTTCAACGTTTTGTTTCTATGTGGCAAGCACAATAAAAATACCGAGTTTGGTACAAATTTGTAGAACGGTTACCGATATACATATATGTGATCATAAGTGGGCGGTGTCACGCCCATTTTCCAAAATTTTACCATAAGCGCATTTCTTGGTAAAGAATTGTTGCAAGCATCAATTTTGAATAAATTAGCTTTAATATTTACTGATTTATTGAAGATTTTGTATTTCTCTAAATTACCGTTATATGGGATGTGGGCGTGGTTATTGTCCGATTTCTAAAATTTTGGGCCATTTAGTATGGTGTACCAAGGCCAACAACTGTGCCAAGTTTGGAAGAAATTGGTGCAGCGGTTACCAAGATATACACATGTAACCATAAGTGGGCGTGGCTACGCCCATTTTCCTAAAATGTATAATATTCTTATTTTTCGTCTGAAAGTTATTGTAAATATCAATTTTGAGTGAATTATATTCAGTAGTTACTAAAATATCGCAGTTTTCGTATTTCTGGAAATTAATGTTATATGGGAAGTGGGCGTGGTTACAGTCCGATTTCGCCCATTTTCAATACCAACCTACCTTGGATTAACGGAAACCTACTTACCAAATTTTGTTGAGATATCTCAATTTTTGCTCGAGTTATCGTGTACACGGACGGACGGACAGACGGACGGACAGACAGACATGGCTTAATCGATTTCTCTATTCATTCTGAGCATATATGTATACATTTGTCTATATCTATCTCGATTCGTTTTGGCTGTTACATACAACCGTTATGTGAACAAAATTAATATACCCTTGTGCACAAGTGCGCTCGGGTATAAAAATTGTACCACGCATTTCGCTGCGACTGACAAGTTTAGGAAGTTTAATAAGCTTTAATCGGCTCGTATAAGGTGGAAGGTTATATTGAGAATCCCAACGGAAATTTCTTAAAGCAAAAAGTAGGAATTGTTTGTGAATTGATTCTATCTTATCTGAGTAAATTTGATACCTTGGATTCCTAACCACCGAACCGTATTCCAGAATCAGTCTAACTAATGTTGTAAACAGGGTTTTATTGATATAAGGGCCACTAAATTCTTTTGACCATAGTTTCGCAAATGCAAGTACACCTTTAGCCTTGTTGACTGTCACATTAATGTGAAGATTAAAATTAAGCTTAGGATCCATTGTGATACCAAGGTCCACAAAATTGTATACCTGTTCCAAATTATGGTTATCTATTGTATAAGAAAGTGGCTGAACAGCTCTTTGCGAGAAGCACATTACTTTACATTTTTCCAGATTTAGAGGCATACGATTTACATAGCACCAGTTAGCCATGCTGTTTAAGTCTGCTTGTAGCAAATGCCTTTCTTTGATTGATACGTACGATTTATAAAGTTTCACATCATCTGCGTACATTAAAATTTTGAAAATTGTATATCGTTTATAAAAAGCAAGAACAGAATCGGGCCTAGGTGGCTACCTTGCGGGACTCCTGAAGTAACATCAATGACGTCAGAAATTGTATTTTTAAATATAACCCTTTGTGATCTATCACAGAGGTATGAAGAGTTCCACCGTAGAAATTTAGGTTGAAGACAAGAAGATCAAGCTTATAGATGAGCAACGAGTGACATACTTTGTGAAATGTTTTACTGAAGTCGGTATATATAACATCCACATTTTTGTTTTCACTAAACGCTTTTGAGATATAGGTTGTGATTTCAAGTAAATTTGTTGATGTTAATTTGCCTTTGCAAAACCCATGTTGACAGAATGAAATGGTAGATTTGATAGAATGCGTCAACTGATTTGTAACAATTGCTTCAAATAATTTAGGAATTGCAGAGATCTTAGCTATGCCCCGATAGTTCTCCACCGAGGACCTGCTACCGCTTCTATGTAGCGGAGTTATGAGCGATTCCTTCCATAAGGTTGGAAAGATGCCTTCTTTAAGAGACAAATTAAATAAGGCTGTTAACGACTCATAGAGATAATCAGCACAATTTATGAGAAAACAAGTGGGGATCTGGTCAGGACCATAACTAAAAGACTGCTTTCAGGATTTCAGGTAAACTAATACATCATCGGGAGATATTATTGGGGTA
>NW_023458563.1:15348015-15355623 GCF_013731165.1 Rhagoletis pomonella
AGTATGGTTGGGAGTTAATGGAGTAATTGAATTTAAAAAACTGAGCGAACATGTTAGAAATTGTTTGATTATCACTAGAGACGGTATTTTGATACTTCGTGGCGGAAGGAAACCCACGTACAATTCGCTTGGAGTTTACGAAATCATAAAACGATTTGGGGTTATATATTATACGTCGTTTGATTTTACACAAGTAAGCTTTATAACACTTTTTGTTTAATTCAAAGAACTTGTGACGCAATAATGAGTATTTTACATAGTATGAGTGTAAACCGTTTTATTTTGTGTAATCTAAAATAACGTGACTTTCTGTTTTTCAAACTTCTCAGTTCTTTAGTGAACCATAACTGTGTTTGTGCTTCAGGAGCACACATATGTTTAGGTACATACTTTTCAAACAGTTGATGTACAGTAAAATTAAAATGTGCTACGCTTTGCTCAACCTTTTCTTTGTGTATAGGCCACGACAATTTAAACAATTCTTGAATCAGTTTTTAATCAGTTTTTTAAAGTTGGCTTTCGAAAAATCAAAGCTAATATTTTGGATACCGCGATTTTGACCATCGTTTATAATTTCGTAAGATATCTCAATAGCAGGTTGGTAGACATCTTCGGGCCAAACTAGTGGGTCACATTTATTTACAGCGGACTTAAATGTATCATCAACATAAACAAGATCTAATACTTTGCCAAACTTATTGCGAAGTACATTAACTTGATTTAGGCAGAGTTCAGCTATCTCCTCTAAAAATACGTTGTTTGCACGCACTAGACGAGAAAGGTACGATATCATTGTAAATGATGATCCATGATACATTTGCTAAATTAAAGTCACCCAATACAATAATTTTTAAGAATTGTGCGGCATTTGCTTATCCACTTTTATTAATTTTTAATAAATCTCTGGAACATGGCGAATTTATAGATGCATGGAAGGTCACCTCAATCACGCCTATTTTTAAAAGCGGTAATAAGAGTAATGTGACTTATTACTGTCCCATCTCTAAACTGTCGACTGTTTCCAAACTGTTTGAATACATAGTTTAACAGAAACTGTATTTTGCGGTTAAGCGTATAATTTCTAGCAATCAGCATGGCTTTATGGCCGGCAGATCGACTGCGACAAATTTAACTGTATTCTCCGAATATTGTGTGCCTGCTTTTTATGATCGAATCCAAGTTCATACTGTTTATACAGACCTTGCTAAAGCATTTGACAAGGCCAGTCACTAAAGAAGCTAGTTTTGTCTTGGGTTAGATCTTACCTCTCTTTCCGTAATTATGTAGTGGTTGTTGATAACGTTCCCATTCTTTTATTGCCTCCTCGGGGGTTCCCCAAGGTAGTATTTTGGGTTCCCTGTTCTTCGTCACTTTTATAAATGACTATCAGACCCGGCGAACTTCGTCCCGCCCAAGATTAATTTTTTTGTGGAAACACTTGGTCCAACGTTTTCGCCAGGAATTCATGTTCACGTTTGGTTTTGTGGTCGACAGAAGGCATATCCTCTATTACCGTCTTAAATAACCTGACGAAAGCGTTATACTGGGAAGAAGTTCTTGCGGCTCGATGGTGAATCGTCCTTGAATCTTTATAGTATAATTGGTGGCAATTTCCAAACTGGTAAGTATCATTGGTCCACATTCTATTTAGTCACCGTAAAACAAGCACCGCACTGGTTCTGATGGTTGATTTAACGGAGGTAATTTGACTTTGATCCCTGGTGCCTCCGAATTGACGATTTTCTGCAGTAACTCGGCTCCAGCGCCACCATGCGCATCTTAGTATTCAATAGTATTGCCCCTACATATTTATATACATACATTAAAATCATTTCGGTCGTTTAGGAGGAATAAGTCTGACACTCTTCAGCATTTTTTCCCATACAAAAAAAAAATAAAAATAATCACGTATTCGTTATACGGAGAAAATGCGCAACATCATCAGCGAAAAAGTTCTCAAAAATCAACGGTAACTTATTGCCATTTAAAAGTTGCACCTTATGATACTGAAATTGAATGAACTACCAAAGTGCATACTCAAGATTAGGTGCCATTTGGAAAGCGCCGAGCCCCCTTTTCCAGTAGCCCCAAAATCTCTATAAATATTTCCAGGACACTACCACAAATACTTCCAGAGATATACGGTATGAAAAATTCGATATGTATGGGTGATGCCACGCTCCCTTATATATCGAAGGTCTGTAGTATGTGGCCAAAATTTCAAAAAAATCGGTGCAGCCGTTCGCGAGATCACCTCTTATAAAAAGAAGAAGCTTCTCTTTAAGCTGTTTTTGATAGACTTTTTTGTGCTGATTACGAATCCGTAAGTATAAAGTTTCCATCACCTCCAGATTTTGAGAAAAAAGTGGTGAAATTGTCAAGAAATCGCCTTCTTTGCAATATTTGAGAAGCTCTAGCAAGGAAACAAAAGGTGATAGAACCTTCCACCTAGGCTTAAATTAAAGGTAGAACTACAGACTACTATCCCTGACAATACTATTCCTACACCTTGCCCTGTGGGCTCCTATACTCATTTACTTTTTATCGCCCAACAATAAAAAAAATACTGGAAAATTATGCAATTGAAAAAAAATTTGTAAAAATTACTGTTAGCTGTTCAACAAATTACTATAGGTGACCTTAGGGTCAAGCTGAAGGAATGGTATTTTCAGGGATTGAAGTCAGAAGTTCAATCCTTAATTTAAGCCCAAGTGGAGGTTCTTACACCTTTTGCTTTATTGCGGTAGGTACTCAAGCTTCCCAAAATGAGGTTTTCCTGTTCAACAAATGACTATAAGTGACCATCAAGCAAAGGTGCAGGAATTTGCAGGGATAGTAATCGAGATTTTTTGCTTTAATCTAAGCCTAAGTGGGAGGTGGTAGACATTTGTTTCTTTGCTAGAGCTTCTCAAATATTGCAAAAAACGCGATTTTTTGAAACTTTGACCTCGTTTTTCTTAAAATCTGGGACTGATGGAAACTTTATGCTTATGTCAAAAATAACGTTAATATTTGCTGCATAAAATTTCTTTATATCTTTGTTGGCCTGTGTAATAAGTATTGTTTAATAGCCAATACCCGCATGTTTGCGGCGCCTTTAAACACCTTTCGAACCGTAAAACAATGACTCAATTCTATACTACGCATATCTATAATACGGGTATCGAATTTCAAGCAAGTCCCAATTGTACTGATTACGAATCCGTAAGTATAAAGTTTCCATCAGCTCCAGACTTTGAGAAAAACGTGGTGAGAAAAACGGCTCTAGCAAGGTTATAGAACCTTCCACTTAGGCTTAAATTAAAGGTAGAACTACAGACTACTATCCCTAAAAATACTATTCCTGCACCTTGCCTTGATAGTCACCTATACTCAATTACTTTTTATCGCCCAAAAATAAAAAAAAATACTGGAAAATTATGCAACTGAAAAAAAATTTGTAAAAATCACTGTTAGCTGTTCAACAAATGACTATAGTTGACCTTAGGGTCAAGGTGAAGGAATGGTATTTTCAGGGATTGAAGTCTGAAGTCCAAGCCTTAATTTAAGCCTAAGTGGAGGTTCTAACCCTTTTTTCTTAACTGCCTTTGGTTTATTTGCTAGAGCTTCTCAAATATTGCAAATAACGCAATTTTTTGACACTTTGACCTCGTTTTTTTAAGTTCTTGAGCTGATGGAAACTTTATGCTTACGGATTCGTAATCAGCACAAAAAATGTGTCAAAAATATTGTCAGCATTTGCTGCATCAAATTCTATTGTTAATTGGCCAATACCCGCATGTTTGCAGCGCCTTCAAACACCCTTCGAACTGTAAAACAATGACTCAATTCTATTCTGCGCATATCTATAATACGTGTACCGAATTTCAAGCAAATCGGATCATAAATAGGATTTTTTGGAATAGAACGGTCCCTGGTCCACCTTTCAGAAAAAATTATCGTATATGTTACTCCTGGCAATAAGCTACCTCCATGCCAAATTTCAAGCAAGTCGCACCATAAATAAGATTTTTCCCAATAGATCGGTATATGGTCCACCTATCAGAAAAAATATCCTATATGTTAACCCAGGAAATAAGCTATCTGCGTGCCGAATCGGACCATAAATCGGTCCCTGGTCCACTAAACGGAAAAATGGATCCTGTATTCTAATCTAGGCAAAAGGCCACCTACGTACCAAATTTCAAGCAAATCGGACAATAACTAAGATTTTTTCGAATAGATTGGTCCCTGGTCCATCTATCAGAAAAAAGTATCCCATATGTTAATCCAGGAAATAAGCTACCTACCCGCCAAATTTCAAGCAAATGAAGGAAAAAATAGATCCTATATGCTAATCTAGGCAAAAGGCTACCTATGTACCAAATGCATTTTTTTAGCGTAGCTCGACCCACCTATCGGAAAAAATAAAACTTTGTGCACTCATCCTTCTAAACATCTTTCAAAAAAAGCAGCAACAACTCGTATCGGTCATGAAACATAGGAGAAAATAGTTCCCAATTAATTCATGCTCACAATGAATTTCACAATTATCCTAAATTTTCCAAGCTTCACAACGAATTTTCCACCTTGACATTGTCCAAAACCATTAAATCATGCGATAAAATGCAAAATTTCGACGAAAAAAATTCAAAATTTTTCGCGTTCTTCCGAATTTTTCCTAGTTTTCCACTCAGAATTTTCCATTTTTCTAGTCGAAAGCCATTCCGAAGGAATCGCATGGAGGGTTTTCCCAAAACTTTATTGCGTAAAAACCTTCCCCTGGCAATTACGAACATCTAAAAAAAATGTATGCCAAATCGGGCCAACCGTTCTCAATTGATGAATTAAATATTATACATTTTTCACACCATTTTTATATATCGTCGTTTAAAGTACAAAACCGCGTATCGTCATTCTACAAAACCGCATAACTGTGATTGGCTGCCAAAAATTGGATTTGCTCACACAATCTCTTGGCTCAATCCTTATTCTTTCATCCTCAAATATACTAGCCAGAAATGCGATTGCTTTATAAAAAAGAGAACCATTTTGAAATATGAGTGTTTTTACTCTCTAGAAAATAGTTCCTACAACTTCACATACGCAGTTTTGCATTTTGCTGATACGCGGTTTTGCACTTTAAACGACGATATCTATACTAATTATATAAAGAGAAGTCCCTTTTTTTTGTAACAGGTAATCTCGCGAACGGCTGGTCCGATTTTCATGAAATTTTGTATACAAATAGCTTTCGGTAACCACCATGTTTTAGGCTTTTTTTCGGGTAGGTGGCCCAGGGACCGGTCTATTCGCAAAAATCTTATTATAGTCCGATTTGCATAAAATTTAGTACGTAAGTAGCTTTTTAGCATATATTAGCATATATGACCCATTTTTTCCGGGAAGTGGTCCAGGGACCGATCTATTCGAAAAAATCGAATTTACGGTCCGATTTGCTTAAAATTCGGTGCGCGGGTAGCTTTTTAGCATGTATTAGCATATGTGATAAATTTTTTCCGAGAAGTGGACCAGGGACCGATATATTCCAAAAAATCGTATTTACGGTCCGATTTGCTTAAAATTCGGTACGTATGTAGCTCTTTAGCGTATATTAGCATATATGATCCATTTTGTCCGAGAAGTGGACCAGGGACCGATCTGTTCGAAGAAATCGTATTTATGGTCCGATTTGCTTAAAATTCGGTACGTAGGTAGCTTTTTGCCTGGATAAGCTTATAGATTCCTGTTTTCCAATTTTCATGCAATTTCGAATATAAATAGCTTTAAGTAACGACCATATCAAGGGGCGAATTCGTCACTAGGCAAGATTTTTTGCGCCAATCAGAAACAACGGATACTGTCAAAATATAATTATAATATATAATAAATCTCAACTAATATATATTTAGAACCGTTTGTTAGTTTTCGCAAGGCTCGAGAGCGGCTGAACCGATTTTTTTGAAACTGCCACCTGCCGCACGTGTCCCAAGGATTGTTTTAGGCTGAAAAAAATCTATATGTAAAGGGGGCGTGGCACTTCCCATACAAACCGAATTTCTCATGCTACATATCTCTGAAAGTGTGCATGGTAGAGTTTTGGAAATTGGTATGGAGATATACGAAATCAATCGCATACCCTTGGAGAAAAATTTTAGCTATGGTAAAAAGGGGTGTGACATCTCCCATACAAACCGAATTTTTCATACTGCTTATCTCTGGAAATTTTTTGGTAGAGTTCTAGAGTTTTGTATGGAGATGTACGAAATAAATCGCATACTCATGAAGAAAGAGGGCATCTCTTGGAAAGGGGGGCGTGGCACCTCCCATATAAATCGAATTTTTATACTGCATATCTCTGAAAGTATTCATGGTACAGTATATGTGTATATAGTTGAAATCAAGCCCATACTCATGGAGAAAATTTGGGCTATTTGAAAAGGGGTGTGAGGCCTACGAACGTACCGACCTTTAGCTATCTTTGAATGAATTTTTTTAGTCTTCTGTAGGTGTGTTTGTGAGTGATCTCCTCCTAAATGGTTGTACGGATTTTAACGAAACTTTTTGTGTATTTGAGTGGGTCTCTGGATGGTTTAGTTTCACAATTTAATCCGACAGTTGGCGCTGTAGTTGAGTTATTACTAAAAATCTTATTTATGATCCGATTTGGCTAATGTTTTAAATATGTATGCAATACTATTGCAAAAACGTGCTGCCAAGTGGCGCTGAAGTCGAGCTATTACTAAAAATAGCCAAGTGAGAAAAGGGGCCGTGAAGGTCAGATTAAATCGACCTGTTGCACCATTGAGTATATCGAACGTTGCAATTGTCCCAATGGATGTGATTTTCCTATATTATTATGCGTTCAAACTTTTAAGGTATTTCGTCTGAAATAAGTATATGTATATTGCATTTCTGTAGAACAATGATTTGCACCCATTTTGAAATTGCCACCTACCATACTGTAAAGCTTCTAGGACATTCACTATAGAACCGGGTCATTGTTGCCGCCAGGGAGTGAAGAGGAAAAAATTTATTTCGCTTGCGAATAACCGTGCTATGTAATGCCGCACAACTGGAGAATTTCAAGAACGGATATAACACTTTCCTTAGGTTATTTAAAGCGGCAAATGAGCACCAAACCTTAATCTTAGCAGACAAATGTGCCAATGAAAATCGTAAACGTGAATTGTTGGTGAAAATGTTGGACCAAAAAGTTTCAATAAAATACATAAAAATTTTGGGCGGGACGAAGTTCGCCGGGTCTGCTAGTCTCTATATATAAATACGCCACAAGAAAATTTTGCAATCCCTTTTTTGAAGGCACTCTTCGCTCGATTTCAATGAAACATACACCGATTTAAAGGATATAACTTCCTCTAATCCAGAAATGTTAACACTGGTATATATGGGGCGTGGCATCTGACATATAGACTTAAATGTGAAAACCACTATGTCTCTAAAACGAATCATGCTGGGGAACTGAAACTTAGCACAGATGCATAGATTGTAAATACCCTACTTACGGTAAAAAATGGTAGGTACTGGAAAAGTGGGCGTGGCACGTCCTATACAAACTGACATTCTCTTATCGGCCATCTCTGTAACCGCCTATGCTAACGTCCTGAA
>NW_023458563.1:15355723-15364996 GCF_013731165.1 Rhagoletis pomonella
TGTTTAACTGGCGATTAGTGTTAACCAGAGATGGTGAAAACGGCCCTAATAAGGCAATCATATTGAGCCACTAACTCGTGTTTATGGGCCATTTTGGAGTTTAAGCCTTAACTCTACTCTTAAACTTGGAGTTTACCATACAAAAAATTTCGTTAAACTCTCCTTAAACACCACTTTTATTTGGAGTTTATGCGAATGCAACCCTTTTTTTGACCCGATTCGGGTTGTGTCTTTGATAATCAAAACTTGCAACCAAATTGCCGACAGTTAGTCTGTTCCCGTACTGCAGGATTTAATCAGAATTAGTCCGAAGTCGTTCTGTGCACGTAAGTCTAGAATATCAACAATCTAGCGATGCAAAAACCAAAAATGTGGCTCGACAGAACCTTTTGTGCTGATTTCAACCCTACTAAAATTACCTGGCGAAATTAAAATATAAAAAAGATATCAATGGTTAAAGTTAAATTTTCTGATTTCTTTAAATATTAATATCTTCTGAATAACATAACCTATTAAAAAACTAATGACGTCAAAATAAAGATAATTAATTTTACTTTCATGTATGTATATAGCTTCTATGCCTTTTTATACTTTTAGTCCAGAAATACTAAAAAACAAAATAAAATAAAAATATATATTTTTAAATGTCGTTTATGAAAAATTAGATCTAAAACTGGTTATAGTGCATACCTTGCATAAAAGGCATTTAAATTATGTTGAAATTAGCATCAAGCATTTTTTAATCGGTTAACTAGTTTCCGAGATATTAAACACATAAGAAATAGCTAAGTTGAACTTTAACCTCTTTTATTGGCTTTGGTTTTTATTTGCACCAAATAATTTTGGTATGGTTAAAATTAGCGTTAAAAGTTCTATCGATCCTTATTTCTTGTTTTTTTTTATAGCTAAACGGTTGGTATTCTAGACTTATGTGTGGGTGTGTACGGGAACAGACTAAATGAGAATAAGAAAAAGTAAACAAAAAAAATTTAACTCTGAGTTTCTTAAACACCCCAATGTGAACGCTTGACAGTTGTTCATAAACTCAAAACGTTAAACTCGAGTTAATGGCTCACTGAGAACGTAATATAACAGTCGCACTCAGCGTCGTTTAATGATTACTTAAGGTGTCCCTCATTAACGATTTCAAAAAATTCCCTGTCAGAGTCAGTTAATGATTCGTTAACGGCATTTAATGAACATTAAAGTTTAGAAGCAAAAACCTCTACTTAACTTTTTAACGAATGATTTTGAAATTTTTTGTTTGTTTTCAATAAATTTCAATTTCGATAACGTTGCTGTATCAGTGGCAATGGCCTAGTGAGCAGAGCATTTTCGTGCCATTCAAGAGATCCGAGTTCAATCCTCGGCAACGAATTTTTTTTAATACAATTTTTTTTTAAGTTTTATTGATTCAAAAATTCATATGTTTTATTTTATTTAACGTTTGGAAACTTTTTTGATTCATCTTTTTTCTTTTACTTTCAGTTTCTAAAATTTTTAGTTTTTCTTTCGTTTAGTTTTTAGAAAACTTATTGCTAAGCGATAAATATAATAACACTATTAGCACATCTGTCAATTAGTTATTCGAAATACAGAAAAGGGCTTTCAAGATAGTTGCCGAAATATAAAGGCTTTTGTCTCTCGAAAGACTGAGGTGAGGTGAGTTGAAAGGCAGGTGCCAGAATTGGCCTGTTATTGGTATTGTTTGTCTTTTAGCAAACAATTTAATTAAACTAAAAAAAAATGTTTTCTTTTTAAAGCAATAAAATCTATACATAATGTGACCAACCGTACTTTTTTCAGAAGTGCAGTACTTCTTTTTTGCTCTTGTACTTCGTACTTCGAAGTACAGTCAAATGTACTTCTGCAACCAGTTAGCGACAATTTTCGGATCGCTATCGCACTTTTTGACCGTATGATATAAATGTTTTTGCGTCAAAAAGTGCGATAGCAATTCAAAAATTGTCGCTAACTGGTTATAGAATCTCTCCCCACGTCCTGTACTTCTCCGATCATCTGAACGATCGTCACATGGCCTGGGCGATAAATTCGTTCAAACCATTAAAGTCGCTGGGGACCGATGGCATCATATCTGAGCCGCTGCAAAGGGCTCTGAAGGTGTCGTGCAATTGGTTGGATCCTATTTATACAAACTGAGTGAGAATCGGGTATATCCAAAGGCTTGGAGGGTACTCAGTGTTGCGTTCATCCCTAAGGCCGGAAAAGGCTCTCATGTTTCCCCTAGGTATTTCAGGCCTATCAGTATCTTCGTTATTGCTGAAAACGCTTTTGCTAAAAACGCTAGAGAGACCTATACATAAGAAAGGCAATTCTTCGTGACTGTCTTTCAAGAGCTCAATATGCTTGGTGCAAGAAAAGGTCGGTGAATACCGCCCTGCACACATTGGTAAAGTGGTCGGAGGAAGCCTTCACGAAAGAAAATTATGCAGTAGGGGCCTTCTTCGATATCGAGAGGGCCTTCAACAATGTCACTTCAGAGGCAATAGTATATTCATAATATGGGGGTTGAAACCAACCTAATAATGCTTATCTACAGTTCGCTTCGTGACGTATTAGGCTAAGGAAACTGGGTCATTTTATAAAAAATGGAAAAGAAGACATTTGTCTGCTGCAACAAATGTTTTTAAAGCACGCTACCTCTCAAGGGCTAGTGATGAAGGTTCTGACAAGCCATTGTGCGATTGGTATTGATGCGGTGAGATTAGGAATTTCGACTGATCCTTTTGTATCAGCTGTCGAGAGGAGGATGAAGTGGAATCATATCCACACTTTCTTTTAGACAGTCCAACCTTCGCGAGGCTCAGCGTAATCGGCTCGCGGCGTTAACTTAACCCAACCTAAGCTGTACTTCTTTGAGCTATGAAATAGTTGGTCACATTATCTATACACCAAAAGAAAATTAGATCAAAAAAGCTAAAAAATTCAATATAGACAGTTTATAAAATTAAATAAGAAAAAATAAATAAACGGGTAGATTTTGGAAAAGGGGGCATGGCACCGCCCATACAAACTGAAATTCTCATATCGCTTATCTCTGGAACCGCTTATGCTGAAGTCCTGAAATTTGACACAGCAACATATGTTGTCAATACCGTACTTACGGCGAAAAGTGGTAGATTTTGGAATGGAGGGCGTGACACCGCCCATTCAAACTGGAATTCTCATACGCGTATCTCTGTAACCGCCTATGCTAACGTCCTGTAATTTGGCACAGAAACATATGTTGTCAATACCGTACTTACGGTGAAGAGTGGTAGATTTTGGAAAGGAGGGCGTGGCACCGCCCATTCAAACGGGAATTCTCTTATCGGTCATCTCCGTAACCACCTATACTAACGTCCTGAAATTTGACACTGCAACATATTTTGTCAATACCGTACTTACGGCGAAAAGTGGTAGATTTTGGAATGGAGGGCGTGACACCGCCCATTCAAACTGGAATTCTCATACGCGTATCTCTGTAACCGCCTATGCTAACGTCCTGAAATTAGGCCCAGAAACATATGTTGTCAATACCGTACTTACGGTGAAGAGTGGTAGATTTTGGAAAAGGGGGCGTGGCACCGCCCATACAAACTGCAATTCTCATATCGCTATTTCTGGAACCGTTATGCTGACGTTTTGATTTTGGAATAGGGGGCGTGGCACCGCCCATACAAACTGCAATTCTCATATCGCTTATCTCTGGAACCGCTTATGCTGATGTCCTGAAATTTGACACAGCAACATATGTTGTCAATGCCATGCTTACGGCGAAATGTGGTAGATTTTGGAAAAGGTGGCGTGGCACCGCCCATACAAATTGAAATTCTCATATCGCTTATCTCTGGAACCGCTTATGCTGACGTCCCGAAATGTGACACAGAAACATATTGTTACGATTATCCAACTTGACGTTTCTCTTTGTGGAACATTCTACGTCATTCTTCGAACATTCTGCCTATTTCTCGTTGTTCGCTTTGTGTTGCCGCAGTATTCGCCACACTGCCCTCCACCTAAGTCTGATCGTCCCGATCAGACACACTTGCGGTTCCAAACGCTGCAAGCCTTTCCAAGTGGACCACCTTCATCTTGTTTCTTGGTCTCCCGACGGTCTGGATCCGATACACTACGTCATTTAGCCGTTTTACGACCTTATACGGACCTTCCCAGTTGCATTGTAGTTTTGGGGACAAACCTTTCTTTCGTTGTGGATTGTACAGCAACACCAAATCTCCTTCCTGGAAACCCTCGGAATTCATCGCCTTATCATACCTGGCTTTCATTTTGTCACTCATAATTTGTGTGCGCTGTCTCACAAGAGCATGTGTCTCTCTCAGCTCCTCTTCCAGGATGTTTGACGTCTCTTTTCCAATCCTTCTAGCATCACCAGTCACCCCAAACTTCAGATCACTAGGCAAACGGAGCTCACTGCCGAATATTACCCTTGCAGGAGTTTTACCCGTTGTTTCATGCACTGCTGACCGGTATCCCATCAGGAACAAGGGTATGCGGACATCCCAATCTTTTTGATTCTTGTCCACGACCTTCCGCAAATGCTCTTCCAGGGTTCGGTTGAACCGTTCCACCATGCCGTCTGATTGGGGATGAAGAGCCGTCGTTCGAGTTTTCCGGATACCCAGTATCTGGCACATCTCTTGGAACACTGCCGACTCAAAATTTCTTCCCTGGTCAGAGTGCAGCTCAATAGGTACACCGTATCTCGCAACCCAATTGTAGGTGAATACCTCCGCTACTGTTTTAGCTTCCTGGTTTGGAATCGGGTATACGTCCGGCCATCTGCTAAAGTAGTCCATAACCACAAGGACGTATTTGTTTCCCTGTGCGCTCATAGGAAATGGACCGGCTACATCCATGGCAATCCGCTCGAAAGGTGCACCTGAGTTATATTGCTTCATCTGGCCATGACTTCTGGATTTCGACCCCTTAGCTGCAATACACTCCGCGCAGTTAGCAATCCACTCTGCGACCGATTGCCGACAACCAACCCAATAGAACCTCTGCTTAACCTTCTCCAGGGTCTTCGTGATTCCCAGGTGCCCTCCACTAGGACCATTGTGGAATTCCTTGAGTACATCCGGAATTCTTACCCTTGGAACTACTATCAGGTTACGGGAGCACTGGCCATCTTCGCTTTCCCATACCCTATGCAAACAGCCATATATTAATTTTAAGCTGTTCCATTGTGCCCAGTACGCCTTTGCGATGGGGCTTTCCGCTGCCATTTGTTCCTTAGTTGGCCTCCTGTCCACCTCCAGTCCATGCATCAAAAGCTCTAGATCTGGATCTTCCTGCTGACACTTTCGTAGCTGTTCTTCCTTCCACTCTTCCGCTGGTGTTATTGTCGTTAGACGGACGTCTATAATGTCCTCTTTTCCCTCAGCTTTTGAGCAGTGTTTACATTCCAGGCTACATGGTCGGCGGGACATGGCATCAGCATTACCGTGGACACTTCCCTTGCGGTGTTCAATAGCGAAGTCATAACTTTGCAGTCTCTCAATCCACCGAGCTAGCTGTCCTTCTGGATTCTTAAACTGTAGTAGCCACTTCAGCGCTGCATGGTCCGTTCGAACTCGGAAACGTTGCCCATAGAGGTACTTGTGGAAATGTTTGACGCAGTCCACCAACGCTAGTAGTTCTCTCCGAGTTACGCAGTAGTTCCTCTCTGGTTTTCCAATCGACCGGCTATAGTAGGCAACTACCTTCTCCTGCCCATCAATTACCTGCGACAGTACGCCTCCTATGGCATAACCACTAGCATCCGTATCCAAAATAAACGTTGCACCTGGAACGGGATACGCTAGCATAGGTGCAGTACATAGTCGTTCCTTCAGAGTCTGGAAAGCCTCCTCCTGCTCCTTGTTCCACTCGAAGGCTCTATTTTTCCTAGTGAGCTCGTGAAGGCTTTTAGCAACGCTGGCGAAATTCGGAACAAATCGGCGGTAGTAGGTGCATAGCCCAAGAAAACTTCGTAGTTCGCGCAGGTTCCTAGGTCTTCGCCAATCCTTTACTGCTTCTATATTTTCCTTCGCAGTACAGATGCCCTCCGTTGTCACCCTGTGCCCTAAGTAGTTCACCTCCTTCCTGAACAGTGAGCACTTTTTAGGACTTAGCTTCAGACCAGCGCCAGCTATCCTCTGGAAAACTTCTTCCAAATTGTTCAGGTGTTCCTCAAAGCTTTTACCCAATACGATAATGTCGTCTAGATACACCAAACATGTTTTCCAATGCAGTCCTTTGAGCACATGGTCCATAAGTCGTTCAAAAGTGGCAGGAGCGTTGCATAATCCAAAGGGCATCACCGTGAATTGCCACAGACCGTCTCCAACGCTGAAAGCTGTCTTCTCCTTATCCTCGTCACTTACCTCCACTTGCCAATAACCGCTCTTAAGGTCGAGTGTTGAGAACCACTTTGCTCCAGTCAACGAGTCCAGAGTGTCATCGATCCTGGGAAGAGGATAGCTGTCCTTTTTCGTCACATCGTTTAGTTTCCGGTAGTCTACGCAGAACCGCATTTGACCATCCTTCTTCTTCACAAGTACTACCGGCGAACTCCATGGACTCGCTGATGGTTCAATCACACCACTCTCGCTCATTTCGTTTATTATTTGGCTAACAGTTTCACGTTTGGCAAGTGGAACACTCCGAGGAGCTTGACGGATTGGCCTTGCATCGCCAGTATCAATGCGATGTTTCACAACGTTAGTCCTGCCTGGTTTGTCGCCATCCTTGTCGAATATGTTGCAGTATCTTCGGAGAAGTTCCTTAGCCTTGTGCTGGTATTTTTCTTCCAACCCTTCCGTCCATGCATTAATGTCTTCCGCAATGTCATTCTCGCCAATGGAATCGCTTTCAGGTAACTTTTCGCAGTTGAAGATTGCCTCTACCTCTCGACATTGCCCCAGTACAGTTCCTCTCCGGAGTTTGACTGGTGGCTTGAACTCATTGAGCACTCGAACTGGGATGCGTCCATCCTTTTGCGTCTTAGCCAAGGTTTTACCAATAAGTACGTCCGGTGTAGAATTTTGTGTTGCTTCAACAACCCACAATTTGTTTGTCCCACAATCTCCATCAATCTTTGCCCACACAACTGCTTCTGACTTCGGTGGAATCTGCTCGCTTTCCTCTAGGATCACTCGCTTGCTGCTGTATGGACCATCATACCCAAACCGAAGGGGCACTTCCATGTTGTTATACGTCATAATCCTGTTCTTCATGTTGATCTTCATACCTTGATCAAGCATGAAGTCTAATCCAATGATGACTTCATCCATAATCGCCGCGACTATGAACTTGTGTAACACCGTCACATTCCCTATTGCGACTTTGCATGTTACCTCCCCTACAACTTGGGTGTCCTCACCAGTTGCTGTCCTCAACCTTGCTCCAGGTAATGGCCTTACCTCTTTAGTGACCAAATCAGATCGAATGATGGAATGTGATGCGCCCGTATCCACAGTTAGTACTCGCTCATGTCCGTCCACATATCCACCAACAGTAACGTTGCTCGCTTTTCTGCCAATTCGCGAGACGGAGATTATGGGGCATTCAATTGCGGGAGCCAGCGCGCGCCCCTTGCTGCTGGCTCGTTTTAGTTTAACGACTGATTGGAGTTGGTTTCGTCTCCTTCAGCCCTGCTTTTGCGTCCTGCTGAATTGTTGTGACCATTGGAACTTGCGCTGCAATCGCGGGCGAAGTGGCCTGACTTTCCACATTTAAAACATTTGCCAGAACCATGCTTTTTCTCGCCCAGCAGTTGGATAATCTTCTTCAGCATTTCATTTGTCTCTTCCGGTGCTTCCACTTCCACACGATGTGCTTTGTAGGCTGCGGATTTATCCTCCATGCTCCAGTGATTTGCTGTAGCTGTCTTCTCAAACTGGAGCTTAAAGACTTGGAAAGGAATCGTGCCGTCAAAGGATGGGGTTTTTACCTTGGGAGCGTTCGTCGAAGTAGCTGGACGATTCAACTGCAAACCCCGGAAACGATCTTCAAGCTCATCCACCTTAGCTTCGACTTTCTCCTGTTTTTCCTTAATAAGCGCTTCAATTTTATCTTGTCGTTCCTCGATTTTATCCTGTCTCTCTCTCAGTTCCGCGTTATTTTTGAATAAATTCTCTTGTAGCTGAGTAATCTTTTCATCTAGCTGCGATGATATGCGTGTTTCCTGCACTTGCAGCTGGGATGAAATCTGTGAGGACATCTTTGACATACGTGTATCCTGTGCTTGCATCTGTGACGACAGCTGTGATGACATCTGTGACATGGCAGCCAATAACGTGTTCATGTCCATAGATGTTGATGAACTTGGAGACTTTTGCTGTTTTTCAACCTTCCCGGATGTCTGCTGCACATCCTTCGACGAACAAGCGGCCTCATCCTTCTGTTCATCCTTTGCGAATGCATCGTCAAGTTTACCCTGGAAGTCGTATTTGTCCACGTCGATGCCTTCTGCTTCCATAGCCTCTCGCAGCCGTGATAGTAACTCCACTTTTCTTCCGGAGGTTGCTAAATTTCGCTTCTCCAACTCCTGTTTGAGTTCCTCAATCTTTAAGTCCTGAATTTTTGCCATTTTCAAAAGTTTATCCTTCGGGATTTATTTAACAATCCCACTTCTGACACCAATTGTTACGATTATCCTTGAATCCTCGTCCGGATTTCCCAAACCTCTCGGTTCGTATCGCTGGATTGTTAAATAAATGCAATCGATGACCAAATTGTAGTACAATTAACTTTATTGTACAACAAACAATTTACAATACTCGCTAATACAGTAAAAACACTTTACAATACTTGTTAAAGCAATAACAATGCTTTACTACTTGTTAACACAATTTAACTTATAGCTTGCTTATTCGCCACTCACTTCTCTGCTCACTTTGCTTGTAGCTTGCTGACTTGCAACTAACTCACCTCGTGGTGGCGGCGCCCTTATATACCTGCGCTGGCACTTATGGCAACTCTAGAACATTCTGAAGTTTATCGCTCATTCTCTTTCTCTCGCTGTTCGCAGTGTTCATCCAACTTGACGTTTCTCTTTGTGGAACATTCTACGTCATTCTTCGAACATTCTGCCTATTTCTCGTTGTTCGCTTTGTGTTGCCGCAGTATTCGCCACAATATGTTGTCAATACCGTACTTACGGCGAAAAGTGATAGATTTTGGAAAACGGGGCGTGGCACCGCCCATACAAACTGCAATCTCATATCGCTTATCTCTGGAACCGCTTATGCTGACGTCCTGAAATTT
>NW_023458563.1:15365096-15365361 GCF_013731165.1 Rhagoletis pomonella
GCTAAAAATCTCCAAAAGAATAGCAGGCGCGCCTAACAATATGCAACACCTAGTTACATGCTCCTCATACTACCAGCTTTGGTTGACTACACATTGCATCTGTTACTTTTATGTTGCGTGCTTTTAGGCCCCACTGATTTTCATTTAGAGAATTTTGACGATAAAAATTTAGAGTGGCGATTGTCAGAATTCCACTGCTGGTGTCTCCGAATGAAGCTTTAACGCATAATAATGTTAGCAAATCACATCCATTTGGCCAATCGTA
>NW_023458563.1:15365461-15365992 GCF_013731165.1 Rhagoletis pomonella
GCCCATATTTCTGCCCCGTACAGGAGCACCGATTGGACCGCTGTCATAAGAAGCTTCCTGCGGCATGGCTTCGGGCCGCCCACGTTCGCCATCAGCCGGCTTAGAGCCACCGTGCTCTGCGCAGCTTTTTCACATACTCCATGGATGTGTTCCCAGAATGTGAGTTTGCTGTCAAGCTTTACCCCTAGGTATTTTGTAGACCTAGAAGTCGTCACGAGTTGAGGTCCGACCATTATATTTATAATTGTTGGGATCCGTTTCCTGGTGAGGAGCACGATCTCCGTTTTGGCTGTAGCCAATTGCAGACCGTGATCGCTCATCCATCCACTGACGTTGCGCATGACCTGGTTTAGCTTGAGCTGTGCTAACTGGACATTTCTTGCTGTTATGACGGCTGCCACGTCGTCCGCGAAGGCGACAAGGAAGGCGCTCTCCGGCATTTCCGTGCGCAACAGACTGTCATACGTGGCGTTCCAGAGGTCCGGGCCAAGTACAGACCCCTGTGCCGCTCCGGCGGTTATACGTCTTTTT
>NW_023458563.1:15366092-15370996 GCF_013731165.1 Rhagoletis pomonella
ATTATATTTATAATTGTTGGGATCCGTTTCCTGGTGAGGAGCACGATATCCGTTTTAGCTGTAGCCAATTGCAGACCGTGATCGCTCATCCATCCACTGACGTTGCGCATGACCTGGTTTAGCTTGAGCTGTGCTAACTGGACATTTCTTGCTGTTATGACGGCTGCCACGTCGTCCGCGAAGGCGACAAGGAAGGCGCTCTCCGGCATTTCCGTGCGCAACAGACTGTCATACGTGGCGTTCCAGAGGCCCGGGCCAAGTACAGACCCCTGTGCCGCTCCGGCGGTTATACGTCTCTTTCTCTGACCTTGTGTTGTGTCGTACAAAAGCCACCGGTCTCTGAGGTAGTCCCGGATCATATCTAGCAAGTATGTTCGAACCTTGAATGACCGTTCCAAGGCCTCCAGAATATCGTCCCATCTTGCCGAGTTGAAGGCGATCTTGACGTCCAGTGTGACTAGCAGCACTATTGGCCGCGCCTGGTGGCAGGCTTCTTCGGCCTTATGTACCGCCTCGACTACTTCGCCAATTGCTCCTATAGTTGAGTGTCCCTTCCTGAAGCCATGTTGTCGGGGGGAAAGGCCTCCCTCGCTTTCTATGGCTGACGTCAAGCGTATTTTGAGCAGACTCTCCATCATTTTGCCTGCTGTGTCTAGCATGCAGAGTGGCCGGAAGGATGAAGGAGAGTTTGGGTCCCCTTTGCCCTTGGGTATAAGCACCAGTCTCGCCTTCTTCCATTGGCTTGGGAAAACCCGGGCCCTAAGGCAGCTGTTGTACATGTTAAGCAGAAGATCAGGGCTCGTTTCCGCTGCTAACCTGATTGCCTCCGCTGGTATGCCATCTGGGCCTGGAGCCTTGCCGGCTTTCATGCTTCGCAGGGCTAGCTTCAGCTCGTCTGTCGAAAACAGTGGTGCCTCGGCTTGCTCCTCGACGAACACTGTGTCGGCTCTTAGTGGGTGTGTGGGAAATAGCGCATCCACTATATTCTTAACTCGGGCCTCATCGATCGCCTGTGATGATGTATGGAACTTTTTCATCACTATTTTGTATCCCTGGCCCCAGGGATCGCGATCCACTTCGTCGCATAGCGCTTTCCAGCAGTTCCGTTTGCTCTTCTGTATCTCGGCCCCAAGTGCTTTCTTTGCGCTTTTGTAGGCTGCTGCTCTGGTCAGCGCCTCGGGTCTACCACGAGCGCGCGTTGCGAGTCTCCGCATTCTATGGCAGGCCCTTCGCAGCTCAGCAATTCGGTCATTCCACCAGTATACCTGCTTTTTACCTGACCATGCTCTCCTCTGTGGCATTGAGGCTTTGCATGCCCGGTGAATGCAGCGCATAGTTTCTTCGACCAGCTTAGTACAAGACTCCCTGTTGTGGATCTCTCCCGTTGTGGGTGAAATGCCTTGGGAATCTGCTAGGAGTGACGTATCGAACTTGCGAACATCGACCCTAGACGGGTTCCATCCTGGTTTCCTGCGAGGGATACTACGTGTTTGCCCTCGCGTGATGTCAGTGACTTGGAAGGTGATGTAGTTGTGGTCGCTACCACTCTGGTCTTCCATCACTCTCCATCCGTCAGCCCTTCGAAGAAGGCTTTCTGAGACCAGGGTTATGTCAGGGATAGAGTATCCAAAACCCGGCCTTCGATATGTAGGGGTCGTTCCGGTGTTGAGGATGGTCGGGCCAATGCGGACCAGTCTTCCCCTGGTGTTTGTTTGGGGCATACCCCATTCCACGCCTCTTGCGTTGAAATCTCCAGCAACAATTATGTGGCCGGTTATATCGCGCAATTCGTTTTCAAGGTCTTCAAGCTTTCCCCTGAAGACAGGGACTGTGTCGTTTGGAGACAGGTAGCAGCTCACCAGAGTGATTTGCGCCATTTTAACCCAGACGTAGCAGCGTCCGACCCCGCTGCTCTCTGCGCGATGGTTGGGGTTAGCAATCCATATCGCGGCCGAGCCTGATTGGTCAACATGCCAGGTTTCCTTTGTTCTATAGGGTTCACTGATGATGACAGCGTCTGCTCTTTGTTCAAGAACCAATTGGTTCAGCAGGTCATCAGCTACCCTACTCCTGTTCATATTGCCTTGTATAAATTTAATCATATTCTCCCAAGCTTTGTCTTAGCCTCAGCAAGGGCATCCCTGAATGCCTTGCACGCTCCCGACCCGGGCAGGTGATGGGCATTTTTCTGTCCATCTCCTGCCGAGCACAGGTAGCAGCTTGGGCTTTCTTTACATGCAGAGGCTATGTGGTCCTGCTGACCACACTTCCAGCATGAACTGCTTCTGTCTTGGCCTTTGCATGCCGCCTTTTTATGGCCATACCCCAGAGAGCGGAATCACCTTTGGACATCCGCGCGCTCTCGGACGCGGCAGATAATCCAACCTACTCGCAGCTTCCCCTTTTCAATAAGAGTCCGGCCTGGCAGTTCGTCGATTTCCACCACAGCCATTCATTGTTCTCGCGAGTTTACAGCGAGGAGAGAGACGCGAAGTTGGCCATTCATCTTGTCTCCTAACTCCCCGCGTATAGCGTTCTCCACTTCTGGGGCCGTGGTTAGGCAGTCCATGCCCAGAACTTCTAGACGTAAACGTCTAGTGAGAATACGGGCGTCTCCAAGCTGGCCAATGGCAGTGCACACATTTTCCTTAAATGCTGAGTGGTTGCCACAGCGCTCCATTTCGATGAGCACGCCGCCTTCGCGGGTTTTCCGAACAGATCGAATTACGGTCTCCGTCTTCTCGGGTTGGAGCTTACCGCGTATCGTTCCCAGCACCTCTGCATAGGTTTTGCCTTCAGCTGGCTTAATTATTAATTTGGCGAGACTCTTCTTTTTTCTCACCCTCTTCTTTTTTTTGCGGCTGGTCGCCTCGCCCTTATTGACCAAGGGTTCACCTGGCGCTGGCCCTGGCTTGGGCTTTCTGCTTTTTCCAACCGTTTTCCATTGATTGTCTGGTACGGTTTTCTGTGCATTGTTGTTATTATTGCCATTATTATTAGGATTATTAATAATAATGTTTTTACTACTATTATTATTATTAGCAGTAGTATTTTTCTTCTTTTCCGGCTCGCCTGTAGGGGAGTCGGATCGAGTTCGACCTCTCTTTTGCGAGCCAGGGCCAGCCTTCCGCAGCTCGGAAAGGGTAGGCCCCTTCCGGCGCTGCTCTCGGAGGTAGCTTAATATATTTAAGCTCTCCTCGATTTGGGCCATACCTGTTTTTATGTCCATGGACACATTCTTTTGCTTAGACACAGCGCTCTGCATCTTCTTCAAGACGAGCCGAATCTGGGCCAATTGCTCGTCTTCATTGCCTTCGCAAGTTCCCAAGCTTGCGGTGACATGCTTGTCGCTGTTTGCAGCAGCCGGCGTTTGAAGACGACTATCCCGGCTGCCGGGAGTTGTCGTTTGGCAAGGTGTAGCCTTCTGCGCCACGCCGGCGGCTTTCTCCGTGCTCGTGGTGCCGGAATCTGCCTGCAGAGGAGTTTGTCGCGGGGAGCGCACGACTCTACTGCTCTTCCTGAATGCGCTGCATTCTTCCTCCGTATCATCGACGTTGGTTTCATTTATTGGTTTTGTTTTAATCATTTTCAATCAATTGGGTCTCCGCTTCAAGCCGCTATCTCCACACGTAGCACAGTCGCTTTTAAGTGTTCCGAAGTTCCCTTCTCTCAAAGGAGCAGGCCATCGCGAGGGTTGACACAAGTCCTTATGGGATATTGTGTTCAGGGCCAAGACAGCGCAAAACCAGCAACTGGACCTGTGCGGCCAACTAAATGGCGACGTGTATTGAACATACTTGAAGACCTGCCAGGGTTTTAACGAGACGGAGGCGATCGCAGCATTAGCCCACCAGCCATTTCTGTGAGGTGTCACCCTCTCATACTAAAGTGGCGGAATACTGCTCTCGCCAGCCCAATATCAGACTAATCGTACACATGCTCCAGTATGCCATGAACAGGATCTAACTGGTCTCAATCCTGGGATGCTTTTTGGGGGGGCGGCATCTGTTCGCCCGGACACAGGAGATTCATCAAGCATTTCTGATCTTTTAAATCAGGCCCTCGTCTCCTGCCGCTCTTGGTCTGGGACTGCTTATTGGTTATTCGCAGCTAACCTATCGGTGTAGGCCGTTCACGATCCGCCCTGTGTGACCCCGGTAAGGTCCTGAGCTTAGCCCTTACCATTATTATTATTATTATTATTATTATTATTTTTTTTTTTCGTAGGAGAGGGAAATGCTTTATGCACTGGCCGGGGGCGCTAGTCTCTATACTACCTTCCCCGAGTGTGGGACTCCCACCGAAGCGTGTTGGGCTACCCACTAAAACCCAAACTCCCACCGCCCGCGCAAGAATCCCGCATCTGGCACCGCAATTCTGCATTTCTTCAGATGCAGGAGCGCGCTGTTAGAGCCTTGGGGCTGCTCTTTTGTAGGGGCGTTTAATTCGGGTGTCCTCAGTAGACAACCATCCTCTCGTTTGCAGCGGAGTACGAATTTCACGTATCTCGCAACTGCTTCCCACTTTTCTGCGCTGGAGATCATTACCCCAACTATGTTGTCCGGAGTTATGTCTCCGGGTCTTTCTTCCAACATTCTGCGCGAAATCAAGAAGTATTCGCAGGTGAAGAATGTGTGGTACACGTTATCTTCGACGCTTCCACAGTAGTGACAGAACGGTGAGTCCACCCTTCCCATTCTATGAAGATATTCTCGGAAGTAACCATGACCGGTGAGGAATTGCGTCAGGTAGAAATCGACTTCCCCATGTGGTCTGTTCAGCCATGTTTGAAGGTCGGCTATCAGGGAGTGCGTCCATCGACCTTTTGTGCTCGCGTTCCAGTTTTGTTGCCACTGCTGGATCAGTTGCTCGCGCGCCCTTGCCGCGGCAGCTGCTCGACCTAT
>NW_023458563.1:15371096-15372360 GCF_013731165.1 Rhagoletis pomonella
AGAATCCCGCATCTGGCACCGCAATTCTGCATTTCTTCAGATGCAGGAGCGCGCTGTTAGAGCCTTGGGGCTGCTCTTTTGTAGGGGCGTTTCATTCGGGTGTCCTCAGTAGGCACCGTCCTCTCGTTTGCAGCGGAGTACGAATTTCACGTATCTCGCAACTGCTTCCCACTTTTCTGCGCTGGAAATCATTATCCCAACTATGTTGTCCGGAGTAATGTCTCCGTGTCTTTCTTCCAACATTCTGCGCGAGATCAAGAAGTGTTCGCAGGTGAAGAATGTGTGGTACACGTTATCTTCGACGTTTCCACAGTAGTGACAGAACGGTGAGTCCACCCTTCCCATTCTATGAAGATATTCTCGGAAGTAACCATGACCGGTGAGGAATTGCGTCAGGTAGAAATCGACTTCCCCATGTGGTCTGTTCAGCCATGTTTGAAGGTCGGCTATCAGGGAGTGTGTCCATCGACCTTTTGTGCTCGCGTTCCAGTTTTGTTGCCACTGCTGGATCAGTTGCTCGCGCGCCCTTGCCGCGGCAGCTGCTCGACCTATCTCGGCACTGAGAATGTAAATCTCTTTTCGCTCGTAAGCAAGTAGCTCAATTGGCATGATGCCAGAAATAACTAGAACCGCGTCCGCGGACACTGTACGGTATGCAGAAGCAATGCGTAGTGCCCCTCTGCGCTGTACCGAAGACATTTGAATCCGGTATTTTTTGACTTTCAATGCGTCAGCCCATATTTCTGCCCCGTACAGGAGCACCGATTGGACCGCTGTCATAAGAAGCTTCCTGCGGCATGGCTTCGGGCCGCCCACGTTCGCCATCAGCCGGCTTAGAGCCACCGTGCTCTGCGCAGCTTTTTCACATACTCCATGGATGTGTTCCCAGAATGTGAGTTTGCTGTCAAGCTTCACCCCTAGGTATTTTGTAGACCTAGAAGTCGTCACGAGTTGAGGTCCGACCATTATATTTATAATTGTTGGGATCCGTTTCCTGGTGAGGAGCACGATCTCCGTTTTGGCTGTAGCCAATTGCAGACCGTGATCGCTCATCCATCCACTGACGTTGCGCATGACCTGGTTTAGCTTGAGCTGTGCTAACTGGACATTTCTTGCTGTTATGACGGCTGCCACGTCGTCCGCGAAGGCGACAAGGAAGGCGCTCTCCGGCATTTCCGTGCGCAACAGACTGTCATACGTGGCGTTCCAGAGGTCCGGGCCAAGTACAGACCCCTGTGCCGCTCCGGCGGTTATACGTCTTTTT
>NW_023458563.1:15372460-15373225 GCF_013731165.1 Rhagoletis pomonella
ATTATATTTATAATTGTTGGGATCCGTTTCCTGGTGAGGAGCACGATATCCGTTTTAGCTGTAGCCAATTGCAGACCGTGATCGCTCATCCATCCACTGACGTTGCGCATGACCTGGTTTAGCTTGAGCTGTGCTAACTGGACATTTCTTGCTGTTATGACGGCTGCCACGTCGTCCGCGAAGGCGACAAGGAAGGCGCTCTCCGGCATTTCCGTGCGCAACAGACTGTCATACGTGGCGTTCCAGAGGCCCGGGCCAAGTACAGACCCCTGTGCCGCTCCGGCGGTTATACGTCTCTTTCTCTGACCTTGTGTTGTGTCGTACAAAAGCCACCGGTCTCTGAGGTAGTCCCGGATCATATCTAGCAAGTATGTTCGAACCTTGAATGACCGTTCCAAGGCCTCCAGAATATCGTCCCATCTTGCCGAGTTGAAGGCGTTCTTGACGTCCAGTGTGACTAGCAGCACTATTGGCCGCGCCTGGTGGCAGGCTTCTTCGGCCTTATGTACCGCCTCGACTACTTCGCCAATTGCTCCTATAGTTGAGTGTCCCTACCTGAAGCCATGTTGTCGGGGTGAAAGGCCTCCCTCGCTTTCTATGGCTGACGTCAAGCGTATTTTGAGCTGACTTTCCATCATTTTGCCTGCTGTGTCTAGCATGCAGAGTGGCCGGAAGGATGAAGGAGAGTTTGGGTCCCCTTTGCCCTTGGGTATAAGCACCAGTTTCACCTTCTTCCATTGGCTTGGGAAGACCCGGGCCCTAAGG
>NW_023458563.1:15373325-15385663 GCF_013731165.1 Rhagoletis pomonella
TTTTTTTTTTTTTTTTGTTTTTTTTTTTTTCGTAGGAGAGGGAAATGCTTTATGCACTGGCCGGGGGCGCTAGTCCCTATACTACCTTCCCCGAGTGTTGGACTCCCACCGAAGCGTGTTGGGCTACCCACTAAAACCCAAACCCCCCCCACCGCCCGCGCGAGAATCCCGCATCTGGCACCGCAATTCTGCATTTCTTCAGATGCAGGAGCGCGCTGTTAGAGCCTTGGGGCTGCTCTTTTGTAGGGGCGTTTCATTCGGGTGTCCTCAGTAGGCACCGTCCTCTTGTTTGCAGCGGAGTACGAATTTCACGTATCTCGCCACTGCTTCCCACTTTTCTGCGCTGGAAATCATTATTCCAACTATGTTGTCCGGGGTAATGTCTCCGTGTCTTTCTTCCAGCATTCTGCGCGAAATCAAGAAGTGTTCGCAGGTGAAGAATGTGTGGTACACGTTATCTTCGACGTTTCCACAGTAGTGACAGAACAGTGAGTCCACCCTTCCCATACTATGAAGATATTCTCGGAAGTAACCATGACCGGTGAGCAATTGCGTCAGGTAGAAATCGACTTCCCCATGTGGTCTGTTCAGCCATGTTTGAAGGTCGGCTATCAGGGAGTGTGTCCATCGACCTTTTGTGCTCGCGCTCCAGTTTTGTTGCCACTGCTGGATCAGTTGCTCGCGCGCCCTTGCCGCGGCAGCTGCTCGACCTATCTCGGCACTGAGATTGTAAACCTCTTTTCGCTCGTAAGCAAGTAGCTCAATTGGCATGACGCCAGAAATAACTAGAACCGCGTCCGCGGACACTGTACGGTTAACTACGGTGACCATCCGTTCTGTTTTTTGTAGGACCGTACTGTTTTTCAAAGGTCGGTCCTGCGTAGTTTTTCAAACCTGAAAAACCTGAAAAAGTACTGATTTTTTCCAAGTATCCTGCATTTGTCCCGCATTTGATCGTTATTTTAAAATTATCGGACAATGGATGGATTTTTTAAAAAAACCAATCAACGTAAGCTACCCTTCGAGCTGTGATTGATTGTGATTGATGTGCCTCTTACCAAAATATACAACTTGTAGCAACTTCAATGAAAATTATTAGTGCTACAGGCGACCATTTGCATTTTGTCGTCAAAGTCCAAAAAAGTGAGATTTTCAATCAAATACGCAGTTTCATTTGATTATTTTTTTTCATTATTTTAAAATTCGATAAAGAAGATATATCATTACAGTCTGCACAAATTGAATATTTATGTAAAGGGTACTTTCTAGCTCGTCGTTTACGTCGATTCATGACGTCGATTTTTGACATATAACTGCGAAAAGTACCAAAAAACAAAAAAAAGAAGGGTATTGTTTTCGTTTTGAACGACTCAAGATTTGCCTATAAAATAATCTTTTAAAGATTTTCACTTTTCGCTATTGCAATTATAATATGTTTTACTATACTTTTATAAATATTCACGTAAAAAAAGATTAATATCGATGAAGAAAACGTGATTAATTGTTAAAGTTTAAAAGGTAATAAGAATTTAGAATCATAAATACTCTTTCGATATTTTTATACTACGTAAATATATGTAGGCATATTTTTGAAAAATTGTCCTTCATTTTGAATCCATATTTATGGTCACCGTGCCTATAACAGTATGTTTGAGATGGAATGACATAGCATAGCAACGCATGAAATTTTTGAAAATGACATTTTAATACATACGCTGGGAAGAAAATGTTTAAATTTATATTTTGTTACCTACTTCACCGATTTGAAATCTGAAAACTATACCTTTCATGAGCATGAAATGGTATTATAACTTTGGTCCGATATTTCTAAGTACAAGAATAAGAAGAGATAGACTCATGAAAATGTGTACTTATGTATGTGACCAGAACATCGAGCTGAACCGACTTAGGCATATGGCAACCGAACTTCAGTTGGGTGGCCACTAGCTGAAATGGTTTTACAGATGGCAACTGCAAGCTGGCAACTGAGTTGCTATATTGGCAACTGCATTTTTGTGGTCGCTGCGGTAATAATCGAAGATTGTATACCTACATATTAGGTAAACTTCAAAGTCTAGGGGAGGGCTCCAGCCGCGCCCCCCTCCCCCCAGCCCCTTCGTAGCGACGCCCATGAACAATATCATCAACTGTTTGCTTCAGAACAAAATTAAATATGCCGAATTGAACGGAGAACCATACTTCAGCACCCTCTCCGACAAAAGTCTTGAGAGCGAATAAAAAGTTGTCCGGACACGAACGGTGAACAGTGTTGCCACTCACATATTTCCCCCTTCCAAAAAACGTCCCAAAGCGGGTTTGGGAATAAATACCAAAAACAAAATTTTCTTGCAGTAGAAATGGTTTTTGCTAATTTATTATTTTTCAATAAAGAAACAAAAAGTTTTAAACATAAATTAATTTCACTATATTCAAAAATATTTTTTCACACAGAGTTTTTCTCAATCTCTTTATATAATATTTTTTATTTTAATTTATTTTGCTATTTTTTATGAAAATATAGCTTACACTATAAAAAATTCAATAAATTTCTTGCAAATTTCCAATTTTTTAGTCAGATTTTTTAGAATTTTTTTGGAGTATGCAGTTTTGTATCCTAATAAATTTTGAACGTGGTCAAGTATGTTCTTTATATATTTAGTCATTGAAAAGTCAAGAATGATGGAATACAAGATTGCGTCGTCTTGTCGGCGATGACATTTCCCAAGTAAAAGCAAACAATGCCGAATAGGAGGATAAAAGAAACCGTCGTAGCGATAGAAAACGTGCCTTATTTGTGTAAAATTGTGAAAATATATGATTTGACAAGACCAAAGTTGCAGTGGCATTGACGGCACCACCCAAGAATTATAGAATATCAAATTGCGCATTCCCGGCGGCATTGACATTTCTCAAGTACAAGTAAACAAAGTCGAATATGAGGAAAAAAGAAACTGCCAGAGAGTTTGGAATCTGACTTTGCGACAATTTTCGCATATTGGCGATCAATTGTATTGAAGCTCTCGTTTACATTATAGAAAAATCAAAAATATAGATGGAAATAATTATGTAATATTGTTTTCCCTAGCTGTCGGAAAAAGTACCAAAATCAACGTACCAACGTACGAAATCGTTTTCAAAGTACCAGTTTTGGTACGAAAGTACCAAAATTGGCAACTCTGAGGGTGAATCCACATTAAATGATTGCATTTCTAATTTCATGCAATTTTTGCCCCGTTTATATCAACTCGCTTTCTCGTTTGTCCAGATTTCAGTACAAACTTTTCACTAAGGTAGAAGTGTTTACCGTAATCCTGCTCGGCAGTGGGCTGGAGGATCGATGGAATCAAGTGGTTCTGAAAGTCTGGATTTTATTTAGAAGAGTAGTTTCCCAGCGTTTCCAGCAGTGTAATTCTGACAATCGCCACGCTAAATTTCTATCGCCAAAATTCTCTAAATGGAAATCAGTGGGGCAAGTAACAGATGCAATGTGTTCAACCAAAGCTGGTAGTATGAGGGACATGTAACTAGGTGTTGCATGTTATTAGGCGCGCCTGCTATTCTTTTGGAGGCTTTGGCGATCAAAATTAGCGATAGCAAATTCTAGAATCCGGCTGCAGTAGTGAATTTCTGACAATCGCTACGCTAAAATTCTATCGCCAAAATTCTCTAAATGAAAATCAGTGGGGCCTAAAAGCATGCAACATGGAAAAGTAGCAGATGCAATGTGTAATCAACCAAAGCTGGCAGTATTAGGGGCATGTAACTAGATGTTGCATGTTGTGAGGCGCGTCTGCTATTCTTTTGGAGATTTTTAGCGATCAAAATTAGCGATAACGAATGCTGGAATCCGGCTGCAGGTTGCCGATTTTAAGCGTTAGTTCTTTTAAAACAATTAAATTTGATTTGAATGTAAATATTTTTAACTTAAAAAGGACTGTCTGGGGGTTTCTGGGTACGAGGAATCTGAATTTGGAACTCATTTTTACCAAAAACGGCCGCCGGGTGCGCTTTGGTGCAAAAAAGCATTGTGGAGAAACATTGTCTGCACTTTTCCTTCATGTTTTTTGCATCATTGCGCACCTTAGCGGGCGTTTTCGGTCCAATAGAAAATGCAAATCCAAATTCCTCGGACCCTTTTGGTAGTATAAATATTTGTATTTGAATTGACTTTAATCGTTTTAAATGCTGCTCCGCGATCACCAACTTTAAATTGAAGAAAAAACGCTTCAAATCGCCTACATGGGAAAACTGACAAATCACTAGTCTACAAATGTATATACAATCCGGACTTTCAGAAAAACTTGGTTTCATCAAGTCTACAGAAAAAAACTGAAAATGTCGTACAGTGTAGGTAATAAAAATTTTCTATACAAAGTTTCAACGAAGACACATGCCGTGAGCTTTGCCATTGAACTATTCGCAATTTTACCCATATTTTGGAAAAAAATTAATTATGGCTAAACTAGTTAATGATTTAAAGAAATATGAGCTATGTCCATCATGGTTTTAAACCAAAAAATTTTGATTTTCGTATCATAAAAAGACAACAAATTATTGTAATATCCCTTTATTTTGACGCTATTTCCGCGATGACCTTTCACCTTGCGTTCTTATATCTGTTCTATTCTTAAAAGTCTTCTAAAATATTCGTGAGTTTACACCAGGGGTGCAAATTTAAGTTACTGAGCCAAACGATAACAACGTCAATATTTTTAGTAGTAAGATCTTCTTGATGTAGTAAAATTCTCTTAGCCGTGTGGTCTACCAAATTTTGTAATGGAACTTCCTCAACAGCTTCTGTTATTTGTATTCTCTCTGTTCGGCATTCTAGTTTGACACTTGTTTAACTGCCGAATATTCAAATACTGCTGCCAACTTAAATTGTTATCTATTTAAAATGCCAAAGCTTCCTAAAATTTTCGAGTGACGAAAGCTGAACTAGAAACACAAACTTTATGATATCAATTTCGTGATGAAAATTATACGCATTTTTTTAACTGCTTTGGAAACTGACGCAAAATAGTATTATTCATACGAATCGATGCTAAAGTTCTGATTTTTTGTGTTGTGTTTCTAAGAGTAGACAGAACTTCGCAACGTTCCGTACAAATAATACTCTTTTGCATCAGTTTCCAAAGCAATTTAAAATATGCGTATAATTTTCGTCACGAAATTGATTTGGGATAGCAAATTTAAAATCAATGAAAATCCAAACAAAAATCTAAATTTTTTATTTTTCCCAAATAAATGGCTAAAAGCCCTATCTTAATTAATGATTTATTCAAATATTTAATACTGAATTCAATTCCATTGAAACATATAAGTTTTTTTAAGAATTTTTACTTCTTCACGAGTACTGTGCTGCACTCGCCTTTTTTTACTGACGCGTTTTTGCTCAGTGGCAATCTATACATAATTAGTAGCGGCACCAGTGTTGCCACTTTGTGAGTAATTCCTCAAACGGTGAGGAATTTCGGAAGCGCTTTAGTATTTTTTGAGGATTTTTATTTTGAGGAATTTTCTCGCGATATATTTGCAGATAACAAATGCAACCATGTTTTACACAAGAGAGTTGTTAAATCACTCTGCAAATTTTTGAACAAAAAACTTTCCGAAGTTTTATAAAGAGCGAAATACATCACACAAGCAGTTTGTCAAACATATTTAAAACCTACTTTTCCCATTTCGCTATACACCATGCAAACATGACTCGTTCAAGCAAAGAACTTTAGTTTTCTTCCGGTTCACAATGTTAAAGGCTTCGGCTTTCTTCGATTTTTCTCTCTTGCGTCGTTCGGTAAAAATTCCGTTGCGAATGAGGCGATTTTATCATACACAAAGTAAGCGGTTTGATCAAACGTCAACATGGCGGCCAGAAAATCAAAAAGTTTTGATTTTTGTTCACATTTTCCTCAAATGGCTTGTCAAACCTTCAAAAACCCCCAATCACAACATAAATAGCTCTAAGCAAAGAGAAATTTCGTTTGGTTTGTCAAGCCGCGTGTATGGTGTTTTTCGCTCTTACCCAATAAACATTTAGGTTTGAGCTCAACTTGAGGTTAAGTTGAGAACTAAGGTATTTCTCAAATCTCCAACGTTGTTTCTCAACAGTACCTCAAGTGGAGGATCTTAGCGTTCTCAACAAAAAGGGCACTTTTCTTTGTATGAAAAAAGGACTGTTTCTCAAGTTGAGAAAATGCTAGTTCTCAACTTGAAGTCCAATGTAATTCTCCAATTGGTCTCAAACATATTATTGAAATACTGAAATAGAAATAGTAAAATACCTTATACCTTTTTGATTGAAACGACATACATAGATGAATTTAAATATTAATTTTTAATTTTATTACTCCTTTTGTATTATGTAGTTAAGCAAAATCGTATTACAAAAATTCACTTCACAGTACACAGTCCGACAGTAATTTTGCCACTTGATTCACTTGGCGAATTTTCAACATATATCGTGTATATAAATTTAAAAATCACCGCAATTTAAAATTTTTAGGGTTTTGATAGTTTTTAATTTCTTGAAGTTTCCCCTTTTTAATAACTTGAGTGGAATTCCAAAATCTTATAAACTTTCAAAACTTTGTGAATTTGAAAACTTTAGTAAATCCCAATAATTCTATACAATGATGAATACTAGATTTCTAGAAATTTTTTATTTTTAAAAAATTTTGAGAATTGTAATTGAATTCTAACAAATTTTTTCTAAGTAAAAGTGTCGAATATACAGAATTAATCAAACGAAAATAAAAGTTTTCGAATGTTGAAAACATTTTCATACTTCGTCGTTTTTGAAAATTTAAAAAATTTTCGTAATTCTTGAAGATTAAAAAAATTGGAGGTTGATGTTTTAAAAATTTTCAAAAACTTTAAAATTCTCAAACTTTGTTATATCAGTACAAAATTTTGGAAAAGTTCAGAAAGGTGGAACAATTTTGGAATTTTTCAAAAATGTAAATATCTTTTAGGGCCAAATTCACAGTGCGTAGTTAACTCAGAATCGGCAGTTAACTACAGAATTTCAGTACAAAAATATGTAGTTAACTGCCGATTCTAAGTTAACTACGCACTGTGAATTTTGGCCCTTAGAATTCTAAGAATTTTCTATTTTTTACACACAAGTACAATGAACATAAGAGTTTTTCGATAATTTGTGTTGTTTCACATTTTTACATTTATGATGGATTTTAGGATAAATAAAATTCTAAAAATTTTGGAAAATATAAAAAGTTCTAAAATTTCAATAATTTCGTACATTTCAAAATATTCTCATTTTACCAAAATTCCTAGAATTTCCCGGATTTCGATAGTTGTTGAAATTTTGGAAATTATCCTAAAAATAAGAAATCTCAGGAAATTTAATAATAATATAGCTAAAATTTCAAACTCAAGTGAAATTTGACACACTTTTTCCATAAACTAAAATTTTCAAAAGCATCCATTCATTAGGTTTGTTCCCCATGATTCTTGAAGTCACTTCGAGTTAGCAAGTAAGTTTTCGAGTTTCTTTGATATACGCTCACAGTTTGAACTTTGCCCGAGTTTTTGCTACAAGTAGCTTGTGGGACAAACCTATTATATATTCTTGTAATGATATTTCACGATATTCAGTTGGATATTATGAAAATACATGTTACACAGTCTTGGGGGGGGAGGGGGAGGGGACCTGGGTCCGCCACTGACATATGTATGTATGTACAAATGTAGGTAATAATGTAAGCGTCTTCCCAGGTTGGTTAAGTGCGGGTATAGTTGCATACTGTGTACATCAAATGTCCTGCCCACGATATCATTGCATTCACGCTGAATGTGTACATACATGTATACTTACGTATGTACAAGAAAAAAAAGAAACCAGCAAAAATAAAAAGATTTCTTATTTATTTAATTAAGTATCGCGTACGGGGAAGTCAACTCGCGGGAAATTCCCCCGATTTGCAGGGAACTTCCGTTTAGGTGGCATCGGGAAACGGACAGTTTTTTGCGGGAAATTGGATATGTTACGTTTATAACTTAAAGTAACCAAATTAGACGAATATGTTAACTTTTAACCACTTTTTGCTATTTGGAGCGACCTTTTTTCAATTTGAATCGTAATATCTCCACAACAAGAGTTTTCTCAGATATAAGTTATATATCAAATGAAAGCTAGGGCTAGGGCTAGACTTCCGGAAACTTAGAATAAAATCGACTGACCAGTTTTTGAGAAAATTCTCGAAATCTATATTTTCACCAGCCCGATTTTTAGTTTTTAGGCGATAACGTTATGGCATATTTATATTTCATTAACGCAAAAGATAGCTTGTTTTAAGGCCCTTCTACTGATATCGACATGAATGGTATGGAATGAGTAGTGCGACCTCAATGGTAGTTTAAAAAATTGCCTTTTTGCGAGAATCAGGCACCAGCCACGCCAACAAAGGCATACGAATCGAAACATCCTGGAACAAAACCTTCTTAGTTTTTTTCACTTTCATTCCTGAAAGTTTGAAAAAAAATTAAATGACGGTACATACAGACGCCACACACATACCAAAGCATCTCGTAGTGGAGACACGAACCAAAACACATTAGCTCTCTATCTGTCCAAATAGTAGCCGGAACTCAATATATAAGGTATCGTTTGAAAGGTGTTGGCCTATAGAATAACACTAAATATGTCGGGTGTACCCTCATACCCGCGGAAACCGGCAAAAGCAAAAAAAACGTTTTTTTTATTCGTAACACTTATCCTCATTTTTAAGAATTCGGATAATCGTATATGAAACTACATTTCCGGACACACTCTACAAGACCTTTGCAACGATACCTCAAACATGTCGATTGGAAGTCTGAATAAAAACTTCTAAATCTCGTGTATATATAAGCGAGTCATTTCAGCATGCTACTGTGGCTGCTTTCGTCACTCGCGCGCACTGCCGTGCGCTGTGATATATCGTCACCTGAAATGCAAAAATACGTAACAAACATCGTCGCAGAAATGGAAAGTCATAACTAATAAAAAATTTTAAATTGATTGATAAGATGGATTCCATCGAATGACAACTCCCCACATCGTTTTATGAAAAAAAAATTATTAGTCACGACTTTTTCCATTTTGGTGACGATGTTTGTTACGCCTTTTTGTATTTCAGGTGACGATATACATAAATTTATATCCGACATCTTTACCTACTCGGCTACGGCAGTCAAAAACTTTTTTGCTTTCAAATTCACATTTTTATAATGTCACAATGAAAGCAGATCCACTCATGTGGAAATCAGTTCCCCTTGATAAAAATCTTGATAAAATTTCTTTACAAATAATTTGTGAAGAAAACACAAAATTTGGCGGTATGTCTGTTATAAGTACGGTGAACATATTTAGCCTTATCTTGAGTTTCATTTTCCCCGAACCGGTTTACTTTTCACTTTTGGTTTCCATGTATTTGCTATGGGCGGAATACAAATTTTCGGGTGAACTTTTTTTCATGCGAAACTGAGGATAAGGCAGGTTTATGGCAGCCGAATACGGGGAAAAAAGTTTCCCAATTTTGTCCATAATCCTAGATTTATTATCCCTGAAACAATATCTCCATTTTGCTATGTTTTTGTTCTATTGTGAAGTCAGCGCATAAATATTCAGTTGTAGATTCCCACATTTCCAATAATTTTGCACTTTCTGCTCGGGACTTTTACTCCACAAAATTTGTTACAAACATTCCAAGGCAAGGAGACATGATAAAAATATCCGATTACTTTTAAGCACGGGTGGTATTAAACGGATTATAATAATTATTTTCAGAGTCGGATTTTAGCCAAGTACAATGCAATGAATACCACCCGGAACGAGCTGAATTGCTAAGCGTACCTATCAAGGGCTTCACTTCCCTTCCATCTTTGAGAACTTCTTTACTTTTACAACATTCTCGAGGTAGCCTTCTTATTTGGAGTTTTTCATGTTGAAGATACAACCCCTCATACAATCAGCAATATATATTTTTTTAAGTATATAGTTTCGCCAAACGAATATCTTTGCTCTTCAGAAAATTTTAAAATTGCATCCACACCACATTGGACAGGTAATAGGACCCGAGAAAAAACAGCAAGCAATGTGTATTTTGTTGGTTGTTTTAGAGGAAAATGTAAAGAAAAATTACAATTTAATGACGATATTCTCAACAAAAGTAAGATCAGCTACTCACTGCTGCTACCTGCTCAATATGCTTTGCTCCATATCACAGGGCACGGCGGTGCGCGCGTGCGACGAAAGCAGCCACACTAGCATGCTGAAATGACTCGCTTATTATACACGAGATTTGGAAGTTGTTATCCAGACGCCCAATCGACATGAGGTATCGTTGGAAAGGTCTTGCAGAGTGTGTCCAGAAAAAATTTTCAATTTTTATAAACGATTATCCGAATATTTAAAAATTAGGCTAAAGTGTTGCGAAACAAAAAGTATTTTTTTGCTTTTGGGGGTTTAAGGGGGTATATAGTTACACCCAACCTATTTAGCGTTATTCTATAGGCCATTACCTTCGAAACGATACGTTATATATTGAGTTCCGGCTACTAGTTGGAAAGATATAAAGCTAAATGTGTTTTGGTTCGTGTCTCCACTATGAGATGCTTTGCGATGTGTGTAGCGTCTGTAAGTACCTTCATTTAATTTTTTTCAAACTATCAGGAATTAAAGTTGAAAAAAACTAAGAAGATTTGGTTCCAGGATCTTTCGATTTGTATGCCATTGGGGGCGTGGCTGCTGCCTGAAAGTCGAAAAAGGCAATATTTTAACTACCACTGAGGCCGCACTACTCATTCCATACCATTGATGTGGATACCAGTAGAAGGGCCTTAAAACAAGCTATCTAACACTGTCTTTTCTGTTTATGAAATATAAATATATCATAACGTTATCGCTTGAAAACTCAAAATCGGGCTGCTGAAAATATAGATTTCGACAATTTTCTCAAAAACTGTCAATTTTATTCTAGGTTTCCACAAGTCTAGCCCAAAACCTTAGCTTTCATCTGATATATAGCTTATATATGGGAAAACTCTTGTAGTGGAGATATTGCTATTTAAATTGAAAAAAGTCGCTCCAAATAGCGACAAATGGTTAAAAATTAAAATATTCGTCTAATTTGGATACTTTAAGTTATTAACGACGATATGTACACAGTATGCAACTATGTATACCCACACTTAACCTACCTGTGAAGACGCATACATTGTTACCTACTAGGGCTGTGAGATTATTCGATTACTCGAGCAAGTTGGTTAATCAATTATTCGGTTAATCAATTACTCGAGTAATCAAGATTTTGATTACTCAAAACGATGATTAATCGAGTTACTTGAAATATGATTACTCAAAAAAAATAATTTTGCTCGTAACAGAGTTTGCTTTGTTGTATTGCTTGTATTTTTGTTTTTGGTTAATCAAAAATCTTGATTACTCGAGTAACTGAACTTTTGAGTAATCATAATTTCCAATTAATCGAATAATTGAGTTATTTACTTTATGATTAATTAAAATTTTGAGTAATCAATTAATCGCACAGCCCTATTACCTACATTTGTACATACATATACTTGAATGCCTTTAGTTCACTTTATGTGCCGCTACTAATTATGTAAATTGCCACTCGTGATAGAAGTCAAACACATGTGTGCAGCGCAGAGAATGAGACGAATACAGTTGCTTATTGTGAGCGAAGGATATGATCATTCTTTGTCGATTTATTCTATACTAGCAAATTCGCTGAGATAGTATTTGGGTTAAGTGCTAATATTCTTCGATGTTATGAGCTCTTATTTCCACCTGTGAGATATCTTTACATATTGCAAGGTTTGCCAAGAGTGCGTAATCTTCTATAATCCTCCTGTTCCCAGAATGAAAGTTTACCCGTTCAAACGGGTTCAATGATATTCCTACCGTATTCTTCTTAATCATTGATATTCCTAGCGTATTCTTTTTATCATAAAGTTAATACCCGTTACTCCTGGTCATATGATAAAGACGGGGTCTCTAAATATCTCAAATCCGGCGCCATATGTCGGCACGATTTTTTGCGATGCAGAGCAGAATTTCAAATTCATGTGACGTATGATTTCCTATGGGAGGTGCATCGCCCTTTGTCAGGTTTCATTTTTTTTTATACCCTAGGTTACGTCCGAGGTCACTCTCTATATACCAGTTAAAGCCCCATGAAAATCTATTCAGTAGTTCCGGAGATTAGTGAGTTCAAACAGACAAACAATCTACATGCAGTTTTATTATAGTATAGATTATTATTATTATTATTATTATTATTATTATTATTATTATTATTATTATTATTATTATT
>NW_023458563.1:15385673-15387595 GCF_013731165.1 Rhagoletis pomonella
TTATTATTATTATTATTATTATTATTATTATTATTATTATTATTATTGTTATTGGTTTATAAAACATATTCTGACAAACATATTCTGAGCGTTCAGAATATATGAGTCTGAAAGGAGTCCTAGGTGGGTAAGAAATATGAGCTTCAAAAACAAAAAATGTGTGACTCTTATATGAATATTTTAGGAGTTATAAATGATCAAAGTTAGGAGCCAGCACTTTGTGGCTATATAAAAACAATAAAGATTCGAAATTTATTTCTAAACTTGTTTATACAGAAATTGAAAATATTTAGAAAACAAAAAATATACAAAATTTAGCTGCAGCTGCTGCTATTAAATGTATGTTGGAATGTTTATATGAACTGAGGTATTTATACATACATGTGTATAGTATTTGAAGTTCAATAAGAGTTGAAAAATAAAGCCAATATGGCTCAAAGGACAACATAAAATAAGAGTCCGAATGAAGTAATTTATGAGGACTATAAGACACATTTAAGAGCCTCAAAAAAACTCTGAAACGATATGAGGCCAAAAATTGCTTTAAAAAGAGTCCAAAATGAGCCGTTTATGAAGCCAATAAGAGTCCAATATGACTCATTTGGATGCTCATTTGATGTATGAATTTAAGCTCATATAAGTCGACCTTCGGAGGAAGGAAAACACACTAATTTCGGCCTCTTAAATGAGCTCATTATGAGCGTAAAGGCTCTGAAATGGGACTCCTTAAAGACTCATTTATGACTCCAAATGTATATTTCATTGATATGTACATATCTCTCGCTCATAGGGAAAGTACTTATTGAATTTTGTTATTCGTTTTGCGCATGCATTTTCTTTTTACTTTAAATTTTAATCGAGTTTATAGATTCTGAATTAAAAAGTTTGGACATTTTAGTTGAAATTAAATCTCAAAATTTTAACATCAATCTAGCGTTCTTGACCGCCTTAACGACACACTTGAATTGCCTTAATATTTCACTTCAGGGTAAAACAAATCTATTTTTGAATTAGCGGACTTAATCGAAGGTTTCCTTAAAAAGGTCGATGATTTAGATATGAGCAAAATGTGACATTTTCCATGTCTAAAAACTATTACAAACGAGTTTAAAATATCAACTTTAGATTTTAGTCAATATATCTGCCAGTTTGATGATTTAAAAAAGAGTTTCGAAAAAAGATTTTAAGATTTTGAGTGTATTAAGCAAATGAGTGCAATTTTTTACACTCCAATGACTTGCAGGATACATGACCAGAAGTCTGAGCTACAGATGGAGCTATGTGATCTGCAATGTGATTCTGAACTTAAAATTTCTAATTTAAATGGCATCGAATTTTGGAAATCTGTAAAACCACATAAATATCCCATACTTTACAAAGGAATTTTACGTTTGTTTTCTATGTTTGGGAGCACATATATTTGTGAAAGTGCATTTTCCAAAATGAAGTTAATAAAAAATAATCACAGAAATAGAATAACCAACGAACATTTGTTGGCGTTGTGATAAGGTTGGATAATTTATTGGAAAATCGTCGAATATTTAATAATAAGTCGAATTAATGTTTTTGTTTTTACTACAGATACTTGTGCAGAAATGTCATACGGTTTTTTATTGTATGTATATACTGAATATATTTTTTTTCGATTCTTTTACTTCAGTTAACTTTACAGAATATATTATATAAAAACAAAAAAAATCCCAAAAATTAAAAAAATATATTCATATATAAAAAAAATGAATAAAACAAAAAAAGTTATCTGAAAATTTGCATAAACAAGTATCACAGACGACAATGAAATTCACTGAAACTCTGTTTTTAAATGCACCCGCTGGGTGGAGCTGGATACTTATCAAAAGTTTGTGTTTAAGTATTATCTAATTTCACTTAAAATTGAATTTTTACTCCTTATTTCTCTTTCT
>NW_023458563.1:15387695-15390567 GCF_013731165.1 Rhagoletis pomonella
GGACCTCAACTCGTGACGACTTCTAGGTCTACAAAATACCTAGGGGTAAAGCTTGACAGCAAACTCACATTCTGGGAACACATCCATGGAGTATGTGAAAAAGCTGCGCAGAGCACGGCGGCTCTAAGCCGGCTGATGGCGAACGTGGGCGGCCCGAAGCCATGCCGCAGGAAGCTTCTGATGACAGCGGTCCAATCGGTGCTCCTGTACGGGGCAGAAATATGGGCTGACGCATTGAAAGTCAAAAAATACCGGATTCAAATGTCTTCGGTACAGCGCAGAGGGGCACTACGCATTGCTTTTGCATACCGTACAGTGTCCGCGGACGCGGTTCTAGTTATTTCTGGCGTCATGCCAATTGAGCTACTTGCTTACGAGCGAAAAGAGATTTACAATCTCAGTGCCGAGATAGGTCGAGCAGCTGCCGCGGCAAGGGCGCGCGAGCAACTGATCCATCAGTGGCAACAAAACTGGAACGCGAGCACAAAAGGTCGATGGACACACTCCCTGATAGACGACCTTCAAACATGGCTGAACAGACCACATGGGGAGGTCGATTTCTACCTGTCGCAATTCCTCACCGGTCATGGTTACTTCCGAGAATATCTTCATAGAATGGGAAGGGTGGACTCACCGTTCTGTCACTACTGTGGAAACGTCGAAGATAACGTGTGCCACACATTCTTCACCTGCGAACACTTCTTGTTTTCGCGCAGAATGATGGAAGAAAGACACGGAGACATAACTCCGAACAACATAGTTGGGATAATGATTTCCAGCGCAGAAAAGTGGAAAGCAGTTGCAAGATACGTGAAATTCGTACTCCGCTGCAAACGTGAGGACGGTTGTCTACTGAGGACACCCGAATGAAACGCCCCTACAAAAGAGCAGCCCCAAGGCTCTAACAGCGCGCTCCTGCATCTGAAGACATGCAGAATTGCGGTGCCAGATGCGGGATTCTTGCGCGGGCGGTGGGAGTTTGGGTTTTAGTGGGTTGCCCAACACGCTTCGGTGGAGGTACTCTGGGGAAGGTAGTATAGAGACTAGCGCCCCCGGCCAGTTCATAAAGCATTTCCCTCTCCTACGAAAAAAAAAAATAATAATAATAAGAATAATAATAATAATAATAATAATAATAATAATAATAATAATTATGCGGTAAGGGCTAAGCTCAGGACCTTACCGGGGTCACACAAGGCGGATCGTGAACGGCCTACTCCGGTAGGTTAGCTGCGAATAACCAATAAGCAGTCCCAGACCAAGAGCGGCAGGAGACGAGGGCCTGATTTAAAAGATCAGAAATTCTTGATGAATCTCCTGTGTCCGGGCGAACAGATGCCGCCCCCCAAAAAGCATCCCAGGATTTAGACCAGTTTGATCCTGTTCATGGCATACTGGAGCACGTATACGATTAGTCTGATATTGGGCTGGCGAGAGCAGTATTCCGCCACTTTAGTATGTGAGGGTGACACCTCACAGAAATGGCTGGTGGGCTAATGCTGCAATCGCCTCCGTCTCGTTCAATACACGTCGCCATTTAGTTGGCCGCACAGGTCCAGTTGAGATTTACTCCTGGTTTTGCGCTGTCTTGGCTCTGAACACAATATCCCATAAGGACTTGTGTCAACCCTCGCGATTGCCTGCTCCTTTGAGAGAAGGGAACTTCGGGACACTTAAAAGCGACTGTGCTACGTGTGGAGATAGCGGCTTGAAGCGGAGACCCAATTGATTGAAAATGATTAAAACAAAACCAATAAATGAAACCAACGTCGATGTTACGGAGGAAGAATGCAGCGCATTCAGGAAGAGCAGTAGAGTCGTGCGCTCCCCGCCACAAACTCCTCTGCAGGCAAATTCCAGCACCACGAGCACGGAGAAAGCCGCCGGCGTGGCGCAGAAGGCTACACCTTGCCAAACGGCAACTCCCGGCAGCCGGGATAGTCGTCTTCAAACGCCGGCTGCTGCAAACAGCGACAAGCATGTCACCGCAAGCTTGGGAACTTGCGAAGGCAACGAAGATGAGCAATTGGCCCAGATTCGGCTCGTCTTGAAGAAGATGCAGAGCGCTGTATCTAAGCAAAAGAACGTGTCCATGGACATAAAAACAGGTGTGGCCCAAATCGAGGAGAGCTTAAATATATTAAGCTACCTCCGAGAGCAGCGCCGGAAGGGGTCTCCCCTTTCCGAGCTGCGGAAGGCTGGCCCTGGCTCGCAAAAGAGAGGTCGAACTCGATCCGACTCCCCTACAGGCGAGCCGGAAAAGAAAAAAAAACTACTACTAATAATAATAATAGTAGTAAAAACATTATTATTAATAATCCTAACAATAATGGCAATAATAATAACAATGCACAGAAAACCGTACCAGACAATCAATGGAAAACGGTTGGAAAAAGCAGAAAGCCCAAGCCAGGGCCAGCGCCAGGTGAACCCTTGGTCAATAACGGCAAGGCGACCAGCCGCAAAAAAAGAAGAGGGTGAAAAAAAAGAAGAGTCTCGCCAAATTAATCACTAAGCCAGCTGAAGGCAAAACCTATGCAGAGGTGCTGGGAACGATACGTGATAAGCTCCAACCCGAGAAGACGGAGACCGTAATTCGATCTGTTCGGAAAACCCGCGAAGGCGGCGTGCTAATCGAAATGGAGCGCTGTGGCGACCACTCAGCATTTAAGGAAAATGTGTGCACTGCCATTGGCCAGCTTGGAGACGCCCGTATTCTCACTAGACGTTGACGTCTAGAAGTTCTGGGCATGGACTGCCTAACCACGGCCCCAGAAGTGGAGAACGCTATACGCGGGGAGTTAGGAGACAAGATGAATGGCCAACTTCGCGTCTCTCTCCTCGCTGTAAACTCGCGAGAACAAAGAATGGC
>NW_023458563.1:15390667-15393554 GCF_013731165.1 Rhagoletis pomonella
GGTAGGTAGAAACTGATTTATTTAAATTTCTTTGTGTTTCGTGTATCGCTATGGGATTTTGTACATACAAATTAATTGGATATTTTGAAAACACTCGCATGAAAAGCATGTTCTGTGAATTAAGTGGATATAGTTCGAAGCATTCCCTTGAGTCAAGAATTGACATTTGGAATTAATTATATATTTACACTTCTAGCGAATTTCTAATTTGCGGAAGTAAAAGAAATTTATTTAAAAGGAAATAAAGCGTATGGTTTCAGTATTGACTTATCGAGAAAAACGCTTTTTTAATTTGTGTGAAGTATTGAAATTTTAAAGCAGCGGTGACCAAAGTTTTCAAATGGAAGTGCCCGCACCAATATATTGAAAACGCCCTATTAAAACGTACGAGTACACTGTAAAACTTCGGTAATTTCTGAACATTGTTTTTTTTAAATAAAAAAGAAAGAAAGAGAAATAAGGAGTAAAAATTCAATTTTAAGTGAAATTAGATAATACTTAAACACAAACTTTTGATAAGTATCCAGCTCCACCCAGCGGGTGCATTTAAAAACAGAGTTTCAGTGAATTTCATTGTCGTCTGTGATACTTGTTTATGCAAATTTTCAGATAACTTTTTTTGTTTTATTAATTTTTTTATATATGCATATATTTTTTTTTAATTTTTGGGATTTTTTTTTGTTTTTATATAATATTTTCTGTAAAGTTAACTGAAGAAAAAGAATCGAAAAAAATATATTCAGTATATACATACAATAAAAAACCGTATGACATTTTTGCACAAGTAGCTGAAGTAAAAAGAAAAACATTAATTCGACTTACTAAATATTCGACGATTTTCCAATAAATTATCCAAACTTATCACAACGCCAACAAATGTTCGTTGGTTATTCTATTTCTGTGATTATTTTTTATTAACTTCATTTTGGAAAATGCACTTTCACAAATATATGTGCTCCCAAACATAAAAAACAAACGTAAAATTTCTTTGTAAAGGATGGGATATTTATGTGGTTTTACAGATTTCCAAAATCCGATGCCATTTAAATTAGAAATTTTAAGTTCAGAATCACATTGCAGATCACATAGCTCCATCTGTAGCTCAGGCTTCTGGTCATGTATCCGGCAAGTCATTGGAGTGTAAAAAATTGCACTCATTTGCTTACTACACTCAAAATCTTTAAATCTTTTTTCGAAACTCTTTTTTAGATAATCAAACTGGCAGATATATTGACATTTTACGCATATCTAAATCATGTACAGTATATTTTGCTTTGCTGCCTTTATGCTTAAGTGCACATTTGAGATACCTGCCCCAAAATGCGCAACAGTGGCATTATTTTATTTATTTATATGGAAACTTCTCCGATAGATGCCTTCAGCATACCTGCACTTTAGAGATACCTGCCTTAAAAATTGTGCAGCTATCATCAATTGTCAAATAAAGTATTACGTATGTAAGTATTACCTGCACTGGCCCTACACTTACCCTAATTTGACAAGCTTTTATTTATTTTTCTCATCTCGAAGAACAACGAAAACGGCTATAATTTTATGTAGCTATTTAGATAATTAGATGTCATTTGCAAAAAATTTCGCTTTCAGTAATTTCTACGTGGTAGGTGCTCCTCCATTATTGGGTTTCATAGGGATTGGGATACCTTATTCATTGAAGTAGCAAAGCTTAAGTGCTTTTTTCGGTAGAGCGCACAAATTTTTCGTGCAAAGAAGGATGGGCAGCTAAGCAAAATATACTGTATAAAAATATCGACCTTTTTAAGGAAACCTTCGATTAAGTCCGCTAAATCAAAAATAGATTTGTTTTACCCTGAAGTGAAATATTAAGGCAATTCATGTGTGTTGTTAAGTCGGCCAAGAACGATAGATTGATTATAAATTTTGAGATTTAATTTCAACTAAAATGTCCAAACTTTTTAATTCAGAGTCTATAAACTCGATTAAAAGTTAAAGTAAAAAGAAAATGCATGCGCAAAACGAAAAACAAAATTCAATAAGTACTTTCCCTATGAGCGAGAGATATGTACATATCAATGAAATATACATTTGGAGTCATAAAGGAGTCTTTAAGGAGTCCCATTTCGGAGCCTTTACGCTCATAATGAGCTCATTTAAGAGGCCGAAATTAGTGTGTTTTCCTTCCTCCGAAGGTCGACTTATATGAGCTTAAATTCATACATCAAATGAGCCTCCAAATAAGTCATATTGAACTCTTATTGGCTTCATAAACGGCTCATTTTGGACTCTTTTTAAAGCAATTTTTGGCCTCATATATAAATCGTTTCAGAGTTTTTTTGAGGCTCTTAAATGTGTCTTATAGTCCTCATAAATAACTTTATTAACTCTCTTTTATTTTACTTTTATTTAACTCTTATTTTATGTTGTCCTTTGAGCCATATTGGCTTTATTTTTCAACTCTTATTGAACTTCAAATACTATACACATGTATGTATACATACCTCAGTTCATATAAACATTCCAACATACATTTAATAGCAGCAGCTGCAGCTAAATTTTGTATATTTTTTGTTTTCTAAATATTTTCAATTTCTGTATAAACAAGTTTAGAAATAAATTTCGAATCTTTATTGTTTTTATATAGCCACAAAGTGCTGGCTCCTAACTTTGATCATTTATATCTCCTAAAGTATTCATATAAGAGTCACACATTTTTTGTTTTTGAAGCTCATATTTCTTACCCACCTAGGACTCCTTTCAGACTCATATATTCTTAACGCTCAGAATATGTTTGTCAGAATATGTTTTATAAACCAATAATAATAATAATAATAATAATAATAATAATAATAGTAATAATAATAATAATAATAATAATAATAATAATAATAATAATAATAATAATAATAAT
>NW_023458563.1:15393654-15394800 GCF_013731165.1 Rhagoletis pomonella
CGGTGCTCCTGTACGGGGCAGAAATATGGGCTGACGCATTGAAAGTCAAAAAATACCGGATTCAAATGTCTTCGGTACAGCGCAGAGGGGCACTACGCATTGCATGCCATTGCTTCTTAGCTCAACTGTTGTTTGCTGTTGTGTTTCCGCAGCATATTTTCAAAACTGCGAAATGTCATCGGTTATCTCTCAAGAGCAAAATATCCATAATAGTTCGCGAACAGAAAACTTACAGAAACTTGCAAGTTAGACGAACAGCTTATAGAAATTTTGTTTACATTCAAAAGTATAAAATTTAAAACGTAAGAAAATAAATTCCGAAGTCTTATCCTGACACAGTTCACTGACTAAACTTACTTCTTACAAGTTTAATTAGTCGCATTTTACTATTTTAACTTCCAAACCATCAAATTCAATTTTGGGATTTGCGTAAATTCCAACCACCTGTTTTTGATCTGCTGTTTTCTTGTTGGCAAAAATTTTTCCTGCAGAAACTAGCAGATTTCCCTCAAATGAAATGTCATTTTGCTCTCTCAATTTCCCTACTTTGCAAGTTTTTTACGTACGCGAACACAAAAAGCTGATAATTTTTATAACTTTCAATAATTAACAGGTACGCGAAAGCAACTAATTGTGAACGGTATTTTTACTTTACGAATTTCATTGTAGAGTACAAAGACTCAAAGTTATACGTTGTACCAAAAATTTAAAATACAGTATATTTTGCTTAGCTGCACATCCTTCTTTGCACGAAAAACTTGTGCACGTAACCGAAAAAGGCACTTAAGCGAATTTTCTTTACTACTTCAATGAGGAAGGTATCCGAATCCCTATGAAACCAAATGTTGGCGGAGCACTTACCATGTAGAAATTACTGCAAGCGAAATGTTTACCGAATGTTATCTAATTATCTATATAACTACATAAATTGATAGCCATTTTCGTTGTTCTGCGAGATGAGCAAAATAAATAAAAGGTTGTAAAATTAGGTAATTGTAGGGCCAGTGCAGGTAAACGTAATACTTTCATTAATAATTGTTACTAGTCCCACAATTTTTAAGGCAGGTATCGCCAATGCGCAGGTATGTTGAATGCATCTATCGGAGCAGTTTCCTTATAAATGTTAAAAATAATGCTTTTGATGCG
>NW_023458563.1:15394900-15399168 GCF_013731165.1 Rhagoletis pomonella
ATCGGAGCAGTTTCCTTATAAATGTTAAAAATAATGCTTTTGATGCGTATTTTGGGGTAGGTATCTTGAATGTGCACTTAAGCATAGAGGCAGCAAAGCAAAATATACTGTATACGGCACGCAGCTGTTTTCAACAGCGGATATTTTAAATCTGGTACTTGTTGCCAGAATTCAAGCAATAGCAAAGCTTTATGTTTCATTTCCAGTGCCTTATCTTGTTTTAACTTTTTCGATGCGAAAAGCAGAGAAATCTCGGTTTTAGTTATTTGAACTTTGGGATATCATCCGTGTTGCCGTTTTGATCCAAATGGATCAAAATGATACGTTTTTCATCGAATTTTTAAAAGATACTTTTATTTTTAGCTTAGTATAAATCGTGATAAATTTTAATTCACAAGCCGAGGCTAATATTGTCGTTCCTATTTATTTTTGATTTTGAAGCTGTCGGATGTGGTACTGGGCTAAAGACAGTGTCACACGATTGGTACATTTGTACAAATTTGTATATTTTGGCAGTCACAGAGTGGTGTTCTTTAAAAATTTGTGTTCAGCTCAATAAAAGAATTTGCAAACAACACTACTCTGGAACTGCCAAAATGCACAAATCTGTACAAATGTACCAGTCGTCAGTCATATGCCTTAGTTAGGCCGATCTGTAGCAGCCACAAAATTGAACTATATATCAAACTAAAGTGCAGCTGCAGTTGCAGTTGACCGTGTTTGTCAAATAAGTAAAAAGCGGCAGAAAAGTCGATAGTGAGTAATATAATTTCGGAAAAGATTCGGAAGAGTTATTAGGTATTATTCATAGTTTTGAAATATATTTCACGAAAGCAAAAAATAAAAATAGCTGAGATCCCTTTCTTTTTTAAACACCTAGGATATCACTGACCATTAAAACGGACTCTCAATGACCGCAAACCTCAAAGCTTTACACATTTTTGTATCCAAAATTAGCCGGTATACATATTTAAAATTTTTTATAACCAGTGGATGAATTTTTGTACTGAAAGGATTAACCCTAAAAGTATAATCTACGTCTGCGGCGTATATGGAATGGATTTTTTTTTCTAATTTTAACACAAAATTTACTTTTTATTTTGTTGTTTTAAATAAATGTGGTTATAGTTTTTATTAACAAAGCTATGTTTTATTATTAGTCAAACTCACAACTTAAATATTCTTTAAAAGGCAGGACTAAGTATATTTTAGCTCACAGGTTATCTTTTAAGTACATAAGCCTCTACGGCGTATGTTAAGGCTTTACGTTACTCCCAAATAGATAAGGCTTCTAGGGTTAAGAAAGCTTTTGTTTGAAAGTGTGATATTAAATACTTTTCACCATAAACGGCGCCAATTTTCAATGATTATTGCGTTTCAGATTAAGACTAATACCAGATATTGTGAAAGGTTGGACTATACCTTATAGATGACGGTTTTCTCCCACTGCACGAAGCTTAGAGTAGAGTAATGTCTTTTAAGAACTTAACAATTATCCTGGGTTATCAGGTGTCTAGCAACACAAGATTAAATGTTGTCTTTCACGAAATTCTTTAAATAAATTTTGAGCTAAGTACACACCCGTATTTCGAGGTTAGTTTAATTTCACATTTCCTTATTTTATTGGGACATTTTAATTTTTGTATCTCATTTAGTTCCCGAGATATAGACCCATATGTGGACTTGAGAAGAATAAAAAGTACACTTTATGGTTAAATGAAAAGAAGATATTTTACTATTGGTATTAAACGATTGTTTTTATAAAATGTTATTTCAGATATATATATTTTTTTAAATAGATTAACCTGTATTTAAAAAAAAAATATATTTTAAAAAAACATTTCTTGAGCTATTGCATTATAGAAGGTGCCATAAGAAAAGTATATAAAAACACCCTAATAAAGACAATTTTCAATAGTATACCAAATTGAGCTTTGAAAAAGATTATCTTTTTCTAAAAATTATTAACTAAAAAAAGTATATGTTCTACATATTAAAAATACATTTATCAAAATGCTTCATTTATTTGCGGTTTCAATCGCATTACATGACTTAAACGATTCTGAGACAGTTTTCTTTTTTCCGGTATCTGCCGTCCTTATAGCTTCCACAACATCAGCTTCAACTCTTTCACCCAGAGATCGCAGTCCTTGCAAATATGCTTCATATATGTGCTCGAATCCGTATTCTCTCAAAAGTGTAGTGTTTTTGCGCCTTTTACTTGGTTCTGAAGAAATTTTATAGGAGGTATACGGTCTTCCTCGCTTCCCAGAAGATGTAGAAACAGTAGAGAAAGCTGCATCGTCTTCAGTCATGGAAACCGGCACTCTCCCCGAATGCTCTCCAACAATCCAATCGCTATTTTCTTTAAAAAATCGATCCTTTTTGCGTTGAGCCTTAATCCAACGCGTATTGCCTTGCCATAATAACTATTTTTTAAATCATTAATTGCAAATTCTGCGTTGATTTCCGAAACCTGGTATTTTTCCCGTTCTCTATATAAAAAAGCAACACCTACAACAGATATGCTATATTGCAGTGCACACTTGAAATGTTCCTTTGTTATGCAGTAGCGGCCCAACTCGTGTCTCTAATGCAGAGCTGGAGTATATGGTCCTGCCTTAGGACATCGCAATGTTACTTGGACCACATTTTTATATGCATTTTGGTTAATTTGAATACTCCTTGAACCTTAGGGATACTCTTTACATGAGGGCATGGAGTACCTAGTCGCGTTTTTGCATTGTAGATTAAGCCACGTACAAACATACACACATATGAGCGGCCGGCAAAAATAGCGGAGAAAACAAAAACAAATTCACTTCGATTTGACTTCAACCCGTCGCTTGAATTCTATGCGCTGACATATTTACGCACGTAGACTCTACGTTGGTACATAAACACACAAACGCGCATTGCCTAGCTTAACTTACCCTGCAAGAACAGTGACTATCATTTGACAAATCATTTGAGTGGCAAGACTGATAGAGATGTCTGTCACTGGCTACCTACAAGTTTCTATCAAATTCTAAAGAGCAGCGTGAAAAATCTGATGTAAACATTTGTGTACATGTGATCTTCCGTCTTTCTCCAACTTATGGCCTTATTTAATGGTATCTTTTTAACCAACGCAAAATTTGCAAATGTGTTAGTAAGTTAAATGAGAATGTGTTAGTTTGCCCTTTAGAATTTGATAGAAACTTGTAGGTAGCCAGTGACAGAAATCTCTATCAGTCTTGCCACTCAAATGATTTGTCAAACGATAATCACTGTTCTTGCAGGGTACGTATGGTTGCATTGTGGCGCCGCACTATGGGCAATATGAGGCATTGGCTGATACAAAATCTGTAACTTTTTTTTTTAAGCTCCGATCATGAATGCGTTTAGATAGTATAAACCATGTTAATTTAAACCATGCATTTTAATTTTTGTATCTCATTTGGTTCCCGAGATATAGACTTGGAAAACATATAAAGTATATTTTCTGATTAAATGGAAAGAAGATATTTTTCTATTGGTGTTAAGCGATTGTTTTTATAAAATACTAGCCTTTACCCACGGGTTTCACCCTACGCCAGAAGGAATTAAATGGATCATGTTACTTGTGGTTACGAAGTTATGGTTGATAAAAAATTCCACGCCTATGTTAAGTGCTACGCTCCCTTTTACAAACTCATTTATATATACCTTACTATAAGCACCTACCATAGATATGTCTGCATACCAAATGTCATGTTTATGTGACTTATGGTTCCGAAGTTACAGCTGGTAAATATTCCACGCTTTTGGGATTTGCCACGCCCCCTTTCCCAGTCTCATTTATATATATACCTTACTATAAGCACCTACAATAGATATGCCTGCATACCAAATTTCAAGTTCATCTGATTTACGGTTCTGAAGTTAGAGCTGATTAAATAATTCACGCTATAGGAGGTGCCACGCCCCCTTTTCCAATACCGCCCAATTTTTCCCATGAGTATGGAACTAATTTAATTTATTTCGACACCAAGTTCCAATGTTCTAACACAAATATTTCAAGAGATATACAACATGAAAATTTTAGTTAGTATAGGAGGTGCCACACCCTCTTTTCCAGTACTGCCTATTTTTCTCTATGGCTATAATCTTCCCGGGGTAAAAATAAATAATTTTGCAAAGTTTCGTGCGATTCCGTGTCGCGGTTCAGAAGTTATAAGGTAATAAACAAACAGAAATTCACATTTATGTACATATATAGAATATTTCAGATATATCTTCTTCTTCTT
>NW_023458563.1:15399178-15408923 GCF_013731165.1 Rhagoletis pomonella
GTATTAGTTTCGCGGGGATACCAAATTCAGACATCGCGGCATAAAGGCAACTTCTCTTCGTGCTGTCGAAAGCGGCTTTGAAATCGACAAATAGATGGTGTGTGTCGATCCTATTCTCGCGGATCTTTTCCAAGATTTGGCGTATCTATGATCTATGGTGGATTTTCCAGGCCTAAAGCCACACTGATAAGGTCCAATCAGCTCGTTGACGGTGGGCTTCAGTCTTTCGCACAATACACTCGATAAGACCTTATAACCTATGCTTAGAAGGCTGATTCCGCGGTAGTTGGCGCGTATGGCGGGGTCGCCTTTCTTGTGGATTGGGCAGAGCACACTTAAATTCCAGTCGTCGGGCATGCGTTCATCTGACCATATTCTGCATACGAGATGATGCATGCACCTCATCAGCTCCTCGCCACCGTACTTGAATAGCTCGGCTGGCAGGCTGTCAGCTCCAGCAGCTTTGTTGTTTTTCAGCCGCGTAATCGCTATTCGTACCTCGTCATTGTCAGGCGGTGGGACAGCTACTCCATCATTATCGACTGGGGCCTCGGGTTCGTTTTCTTCACTACTTTCAGCGCTGCTGCCATTCAGTAGGTTGTAAAAGTGTTCCCTCCACAACTTAAGTATATTCCGGACATCGGGGACTAGGTCGCCATTGTTGTTCTTACAGGAGGTCGCCCCGGTCTTGAAACCTTCCGTAAGTCGCCTAACCCTCCGGTAGAATTTTCGGGCGTTCTTGCTGTCGGCCAGAATCTCAAGCTCTTCGCACTCACGTATTTCGGCTTCTCTCTTCTTATTACGGCAAATACGTCTCGCTTCCTTCTTCAGTTCCCTATAACGGTCCCACATGGCTCGCGTTGCGCCCGATCGCAGCGTGGCCCTGTAGGCGGCATCTTTTTTCTCTGCGGCTTTTTGACATTCCTCAGCGTACCAGTTGTTTTTTCGGGCTCGCTGAAATCCAACTACTTCTTCGGCGGCGGTACTTAATGATCGGGAAATGTGGTTCCACAGCTCGCGTATGTCGGATTGTTGAAGAGTGCTCTCAGAGAGCTGGTGGGTGAGTCGAGTGGCGAATAAATTGGCCGTCTGTTGTGATTGGAGCTTTTTGACGTTAAGCTTTCCTTGCATTGTTGGGCGCACATTTTTTGCTGCACAGAGGCAGGTGCGTATCTTGGCTACAACAAGATAGTGGTCCGAGTCGATGTTTGGCCCTCGGAGTGTACGTACGTAAAAAAAGCTTGAAGCATTCCTACCGTCTATCACAACATGATCGATTTGGTTTCTCGTTTTTCGATCTGGAGACAGCCATGTAGCTTGGTGGATGTTCTTATGCTGGAACCTAGTACTACATATTACTATATTTCCGGCGAAGTCGATCAGCCTCAGTCCGTTATCGGACGTTTCGTCGTGGAGGCTGAATTTTCCGACAGTGGCGCCAAAGATCCCTTCCTTGCCCACCTTGGCATTAAAATCGCCAAGCACGATTTTGACATCGTGTCGGGGGCAGCGCTCATAGAAGAGATCCTTGAACGCCTCATCCTTCTCTTCCGTCCGGACATGGGCGCAGATGAGCGAGATGTTGAAGAACCTAGCTTTGATGCGGATTGTGGCTAGACGTTCGTCCACCGGGGTGAACGCCAGTACTCGTCGACGGAGTCTCTCTCCTACCACGAATCCAACACCGAATTTGCGCTCCTTTACGTGGCAACTGTAGTAGACGTCGCAAGGCTTCACGCTTACTTTTCCTTGCCCCGTCCATCGCATTTCTTGGATGGCGTTGATGTCAGCCTTTGTCTTCCCGAGGACATCAACCAGCCGAGCAGAGGCACCTTCCCCATTAAGGGTCCGGATATTCCAGGTGCATACCCTTAAATCATAGTCCTTTATACGTTTGCCGTGGTCGTCATCAGAAAAAGGGGGTCTCATCCGAGGCTGTTTTTTTCTTTTCATTGGGCGGGGTTTTAACGTGGCGGGACCCAAACCCAGCGCACGCGAAGTTTTACGCCTTCTCACTTTAGCTCGCTCCCAAACGGGTGCTTGGTTGCTACCCAGAGGATACTTGGATATAAATATCCGGACGTTGTGAGCTGCGATTTGAACCGTATGCACAAGAATCGCTTCTGGCCACTCTCAGGTGAATGGCAGTCAAAAGTTTTCCACTTCTGCGCACGTGACCATCCTCCATAAGGTGCCATAAGAAAAGTATATAAAAACACCCTAATAAAGAAATTTTTCAATAGTATACCAAATTGAGCTTTGAAAAAAGCGTATCGTTTTCTAAAAATTATTTACTAAAAATAGTATATGTTTTACATATTAAAAATACATTTATCAAAATGCTTCATTTATTTGCGGTTTCTATCGCATTACATGACTTAAACGATTCTAAAATTCTGAACACATTGAAAAGGACGATCTAAACGCTTTGTCGATGACGACATGATTTTTTTGAACGCGGCAGCGCCATCATGAATAAGTATGAGTTTGACATAAAAGAAGAGGAAGAACCTTATCTGTCGCTGGAAAAATAGAAATAGATCTAACCTGGCCACAACCACAGTCGTCGCCTATCCCGGTCGTCGCCAAAATAATTATCTAAATAAGACTACGTGTTAAAATAATTTGACAGCTGTGGTCCGTAGCTGTGTCACTGTGTTCGGGCTATAAGACAGTTTTCTTTTTTTCGGTATCTGCCGTCCTTATAGCTTCCACAATATCAGCTTCAACTCTTTCACCCATAGATCGCAGTCCTAGCAAATATGCTTCATATATGTGCTCGAATCCGTATTCTCTCAAAAGTGTAGTGTGTTTGCGCCTTTTACTTGGTTCTGAAAAAATTTCATAGGAGGTATACGGTCTTCCTCGCTTTCCAGAAGATGTAGAAGCCGTAGAGAAAGCTGCATCGTCTTCAGTCATGGAAACCGGCAAACTCACCGAATGCTCTCCAACAAGCCAATCGCTATTTTTTTTTGAAGAAGTCAATCCTTTTTGCGTTGAGCCTTAATCCAACGCGTATTGCCTTGCCATAACAACTTTTTTTTAATCATTAATTGCAATTTCTGCGTTGATTTCCGAAACCTGATATTTTTCCCTTAAAAATTTTGATAAGGCTGACTCATTTCTTCCGTTCTCTATATGAAAAAGCAATAGTGGACGTTTTGGAAAATTTAAAGAACTCATTGCTTCAAATTTATTGGTTCTCGAAAACAAGCTCCTTTATTCTGAATATGTCGCTCCGAACTTTTGGGGCAACTGCCCGTATCAGCATGCAGATGTTTCTTAACCATTGTGAATTGCAGCTACCAATACTATTTTTCCACAGTTTCAGTACCTAACCGGTAATCGGACATATTTTTTAATTTTCGAAAACGAGCGCCCCTATTCTAGATGTATTCCTTACCCATTGTGGGTGCTGGAACTGGGGAAAATTAGTAGTGGTACCTGCAATTCACAATGGTTAAGAAACATATGCATGCTGATACGGGCAGTTTACTGCGTATTACCCAAAAGTTCGGTGTGAATTGCAGGTATCAATACTAATTTTGCGCAGTTGGAGGACCTAGAAGGTAATCGTACATACTTATATTGTGCGATCAAGTATATCCTTAAAAGTAGGCAGCTAACTTTTTTATCTTTATTTACTCCCATTTGATTGTAAAATATTGGAAATCTAATAAACATCGTATTTCTTGGTAATTCCGTATGCATGGTGTAAGGTAATTTTTTCTAAAAATTATTGGAATTTCATAAATGAAACATCAGGTAAAAGGTGCGATTGTCTAGTTTTCGAATATATAATTTTTTTGTTAGGTTTGAAGATTTATTATTTATAGGGTTAAAAGCACAGTGATACTAGTAGCGGCTGAAATCCCGTATTCTCATGTAGTGTCACTTAAAACATCATAACTTCAAACGGCGCAAACTTGCGCAAATTTTTTTCCGTGTAGTAGGTGGATTTTTCGGGGTTTTAATGAATTCAAATTCAAAACATAACCAAGCGGAGAAAACCTTCGAATCCTTCATCGAAATTAAAAAAACGAAACAAAATTTGTGTTTTATTACAGAAGCTATTGCTTCAACCTGTTATTTCAAAATAAATATTTATAGCTAATTTTAAATCTGAATATGACATTTAACTCAAGTCCGTATTTCTTAATAGGCCCTTGCTAGAAAAAAATTCCTAAACTGCGGATCTGAAAATTACTGCATAGCGAGCAAAAATTTCAACAATTTCAATATGTCAACTTCGTAAGCAATTTTCACTTTATTTCATTAAATAAACACACAAAAACTCATTAGAGCACGTTTTATTCCCTAAAGAATGATACCAAACACTTATGTTGTGTACAACTTTTCAAAAATGCATTTGTACTGCCTTTGTACTAGCTCGATCCATAGTGCGCCGTCGGCAAAGCGACAATAAAAGCGAAGAAAACAAAAACAAAATCACTTCAATTTGACTTCGAGACTAGAGATGTACGCGGGATAGCGGGACCCACGGTACTGATCTATAATTGGCCGGGATAGGCGATATCAGGAAGATATGTAAAAATATGGCGGGCGGGACGGGACCAAAATCCTTTTCCGACACTCCCGATAAAACCGCAACCTCCGCAAATTCACAAAATCTTCCTTGAAAATGATGTTTGCAATATGCACTATTAATTGACTTTTATTACGCCAATTCTTAAAAGTGGTAGTAAAAATTGTATTGAGAATTATAGGCCGATTTCTAAGCTTACCACTGTCTCAAAACTGTTTGAGTCCATAGTTAAAGATAAAATTTACTTTGCTGTAAGGCATTTATTATGTCCCAACCAACATGGGTTCGTGCCGGGCAGATCTACGTTAACCAATTTAGCTGCTTTCACAGAGGACTGTTTGGAAACCTTTCAAAAGGGATTCCAAATTGACGCTATATATACCGATTTCTCTAAGGCTTTTGACAGGGTGCCTCATCGAATATTGATAGCTAAACTTGAAGGCCTGGGCTTTCATTCAGCTTCTGAAGTGGATCACATCCTATCTGTATAATAGACGCTGTGTTGTTCGTTTTGATAATGTATCGTCTTATTCTTTTGTCTCCTCCTGTGGTGTTCCCCAGGGTAGTGTCTTAGGTCCGTTATTATTTGTTATCTTTATTAATGATATATCTTCCTGTTTCTCAAAGTGTAAGTTTCTTCTATATGCGGATGACCTGAAGATATACTATGAAATTAAAAATAGAGAAGACTCATTGATTCTCCAGGGTGAGCTTGATAATTTGTACTGTTGGTGTGCGCGTAATCGTTTGTCCCTCAATATTGGTAAATGTCATTATACCTCTTTTGCAAAAGTGATTAGTATTGTTCCAACCTCTTACTGTATTTCGAATATCCCGCTAAAATCAATTACTGATTTTAAAGACTTGGGTGTTTACTTTGACTCCAAGCTCACCTTCACCACCCACATAAACTTTATTGTTTCTAAATCATTCGCGATGTTGGCTTTTATTCGTCGCAACTGCTCGTCATTTTCCGATCCTTATACTCTCAAACTGTTGCATTCGTCTTTAGTTCGGTCGAGGTTAGAATACGCTGTATTTGTTTGGAGACCGTTTCATACAGTTCATGTGAACAGATTGGAGTCTGTTCAGAGGGCTTTTATACGCTTTGCTTTGCGTCCGTTGAAATTTGTAGACCCTATTCCGTCCTATCGTTCTCGTTGTTTGTTGATAACTCTCATGTCCGTACTCATGTCCGTCCAGGCGTACTTTGTTATCGATGTGCTTTGTCTTTGACATAATTGTAGGCTCTATAGATTTGCTCGCATCTCCTTATGAAAATTCGTTTTAATGTTCCCTCTCGTATTTTTCGTTGTAATGAATTGTTTATTGTGGGTGTTGTTAAAACTGTTTATGGTATGAATGCTCCTTTAAGGAGGACTCTCTCCCAATTTAATGCTTATTCTTCATCTTTAGACTTCGATTTTTCTTACTCAAAGTTTACTTTTAAGAATTTACTCATAAGGCACTTGTCATAAGGGTTTCCCTTATTCTATGTATATATTTGTCATATAGTCTGTCAGCGTTCTGTTTGTTGATAATAATAATAATAAATAAATAATGTTTTGCTGAGTCGGAAGATGCCAGATCTTTCATTATTATTTTTATACCCGAGCGCACTTGTGCACAAGGGTATTATAAATTCGTTCACATAACGGTTGTTTGTAACAACCAAAACGTATCGACATAGATATAGACAAATGTATACATATATGATCAGAATGAAAAGAGAAATCGATTAAGCGGTGACTGTCTGTCCGTCTGTGCACACGATAACTCCAGTAAAAATTGAGATATCTTAACGAAACTTGGTATGTGCACTTATTTCGGGCGTAGGACGGACGTTAAAATGGGCAAAATCGGACAATAACCACGCCTACCTCCCACATAACGGTAATTTTCAGAAATACGAAATCAGCGTTATTTTAGTAACTACTGAAGATTATTCACTCAAAATTAATATCTACAATAATTTTTTGACGAAAAATAAGAGTATTATAAATTTTTGGAAAATGGGCGTGGCCACGCCCACTTATGGTTACATGTGTATATCTTGGTAGCCGCTCCACAAATTTCTTTCAAACTTGGCACAGTTGTTGGGCCTTGACACAGCATACCAAACGGCCGAAAATTTTTAAAATCGGACCATAATCACGCCCACATCCCATATAACGGTAATTTAAAAAAATATGAAATACTCGATAAATCAGTAAATATTAAAGCTAGTTTATTCAAAATTGATGCTTGCAACAATTCTTTACTAAGCAATACATCTATGGTTCAATTTTGGAAAATGGGCGTGGCACCGCCCACATACGATCAGTTATATATGTATCTCGGTAACCGTCGTACCAATTTGTACCAAACTCGGTATGCTTATTGCGCTTGCCACATAAAAGCAAAACGTTGAAAGTTATTGAAATCGGACTATGCTTGAAACTTCAATATTTCGAAATTTAAGGACGCTAATTTACTAAAAAATGATACTAAAAACAATCCCCTGAAAAGAAGTAACATTGTTTGGAATTTTGGAAAATGGGCGTTTATCTCATTATGTCTAACTGAGCGTTCTATCGAAGATGTTTAAAATAGGGGTAAAGGCACCCCGGCTTACAATTTAGTGGTAGTTTTCGGAAAGGTGGAAAACATATATTTAATACTTGCGCCAGGTATTTAATGTTCGGCTCCGCCCGAACTTAGACTTTCTTACTTGTTATATTTCATTATATAATAACTTTGTTCACTTAACGGTTGTTTGTAACAGCCAAACGGAATCGAGATAGATATAGACAAATGTATACATAAATGCTCAGAATGAATAGAGAAGTCGATTAAGCCATGTCTGTCTGTCTGTCTGTCCGTCCGTCCGTCCGACTGTCCGTGTACACGATAACTCGAGACAAAATTGGGATATCTCAACGCCCTTTATCCAAGGTAGGTTGCTATTGAAAATGGGCGAAATCGGACTGTAACCACGCCCCTTCTCATATAACGGTATTTTCGAAAAATGCAAAAACTATGATATTTCATTAAATATTTGGTCCAAATTGATTAAGTTAGTATGTGAAGTAGAATTTTTTAAAAAAATAATTGTTTAGTTTCTTATCGGAAACCTAAACGGACAACAAAATTCGTTGCCACAAGTAGTTGTCGATAAGATAATATTAACAACAAACCAGTGCATTGGTCGTTAGGGTATTCGGTTGTTTGCATCTGCCACATCTGCACATACCAAGAATAGCGATAAGCACTGCATTCTCCCTTCTAACAGCATAAGGGTTGATGCAACTATGCATTTATATATGCTTTTCATATGTAATACTTGTTTAAATATGTATGTACATATATTGTACACATACAAGTAAAATCGCTTTTCACTTGAACATCTATTGTAAGTAATATGACCCTAAATAAATAAGTATGTATACATTTTGAGTCTATTATTTGTGATATTGTTCAAGTGGATTGCACTGCAACTAAGTGATAAGGGTTTGTTGTATTAGAGTTAAGTATATGTATTATGTGTATGTATTTAGAGTAAGAATTTATGTAATATATAAATAAAGGTTCTGGGAAACCAGAAGTCAGTCTAGTGCGAAATTCTCTCCGGGTGTGTCATTATTTATTGTGTGTAGTATTTAAAGTATAAATATACAATAATATCGTTATGAAATGTTTGAAAAATGGGCGAGACCCCGCCCACTTATGATGAAATACTGTATCTTAGTAGCCCCTTCACCAATCCTTACCAAACTCGGTAAGAGCCTTGCTTAGGATCCAGCTAAGAAATTTATTGAAAATTATTGAAATCGGGCAATAGTCATGCCCACCTCCCATATAACGGTAATTTACAGAAACACCAAAACTACGATAAATCAGTAACTACTGAAGCTAATTGACCCAAAATCTATTATTGCTATGAACACTGAGCACACAATTGGATTAGTATAAATTTTTGGATTTTGGGCGTGGCGCCGCCCACTTATGACCACAGATGTGTATCTCGGTAACCGATTTATCAATTTTTACCAAACTTGGTGTATTAATAACCTCGGTACGAAAAAGCAATTCGTTGAAAATTATTCAAATCGGACTAAAATTGCACCAGTTTTCCGCATAACGGTAATTTTTGGATGTACGAAAACTCCGATATTTCAATAACTGAGGACATTAATTTACTCCAAGTTACTACTTACAACAATATCTTAACAATGTACTTTTAGGTAGTTTAAAGAAAGTTGGAACGACAATAGTTGATACCTGCGCCGGGTATATAAAATTAATTTGAATGATATGAACATTTTTGTGAACCTTCGATCGATTTGCAAACCACGCAACATACATGGGCGGGTTCGGGGCTTAAAAATCTAATTTCGGGATGGGCGGGATCGAGATTAAATATTTAGTCCCGTGCCCATCTCTATTCGAGACTTCGCTGGGATTCTATGAGCATACATTCATACATCACTACACACTTAAAGGCAAATAATGTACAAATGCCTATTGTTTTTGCTGTTGTTGTCACGTTTTTTGTTTCATCGAGTTTCAAATCACTCCCGCCGCTAAAGAAGTTTTCACTTCAAAAAACCTACCAGTTTTGGTAGGAAAAGCCCATGTGTTGCAACACTGGTCCGGACACGAACGGTGAATCCGCCTTTAGTTTTATAACTATGACTCTTCTCGTAAAATTAATGTAATATTTTATACTAGTAACATGTTTGTCTACATATGTACAGTTGTCCACAAAATAATAGGAGTGCGATATTTTGACCAGTTTTGGCTATTTGTCTTTTGTTTATTTAATGTTTATTAATTTTTTATAAAAGCCTAGCTGGCTATACAACAAACACCATATAAATTCAGATTTTAAACTTTGTATAAAAATTATAAAAATTTTGCAATTTTTCACCCAAATTTCAAACTTTTTAATCAGAATCTTTAGAAAAAATTCTGGTATGCAGTTTTGTAGCACATTCAATTCTAGTCTGAAGAAGTGCAAGTTTCAAGCGCCTAAAAAATTCCGTTGATTTTTGAGAATTTTTTTGGTTAAAGGTGTTTCACGTTTTTTCCATACAAAGTATGTCGACAATTTTCTTTTATACGGAGGACACTGCCAGCAAAAAAATTGCCAAAAATCAACGGAATTTTTTAGCCGCTTGAAACTTGCACTTCTTCAGACTAGAATTGAATGTGCTACAA
>NW_023458563.1:15409023-15410172 GCF_013731165.1 Rhagoletis pomonella
TTTTCAACGTTTTGCTTTTATGTGGCAAGCACAATAAAAATACTGAGCTTGGTACAAATTGGTAGAACGGTTACCGACATATATATATGTGATCATAAGTGGGCGGTGCCACACCCATTTACCAAAATTTTACCATAAACGTATTTCTTGTTAAAGAATTGTTGAAAGGATCAATTTTGAATAAATTAGCTTCAATTTTTGCTGATTTATCGAAGATTTTGTATTTCTCTAAATTACCGTTATATGGGATGTGGGCGTGGTTATTGTCCGATTTTAAAAATTTTCGGCGATTTTGTATGTTGTACCAAGGCCAACACTGTGCCAAGTTTGGAAGAAACTGGTGCAGCGGTTACCAAGATATACACATGCAACCATAAGTGGGCGTGGCTACGCCCATTTTGCAAAAATTTATAATATTCTTATTTTTCGTCAGAAAATTATAGTAGATATCAATTTTGACAGAATTATCTTCAGTAGTTACTAAAATATCGCAGTTTTCATATTTCAAAAAATTACCGTTATATAGGATGTGGGCGTGGTTATTGTCCGATTTTTTAAATTTTCGGCCATTTAGTATGCTGTACCAAGGCCAACAACTGTGCCAAGCTGGGAAGAAATTGGTGCAGCGGTTACCAAGATATACACATGTAACCATAAGTGGGCGTGGCTACGCCCGTTTACCAAAAATTTATAATATTCTTATTTTTCGTCTAAAAGTTATTGTAAATATCAATTTTGAGTGAATTATCTTCAGTAGTTACTAAAATATCGCAAATTTCGTTGAGATATCTACGGACGGACAGACGGACAGACGGACGGAGAGACAGACATGGCTTAATCGATTTCTTTTTTCATCCTGATCATTTATGTATACATTTGTCTATATCTATCTCGATTCGTTTTGGCTGTTACAAACAACCGTTATGTGAACAAAATTAATATACCCTTGTGCACAAGTGCGCTCGGCTATAAAAATTGTTGCTATGATGTGCTGTGTTTATGTTTTCTTCGGATAACTTAAGTCAAGTATAAACATGGCTGCAATATAGTTCTCAATTCATAATTGATTTTTTTTTTAACGATTTAAAAACAATAAAAACATATTGTTTTATTTCAACCCGGCCTTGAGCTCAAAAAAATCTATATAAT
>NW_023458563.1:15410272-15412225 GCF_013731165.1 Rhagoletis pomonella
TTTATGTTTATATTTGTTTGTGTAATTTCTATGTTTAATTCTTTCTTCAGAAACAGCCGTTTTGTTTTTTCTACTTTTGCTTTTATTTTCAGGGACGTGGTATTTATGTTTACGTTTTTTGCTGCGTTTGTCAGGTGGTTGGGTAAAAGTTCATAACGTCTGCATTCTAATAAGAATTCAAGCTGTGTCATCTGTTTTGCCAGCTTTTGTGTTTGTTTGCTAAAGTGTTTTAAGGTTATGCAAGTGTGCTCCCCGTATTTGTATTTGATGTGCTTGTAAAAATTCTTCATGTTTCTTGTATGTTTATTGTTGATGTAGATAAAGAGATTACTTCGGCAGGCCTTCCGATATTGAATAATATGACGATGAGTTGACGATCAATTTATTGAATTTGTTAGTGTTTGGTATTTTAGGCTATTTGATCAAGTAAGTTCCTGTGCAAGAAAAAATACTTTTTCTTCACTTTCCAGCCCGACGTTTCGCTGACCTTCTCAGCATCTTCAGGGGCGATTTCTTTATTAAAAAACACCAACTAGAATACATAAAAACAGATCGTTAGTTGCGAACATAATGAAACCATGAATAAATTACATGTATAGGTACACAGGATTAATTGGATTCATATGAAAAAACACAATTTTTTAAAAAACATAGTTACTGGACTACGAAAATTTTACGGGTTGCCAAAAATACATAAACCAGATTTGCCTTTACGGCCCATTTCGGCGTCAGTAAATGTTCCGTGTTATGGTTTGTCAAAATATGTAGGAAAAATCCTTAACAACCTTGTTTCAGAAAAATATAATATAAAAAATGCGTTTCAACTTAAAGAAAGACTTAAAGACATCCGGATGAATGAGGAAGATTTATTAGTCTCTTTTGATGGGATATCTCTGTTCACAAACATTCCAACGCACTTAGCAACCAAAATCATTTTGACTAAGTGGGACGCGATTCAATCGCATACGAAAATTAACAAAAATAAGTTCCACAACATTTTAAATTTCTGTCTAAAAGACAATAACTATTTTACATACAATGGAAATTTCTACGCGCAAACTTTTGGGATGCCGACGGGAAATCCCCTCTCGCCTACGATTGCTGACATAGTCATGGACGATCTACTGGACAATACCTTTATGGAGCTAAAAAGAAAATACAACATTGACACCAAATTTATAGTAAAGTACGTGGACGATATTTTTGCTATAGTAAGGCGAAACGACGTGGATACGATTTTAAAGACACTCAATCAATACCATCCCAAACTGCAATTCACAATGGAACCAGAAACTCATTCCCGCATTCCGTTCCTAGATGTCATGATCCACAGGAAAAATGACTCCATTGGTACTCAAAGCCCACATCCTCCGGACGCCTAATAAACTTCTTGTCTGCGCAACCCTTCAAGTATAAAGTTAACACAGCGAAAAACCTAATACATAAAGTACTAACAATAAGCCACAAACAATTCAGAGACACAAATATAAATAAGATAAGCAACATTCTAAAAAGTAACAACTACCCGCACCACCTAATACAGAGCCTACTTCAACATAAAATAATAGAAATAGACAACAAACACAGCCAAATACCGACATGTAAAACAGAAAATGATACAAAGCGATATCACAGTGTCACATATGTACCAAAATTCCACCAAAAACTTGACCGCGAAATATACAACAAAAACCAAAACACAATATTAGCCTACAGATCAAATAGCACGCTGTCTTCGATTTTCACAAGAACAAAATAGCCAATTGACTCCCACCAACAAAGTAATGTAGTATACGAAATAACATGCAAAGGGAGAGAAAACGAAGACTGCAATAAAGTATACATTGGCACAACAAAACGGGCACTGGGTGTACGTCTGGCAGAACACGAAGCTGATATTAAGAAAAACAAAAACACCACCGCTTTAGCCCAACATGTGTTAGCCAGTGGTCA
>NW_023458563.1:15412325-15412864 GCF_013731165.1 Rhagoletis pomonella
TAAATAACAAGTAAGAAAGTCTAAGTTCGGGCGGAGCCGAACATTAAATACCCGGCGCAAGTATTAAATATATGTTTTCCACCTTTCCGAAAGCTACCGCTACATGATAAGCCGGGGTGTATACATTTTAAGTAAATTAGCGTCCTTAAATTTCGAAATATTGAAATTTCAAGCATATCTGAAATTTACCGTTATATGAAAAGCGGCCTCAATTTTAGTCCGATTTCAACAATTTTCAACGGTTTGCTTTTATGTGGCAAGCACAATAACCATACCGAGCTTGGTACAAATTGCTAGAACGGTTAGCGAGATACATATATGTGATCACAAGTGGGCGGTGCTACGCCCATTTTCCAAAATTTTGTCATAAACGTATTTCTTGGTAAAGAATTGTTGCAATCATCAATTTTGAATAAATTAGCTTCAATATTTACTGATTTATCGAAGATTTTGTATTTCTCGAAATTACCGTTATATGGGATGTGGGCGTGGTTATTGTCCGATTTTAGAAATTTTCGGCCAATTGGTATGCTGTACCA
>NW_023458563.1:15412964-15416448 GCF_013731165.1 Rhagoletis pomonella
AGTTTGGAAGAAATTGGTGTAGCGGTTACCAAGATATACACATGTAACCATAAGTGGGCGTGGCTACGCCTATTTGCCAAAATTTTGTAATATTCTTATTTTTCGTCTAAAACTCATTGCAAATATCAATTTTGAGTGAATTATCTTCAGTAGTTACTAAAATATCGCAGTTTTCGTTTTTCTGAAAATTACCGTTATATGGGAGGTAGGCGTGGTTATTGTCCGATTTTTAAAATTTTCAGCCATTTAGTAAGCTGTACTAAGGCCAACAACTGTGCCAAGTTTGGAAGAAATTGGTGCAGCGGTTACCAAGATATACACATGTAACCATAAGTGGGCGTGGCTACTCCCATTTTCCAAAAATTTATAATATTCATGTTTTCCGTCTGAAACTCATTGTAAGTATCAATTTTGAGTGAATTATCTTCAGTAGTTACTAAAATATCGCAGTTTTCGTATTTCTTAAAATTACCGTTATATGGGAGGTAGGCGTGGTTATAATCCGATTTCGCCCATTTTCAATACCATCCGTCCCACGCCCAAAAGAAGTTCACGTACCAAGTTTCGTTAAGATATCTCAATTTTTACTCGAGTTATCGTGTGCACAGACGGACGGACGGACGGACGGACGGACGGACGGACGGATAGACAGTCACCGCTTAATCGATTTCTCTTTTCATTCTGATCATTTATGTATACATTTGTCTATATCTATCTCGATTCGTTTTGCCTGTTACAAACAACCGTTATGTGGACGAAGTTATAATACCCTTGTGCACAAGTGCGCTCGGGTATAAAAACACCAAAAACTAATTATATCACGCGAAGCAACAACTACAACGCAGTGTAAGTGAATTGGAGCTATATTCCTTTCTTTGTAAACAAAATAGCCTAAGTAAAAGAATAACAGAAGAACGGGGAAAAATACATTCGTCTAAACTAGAAAAGCTAAAACATCAACAACTTAGCAAGCTAGGAATAAATCTAAACAACGATTGGTTCATAAATAAAACAACAATAGAGTCTCCTGAAGAGTCGAAATGGTTATTATCACTGGGAAGAAAATTCGCTATACCCACCACAAAAACTAGTTTCAAACCGGTCCAAATGATAGCAGAAATGGAACAAATAATCCAACCAATAGAGGACAATAGAGCCAAAGAAATAGCAAGGTGCAAGCTGAGTAATCGGATCATCCAATTCAAACGCAGTATAAAACACAATACAGCCGAAAGGTTCATTTTAGAAACATTTAATAGAACAAAAATGCTCTTGAAACGACACAAAAATGAAATAATAGATGCCGACAAGGGAAACAAAACAGTGGTACTTTACAAAGCAGACTATGCGGAGAAGATGAAAAAACTACTTGAAGATAAAAACACATACAAAACAATAAGGAACGACCCAACAACAACACTACAGAGAAAAAACAATGCCCTGGTGGACGAACTACACAAAAGTAAAGTAATTAATTTTAGAGAGATACAACAGTTGGCATGCGCGCTGCGACTGCACCTAGACTTTACGGGTTGCCAAAAATACATAAACCAGATTTGCCTTTACGGCCTATTTCGTCGTCAGTAAATGTTCCGTGTTATGGTTTGTCAAAATATGTAGGAAAAATCCTTAACAACCTCGTTTCAGAAAAATATAATATAAAAAATGCGTTTCAACTTAAAGAAAGACTTAAAGACATCCGGATGAATGAGAAAGATTTATTAGTCTCTTTTGATGGGATATCTCTGTTCACAAACATTCCAACGCACTTAGCAACCAAAATCATTTTGACTAAGTGGGACGCGATTCAATCACATACGAAAATTAACAAAAATAAGTTCCACAACATTTTAAATTTCTGTCTAAAAGACAATAACTATTTTACATACAATGGAAATTTCTACGCGCAAACTTTTGGGATGCCGACGGGAAATCCCCTCTCGCCTACGATTGCTGACATAGTCATGGACGATCTACTGGACAATACCTTTATGGAGCTAAAAAGAAAATACAACATTGACACCAAATTTATAGTAAAGTACGTGGACGATATTTTTGCTAGAGTAAGACGAAACGACGTGGATACGATTTTAAAGACACTCAATCAATACCATCCCAAACTGCAATTCACAATGGAACCAGAAACTCATTCCCGCATTCCGTTCCTAGATGTCATGATCCACAGGAAAAATGACTCCATATTATTAGATTGGTACTCAAAGCCCACATCCTCCGGACGCCTAATAAACTTCTTGTCTGCGCAATCCTTCAAGTATAAAGTTAACACAGCGAAAAACCTAATACATAAAGTACTAACAATAAGCCACAAACAATTCAGAGACACAAATATAAATAAGATAAGCAACATTCTAAAAAGTAACAACTACCCGTACCACCTAATACAGAGCCTACTTCAATAAAAAAAATAGAAATAGACAACAAACACAGCCAAATACCGACATGTAAAACAACAAATGATACAAAGCGATATCACAGTGTCACATATGTACCAAAACTCCACCAAAAACTTGACCGCGAAATATACAACAAAAACCAAAACACAATATTAGCCTACAGATCAAATAGCACGCTGTCTTCGATTTTCACAAGAACAAAATCGCCAATTGACTCCCACCAACAAAGTAATGTAGTATACGAAATAACATGCAAAAGGAGAGAAAACGAAGACTGCAATAAAGTATACATTGGCACAACAAAACGGGCACTGGGTGTACGCCTGGCAGAACACGAAGCTGATATTAAGAATAACAAAAACACCACCGCTTTAGCCCAACATGTGTTAGCCAGTGGTCATACAGCTGACTTGCCCAACGCGAGGATAGTGGATAGGGAAAAAAGAGAAAAAGCGAGGTATACCTTAGAAAGTTCGTAAAATTTTACAAAAAAGAGACAGAAAAATAAACAAAAAAGAGGACACTGACGACATCGCGGCTGCATATTTATTATGTTTATAGTTAGTAATAATTTGACAATTGTACCACACAGAGTTGGTATGAATGCGCGTATTTTTAAGTTTTTGATGTTTTTAAAATAGTTTAATCGTTTCACATGTAAGTCTTATATACATATGTATTAATGTTCAAAAAATTTTCGTAGTCCAGTAACTATGTTTTTTAAAAAATTGTGTTTTTTCATATGAATCCAATTAATCCTGTGTACCTATACATTAATTTATATATATTATAATTTATTCATTGTTTCATTATGTTCGCAACTAACGATCTGTTTCTATGTATTCTTGTTGGTGTTTTTACAACGCTTTTATCAACTTTCAATGTTGTGTTCCAGAAACTTTCAATGTTGTGTGTCCGACACCATAAAGCAAAGCTTTGAAAAGCTCCTATAAAAAAGCATAGTGAATAGGGCGAGGTAGATGACATCTAGATGTCGCCCTATGTACTACGTTTGCTACACCGGAAATAGACGACACGCCATTTCTTTAAATAAAATTAGTTTGACTATT
>NW_023458563.1:15416548-15418151 GCF_013731165.1 Rhagoletis pomonella
TAAGTTTTTGATGTTTTTAAAATAGTTTAATCGTTTCACATGTAAGTTTTATATACATATGTATTAATGTTCAAAAAATTTTCGTAGTCCAGTAACTATGTTTTTTAAAAAATTGTGTTTTTTCATATGAATCCAATTAATCCTGTGTACCTATACATGTAATTTATTCATTGTTTCATTATGTTCGCAACTAACGATCTGTTTGTATGTATTTTTGTTGGTGTTTTTTAATAAAGAAATCGCCCCTGAAGATGCTGAGAAGGTCAGCGAAACGTCGGGCTGGAAAGTGAAGAAAAAGTATTTTTTCTTGCACAGGAACTTACTTGATCAAATAGCCTAAAATACCAAACACTAACAAAAACGGTTTTGTAATGTAAAATTTATTAGTTTAGGTTGAAAGGACTAAAGAGCAGAACCTTGCTTACTCATAGGCCAAGAATAATAGCGCTGAGATAGCATTTGGGTTAAGTACTAATATTCTTCGATGTTATGAGCTCTTATTTCCACCTGTGAGATATCTGTACGTATTGCAAGGTTTGCCAAGAGTGCGTAATCTTCTATAATCCTCCTGTTCCCAGAATGAAAGTTTACCCGTTCAATTGGGGTCATTGATATTCTTACCGTATTCTTCTTAATCATTGATATTCCTAGCGTATTCTTTTTATCATAAAGTTAATACCCGTTACTCCTGGTCATACGATAAAGACGGGGTCTCTAAACATCTCGACTCCGGCACCATATGTCGACACGATTTTTTGCGATGCAGAGCAGAATTTCAAATTCATGTGACGTATGATTTCGAAGTTATGGTTGATTAACACTGTCACGCCTATGGGAGGTGCATCGCCCATTTTCAGGTTTAATTTTTTTTATACCCTAGGTTATGTCCGAGGTCACTCTCTATATACCAGTTAAAGCCCCATGAAAATCCTTTCATTAGTTCCGGAGATTAGTGAGTTCAAACAGACAAACAATCTACATGCAGTTTTATTATAGTATAGATTATTATTATTATTATTATATTTTTTCCTTTTTTTTTTTTCGTAGGAGAGGGAAATGCTTTATGCACTGGCCGGGGGCGCTAGTCTCTATACTACCTTCCCCGAGTGTGGGACTCCCACCGAAGCGTGTTGGGTTACCCACTAAAACCCAAACTACCACCGCCCGCGCAAGAATCCCGCATCTGGCACCGCAATTCTGCATGTCTTCAGATGCAGGAGCGCGCTGTTAGAGCCTTGGGGCTGCTCTTTTGTAGAGGCGTTTCATTCGGGTGTCCTGAGTAGACAACCGTCCTCTCGTTGCAGTGGAGTACGAATTCCACGCATCTCGCAACTGCTTCCCACTTTTCTGCGCTGGAGATCATTACCCCAACTATGTGGTTCGGAGCTATGTCTCCGTGTCTTTCTTCCAACATTCTGCGCGAAATCAAGAAGTGTTCGCCGGTGAAGAATGTGTGGTACACATTATCTTCGACGTTTCCACAGTAGTGACAGAACGGTGAGTCCACCCTTCCCATTCTATGAAGATCTTCTCGGAAGTAACCATGACCGGTGAGGAATTGCGTCAGGTAGAAATCGACTTCCCCATGTGGTCTGTTCAGCCA
>NW_023458563.1:15418251-15458365 GCF_013731165.1 Rhagoletis pomonella
TTTTCATTTTCAATTTCATAGATTGTTTATAATGACTTTTGCTAAAATTTCAAAATCAAAAGTTATCAAAACAAATTCTATGGGACTGAGAAGTATTATTTTCTACCTTTTAGTCCATTTATAAAAGCGTTGTATATTAAAAAGTTTTTTTTATATTATTTATTTAATAAAGAAATCGCCCCTGAAGATGCTGAGAAGGTCATCGAAACGTCTGGCTGGAAAGTGAAGAAATAGCCTAAAATACCAAACACTAACAAATTCTATAAATTGATCGTCAACTCATTGTCATATTAAAACCGTTTTTGTATAGCAACCCCATTTTTGTATTGGTCAACATAAAAGTTCTTATAAGGCGCCGCGAAGCAAGCCAGGCATTTGCTAGTGTAAATATATAATTAATTCCAAATGTCAATTCTTGACTCAAGGGAATGCCTCGAACTATATCCACTTAATTCACAGAACATGCTTTTCATGCGAGCGATTTCAAAATATCGAATTAATTTGTATGTACAAAATCCCATAGTGATACACGAAACACAAAGAAATTTAAATAAATCAGTTTCTACCTACCGATTATCTTTTGACTTACGGATTCTTAGAAACACTCCACTCTTGTAAGACACAAAACTCCGCGAGAAACGTTTAACCTCGTATGTATCTATGTTGAAGACGGTTTTCAATATGTACGAACGACACTAATTACTATTTCAGTTGAAAAAAATATCAATAACGAAAAATAAACACTGGCATATGTTGATGCCGTTGAAAAGAAAAATTGTATTCAAAAGAATTTGGTGCAAAGTAAATTTTGTTTGCAAAAATTGGTATATCTTTTTTATCCACATTCCAGTTTTGACAAAATATAGCCTATGTTACGTCCGAGGTCTCTGTCTAGATACCAGTTAAAGCCCCGTGAAAATCCATTCAGTAGTTCCGGAGATTAGTGAGTTCAAACAGAAAAACAATCTACAGTCTTATTCCAGTATAGATTAGAAGAATTATAGTACGTTTCAATGGAATTGAATTCAATGTTAAACATTTGAATAAATCATTTGGATTTAGATAGCGTTTTTAGAAATTTATTTGAGAAAAATAAAACATTTAGATTTTTGTTTGGCTTTTCGTTGATTTTAAATTTGCTTTCCCAAAATAATTGATATCAAATAAGTCTATCTTCAGTTTAAATCACAAATTTTTTATAATGACCTTTGCTACAATTTTAAAATCAAAACTTATAAAGAGAAATTTTATGGGGACAGGAAAAACTGTTTTCGAATTTTCAGTCCATTTATAGAAACGTGGTAACTTATAAAGTTTTTTATTTGATTTTTTATATTAAATAGTCGTTTCGTTTTCGACTTCTCAATTTACTATTTTTTCCATTCCACTTGCAGCTTTTCAAAGAGACAATCCAGAGCTGCGGAGATTACGAACGAAATACCGACATATCGCGATCCCTTTGAATATAACATTTGGGAGCCATATTATTCGACCACCCGCAGTCTTGGTGGAGGGTAAGTATATTTGCTTATCTTACTAATCTTATCTTACTAATATTATAAATGTGAAAGTTTGTATGTTTGGATGTTTGGGAAACCATCACGCGGAAACGACTGAACGGATTTGCATGAAATTTAGCACACAGATAGCTTATGACCCAGATTGGTTAATAGGCTATTCTTTAAGAGTTGCCACCCGTTAAAAAAGTTTCATTATATTAATACGCGGAAACGACTAAATGGATTTGCATGAAATTTCGCAAGCTGATAGCTTATGACCTACAGTGAGAAACAGGCTAATTTTTTGGAAGAGTTGCCACCTGTTGAAAAGTTTAATTAAATTAATACACGGAAATGACTAAACGGATTTGCATGAAACTTCTCACACAGATAGCTTATGACCTACGTTAGAAAGTAGGCTACTTTTTTTAAGAGTTGCCACCTGTTAGAAATGTTTAATTTAATTAATACGCGGAAATGAATGAACTGATTTGCGTGGAGGTTTTCACACAGATAGCTTATGAGCTAGGTTAAAAAATAGGCTACTTTTTTTAAGTCACCACCTGCTAGAAAAGTTTAATTAAATTAATACGCGGAAGAATGTGAGCGGATTTGCATGAAATTTTGCAAGCAGATAGCTTATGACCTACAGTGGAAAATAGGCGAATTTTTTGGAAGAGTTGCCAAAGAGTTGTTAAAAAAGTTTTAATAAAATTAATACGCGGAAACGACTGAACAGATTTGCATGAAATTTCGCACAGAGATAGCTTATGACCTATGTTGGAAAATAGGCTACTATTTTAAGAGTTATCACGTATTAGGAAAGTTTAATTAAACTAATACGTGTAAATGCCTGAACTGATTTGCATGAAAGTTTGTACACAGATAGCTTATGACCTAGACTGGAAAATAGGCTACTTTTTTAAGAATTTCCACCTGTTTGAAAATGAAAATTTGTTCAAAGATGGTGTATGACCTGGATTGAAAAAATAGGCTACTTCCTTAACCGGTGTTCCGATCAGAACGAAATTTAGTACACTTACTACGGATTTCGGAAGGATGGTCTTAGACTGAAAGTAAGTCCGGTAACTAAAGGCCCATACAAATTGGAATTTTCATATTACATATATATCTCTGGAAGTATTTGTGGGGGAGAACGGAAACTTGGTATAGTGATATGTATGTGAAATCAATATTGGTATTAATCGATTGATGTTTTAATCAGTAAGTTAATTCGATTAAATTCAATCTGATTACAGTTAATCATGATTAATTTTAATCTGACTAAACAGTTAATCGTAACCGCGATTAAAAAAATAATTTTTAATCATTAACTCTTCATTTGATCAAGTAGGTTTGGTGATTCATTAAGTTATGCTGGAATTTCCCTGTGCACAAAAACCAAGTTTATCCGGTATGGCTAAGTCGGGTTTCCTCATCAATCTAAGTAATTTGGTGTGCATATTCATTAAGATATATACCAACAAACGTTTTACAAACTAGGTTTGTAAAAGTTCCCAGTTTATGTATTACTAATAACAATAATTATAATTTTTTTATTTATGTGCTTTTTATAAGCGTAAAACACAAAATAATTACTATAACTGGTGTTTGGTTTCAAACTCGGACAAACTAGACAAATTAATCAGATTTTATTTTTAATTGGATTAACGATTAATGTTTTAAATTAATTAAACGTAATCGCAGCCAGCGATTAACGATTAAAAAAATGTTATCATTAATCGTACAGTTGACTTCGACTAATTAATTTTAATCGTCAAACGCGATTAACATTTGAATCATTAATCAGATTAACAGTTTGCCAACACTGTGTGAAATCATGTTCATATTCACGGAGAAAAATGGACGTTTTTGGAAAAGAGGCGTATCACCTCCCATACTGACTGAAAGTTTCATATTGCATATCTCTTCAAATGTTTGGAGTAAATCACACTCAAGCTTGGTATGGAAATACATATGTATTTATTTATGTGAAACTAATACCATACTCATGGAGAAAAATGAGAATTATTGGAAAAGGTGGTGTGGCAACTCCCATGCAAATTGATTTTTCAATCATATCTCTGGAGGTACAAATTTACTTTTTCTTGCCACATATCCCTGGAAGTGTTTGTGGAAGACAGAATAAATTTCATTAAATGGAAAAGGGAGAGCCGGGTTCCACCTTATAATCTAAAGCTCTTTTTAGGCATTTACTACAGTAATGAGAAGTGGTATTTTATCAAGGCCAGGTTACTAAATTTGAGTTGGAAATATTAGAACTCGCCGTGGCACCTCCAAAAAGGTTTTACGTTCACGCGTCGTATACCTGGAAACCTTTTAAGGTAAACTTAGAGGGAGGAGAGAGGAGATTTTATAATTTCATAGTTCTAAACGGCCTAAATACCTTAACTCGCTTAGAAAATAACGGGCAATAACGAAATGGGCACAGAAATAAAATCTAACATCATTAAATTATTTTTCATATTTGTGTAAAAGCGCGGGGTGAAACCCGCGGATATAAGCTAGTCTATATATAAATAGGCAAGCATGAATTAATTGGGAACAATTTTCTCCTATGTTTCTTAACCGATTCGAACGATTGTTGCTTTGTTGGAAAGGTGTTTCGGAAGAGGAGTGCACAAGCTTTTAACTTTTCCGATAGGTGGCGCAGGGGTCAAGCTATACTAAAAAATCGCATTTGTAGTCCGATTTGCTTCAAACTCAGAATTTACAATCGCTACATAAGTGTAAATACACCTGCCCGATAGCTGGCTCCAAAGTCGAGGTATGGCAAACTCAGTTCCATGCAATATGTTCTCATATATCTATATATAAATAGGCAAGCATGAATTAATTGGGAACAATTTTCTCCTATGTTTCTTAACGGATTCGAGCGATTGTTGCTTTGTTGAAAAGGTGTTTCGGAGGAGGTGTGCACAAACTGTTAACTTTTCCGATAGGTGGCGCAGGGTCGAGCTATACTAAAAAAAGGAAAGATTGGTCCAATTGCTCGAAAAATATAGTCGTAGGTATAGTAGCTTTGTATCTAGACCAACCAAGAAAAATCTGAGAACCCCGGTTCGAATCGCAGCTGGCGCATGTTTTATTTTTGTGTTTTATTCCCCATTGGTTACAACGTATTGCAGAAGCGGACAATTGGTCCAGCCTAGGACATTCAATGTTAAATGTAAATAGAATTTTACATGTTGTTGGACCAAACTTTGGACTACTTACAACCACTTGCAGTCTAGTTTGTGGTGTGCTCCAAGTCTATTCCGAGATCCTACAGGGTAGTTGTACCTATGTGCAGTTGTAAGTTGTTAAATAATGAATATGTACTTTTTTTTTGTTTTTTTTTTGTATTATTCAAGTTATCTTAAGCTTAATTGGTTTCAAAAATAAATTTCCAAATTTTTCCTTGAAGAAAAGAGGTGTTGTTTGTCTAATTCGTGAACTCGATGACCTTGGTTGGACGGTGGCGTGGCTCGCGTCTGTTTGTATGGCGCATGCGGTGCATCTTCCATCGGAATCGCCATCGCTCTCGGTTGTTTTGGATCGTCTCAACCGCAGATTTTTTTGAATGGATCAGCTGTGTCTCTGGTGGCCGGCTTCTCATTCTCTTTAGCCGGGCCCACATCGGGTGATGGTTGGGTGACCCTTGGTTCGGCGGTGGTCTCCCGGGCTGAGTTGGTGGTTTTGGCGGCTGTTGTCGCTGCTTCGGCTGTGTGGTCCGATATGGCGAACAGCTGGTCGCGTGGCTTGGGCGCAACGTGGGCGAGCGGTGGATCGTGAAATATTTTAACGCTAAGGACCCGTGGTTTGTTTGGTGGCCATGGCACGGCTTCAAATGGCGGTCGCCGTGGTGAAATGGGCTGTGGTTCGTCCGGTGGGGTTGGTTGTCACCAACGGCGTTTACGGATGGATGTGGCTGTCTCCGTATCACCTGGTGCATGGCAGGATTGCGTGGGTAGTAGCGTTGTTGAAGTGGTCGATAATGCCGGGGTGTGATCTCGCGTTCGTCGGTGGTGCTTGGCCCGGTAATTTAGGAAATTCGCACTTTGTGGATTTCCAAGAAATCGGCCAGTCTTTTGTTTTGCTTCTCTTTCAGGTGCGTCCTTTCGGTTAAGCTGCACAGAACGGCCGTAGGATCGGCTCTCGGCGGTGGGGTGGGAGCTAGTGGCTGGTTGTCTAGTGACACGACAATGCCTCGTTGCGGCAAAAAGTCCATTCCTAATATCATTCTTTCGGCCAGATCGGGTATGATGGCAACCAGTGTGCTTGTTGCTCGGCCGTTCTATTCAATTTTGACGTTTGGTCTGCTAGTTGCACGTTTTGTTTGTCGGGTTGTAGCTGAATATTGCGCTGCTCCAGATGCTTGCGTAGGTATTCATTGATGTATGTTAACGGGGCTCCAGTATCGATTAGGGATCGGACATCCATGCCACGCATAGAAGCGGCCATCGGGACCTTTCCAGCCTGGTCGAGACGTGGTTGGTTGATCGGCGGATGATTTGAGGGTGGCTGTTTTCTCCTTGCGACACAGGCAATCCTTGAAGAGGGTACCATCTCTTCCGCATCGAGAGCAGAATAGGGCCTCTACACTGAAAGCGGTGGTGTCCGCGCTTTTTGCATCTCCAGCAGCTCATATTCGACCGTGAGCCCCATCAACTCGTCGAAAGTCTGGAATTCGCTCCGCTTTATGAATAGTCGGTACTCCACTTGCAAGCCTTCGTAGATGCGCTCCAAGTGGTCTTCGTTTCACATCGTTGGGTGTTGTCGGATTAGCGTTTGGAGGGCGAGGATGTAGTCCTTGACCTTTTCTCGGTTTTTCTGTTTCCGCTGGCGAATGGCGTCTTCCAACTGACTTACGTGTCGACGCGGAAGAAAGAATGGTTCGACTTCGGTGCGGAATACGACCCAGATGATTATGTCTTCGGACGCGGAACCATTGGGGTGCTTTGCCGCGGGGTATTTCGGATAGGGTTGGGGGGGAGTTAGTCTGGCGTGATTTGGTAGCATTCCGCCAGCTCCTCAATCCTCTCCAAGAAGTCGTGCAGAGTGTCGCCGCCGGAGTAGTGTACATCCCAACGGCGTACTGTGCTCATTACTTCGGCATTGCTCATGTAGTCTCGTTTCTGGACGGTTAGTCTTGCACCACCACCCCCGCTCCCCCCCCTCCCCCCTCCCGGCGTGCAAGAGGGATTCGCCAAGGCTAATTGTAGGAGTTAGTTTGTGTGGTGATTTCGCCATGCTAGCTTCTTCGGCAGCGATCTCCATCTCTAGTTTTTTGAGAAGGTTTTCGGTCGATTTGCGGTTTCTTTTTGCCCTGACGAGGTTGCTCAGGGTGCTGTGTAGGTCAGCGACAGTGCTCCCTTCAATGGGTATATGATGCCCCACCATTCGTCCACCAATCTCTCTTTCTTCAAGAGATGTACCCAGCCAAGGGAGTCAATGTTTAGTGTGGTGGTCAGATTTTCGCTCATCCGTGTGTCGTTTACTAGTTATGGTGTGTTCGATGAGCCTGCTTCCGCAGTGTTGGTGCTTGTTGAGGTTCTTGCACATACGCTTGCAGAGCTGAGTCCCTGCTCGGGCGCCATTTATGAGGTAGGTTTTGTCGATGGCTGAGGTATGCTCAGCTGCTCCAGAGTCCAGCGAAGGTCCCACTAACCCCCATCAAATAAAACACACACACACGCGGCTATCTAGAATACCGGAAACTTGTCCTGGAGGGGAGAGTCGGAGATTGTTCGGCGGGTATTTTTACGGCGACGGGAGCGCTACTGGTAACAGCAAGATTGGCAGTGGTACGCGTCAGTCGTAGCGAAGAGCGTGGCAATGAGAGCAATAGCGGTGGTTGTGACGGCGACTGCGATGACTGTGACGGCAGCCTCAGCGGCGACGTTGGCAGTGGCCCATATAATGATGAGAGCGGCAGCGAACCCCCGCAGTGGTGTTGTATGCGGTCTTGTTTTTGGCGAGGAGCAAATGCGGCCCTTTTTAACTACGACGGTGACAGCGGTCCTGGACGGCGATGGTTGTAACGGCGGCCTGGGCGACAATAATTGCAGTGGCCCCAGTGGCGATGACAGTAGGAGCGGGCCCTGATGGTGGTGACGGTGACAGCGGTCATGGTTGGCGATAGTCAGACTTCGCAGTCTTCGGTGATGATAGCTTCGGCCTGGGGCGGCAGTAGTGGTGGCGGCCCCGGTGATAAGAGCGGCGGTCCGGGCCCTATTGGTGGCGGAGACGGTAGCGGCGGCCCGGAATGGCAGCGAGAGTACGATTAGCGGTCCTCGGTAATATTTGCGGGCGGTTTCGGTAGCGATCTCGGCCTTAGGGCGGTAGCGGTGTTGGCGGTCCAGATTGGTGACCTAAGGACAAACTGATCATTAGTGCGGTCCCCCAGGGCATCGAAAGGTTTCCCAGTCTCCCCCGTATGTATTCGTGGTAGCTAGGCGCTGCAGGGGGTGGTTCGCCCCCTTCAACGCCCGCTAGCCACGCGGTTTCGTAAGCAGGCAAGGGTGCTCGGATTTGGGCAAGCCCAAACGGGTCACGCCCCCTGTCTGCTTGAGACCGTGTCCAAAAATGCCAAATGTCTAGCCCATAATGGTTTCGGAGTGTTGCATGACATACTAGCGATTTTGTGCATTGCTGGTCGTTAGGCAATGCGCTAGCCATTAGTAATCGTCACTTGTGCAACAGGTAATCGCTAGCGAAAGGACAAACCACGCGCACCGCTCGGTACGCTTCAATGACATTGCCATGTTAAATTCGTTAGGCAAAAGAATTGGTATCGCTAATATCAGGTGACCAGTACTCACTACTGACGGGTGATCGAAATTGTTAGTGGTACCCAGACGTGTACTAGTCACAAAATTAACCAGTAATGCATAAAATCGCTAGTATGTGATACTTTCAATATGAGCGTCGCATAACCTGTCGCTAGTTAATTGCCTAACAATCGGTGATGCATGGAATCACCAGCACCAGTCACCAGAAAAACTGCAGCAGAAATACAGGGTTATTGAACTTGCTAAATGCATACATGTATATACATACATATGTACACATTTATAACCCTGTAAAAAATTTTGAGACAAATCTCTAAAGAGAGTATTCCGAGACTACTCTTAATCGGGTACAATTGGGCATTAATTAGTCGCAACTAGTCTCATACGGGTATTATTGGAGATCAATTAGTCTAGACTCATCCCTTACGGGTAAAATTGGAGATCACTTAGTGCCCAACTCATCTCTAACGGGTACTATTCAAGATTTAATGATATATACGCACTTACTCAATGAAATTTTATGTACGGCGTTGACACAGAGCGAGAGTATTCGCTTAACAAAACTGTTAACCTCGGTTCGAATCGCAGCTGGCGCAAATTTTTATTTTTATTTTTAAAATTGAGTAGTCGCGTTTTAGACCCGTTCGGGTATAAAGGTGAACAATTAGTCTCTTCATAGGACATGATCAAACAAAAGCGAACAGTTCATTCCATATAAAGAGATCAAAAGTGGTATTAGTCGCAAGTTCATTTGCGATTGCTCTCGGAGTCATCTCAGATTAGTCGCATTTTTTGCAGGGAAACGAAAGACAAAGCGTCGCTTCACACTCATGTGCAGTATGTGGTTGACACAACAAATTAAACATATGTATGTTTGTAAATTGGAACATACACACATATGAATTTATGTATGTATCGTCACTACCCTGCAAACCATTTTTTCAGAGTATTCTGAATCGTAAAGAATTTTGAAAGTATTCGGAAATATCCCATCCGATTTTTTGCCGAATTTTCTAAAATGAAATCAATTACGCACACTTACATTCTTTTACGAAATTTCGGAAGAAAATCGGTAAAGAAATGAAAATAATGCTACTATGTGAAGAATTTCTTGCAGACTTTTTTCAGAATTTTCTTTATTTTTCGTACAGAAATTTCTTTACGAGTTCGTGTCAACCACTTCATATAATTTTCTTTGAAGATTCGGAAAAAAATCATTACAGAAATCAGATACTCCTAAAGATTTCGTTAAGATTTCGGGAACTTTGGTTTGCAGGGTAGACACGAATAAAGGCGCGTTAGTGTTACGACGGCGAAAAAAGACGCATAAAAAAAATTTTACGAAAAAAAGGCGCTTAAGAAAAACTTAGTTGACGGCGAAGAAAGACGCGTAATCATAGATTTATGCAGCATTATTCCCCCAAAACTATTTACGGAATGTACATACTATTACACCCGCAAACATAGTTGACCGCGAAAATAAGTTTACGCGTCCTTCTTCGCCGTCTAATATTTTAACGCGTCTTTCTTCGCCGTCAACTATGTTAAGAGGCTTTCTTCGCTGAAGTTTTTATTGTGCGCATTTTTTCGCGGTCAACTTTTGAGGTCGCGCCTTTATTCGTGTCTAGTGACCGTATGTCCTTGGATAATTTCCAAAAAAAGTCTCCATGGCAAGTATTAATTATATATTTTTTTAAGATTGTTAAATTTACCTCTGAAACCGTTTACCGACGTAAAAATTTGTGCAGAATACGAAAGATACATTTATTCTTTACTTTTGCATTTTTGTAAAATATTTTCCAGAATGTCACTTTTTAAAAAAATGCTAAAGGCTTAATCCTAAGTTTAGGAACTGTTAGAAAAAATTATACTAACCGATAAGCATTGTACTGAGTTTTAACATTAAATGCATGCTTTTTAAACATTTGCATATTACTTTGAATCCAATTTATTACATAAACTAATTTTGAAGTTTTTTCGACCTTCTTCATGACATTTTTCGTGGTTTCATGTCATGATATTTTTTAGAAAGCAACCTTTTCTGTTTAATATTTCTTCGGCAACAATTTCCCATATATGCCATTTGAACACTTTTGGAGAAATAAGCTTTTTAAATAAAAAAATCCTTTTTCACCTAGAAGTGACATTCTGGAAATATTTCACATTTTTCGGGTTTTTTCCAATAGTCTTATTTCACGAAAACAAATAAACAAGAAAATAAAAAAGTTACATTTAGGAAAATTCGGAGGGCCAATATTATAATAAAAAGCCACGCTTATGTTGATACAATTTTTCAGGCGAAAATAGAATAAAACAATAAAGGTTAAGGTGCTCATTTACAAACAGTTACGCCTTTTTTCATTGTTTCTTAGCTTAAACTTTGTTTTCGTGTTAATTACGAATAACCAGCGGGGACAAATATTTGTATATGAAGTAGGTCAAATATATCAAAGAAATACCGTTCGCGAACGAAAACAAAACGGCTTACACTAAAAAAAAAAACAGATTTGTAAGTGGCTTGTTATTTGGTTCGTATAATGCTGTTTTGGATACTTCGTTTTTACCACCAAAAAAAATTTAATAAGTAAGAAAGTCTAAGTTCGGGCGGAGCCGAACATTAAATACCCGGCGCAAGTATTAAATACATTAGTCTGTTCCAATAGCAGTCCGGTTTACAGGATTTAGTCAGAACTTACAGGAAGTCGTTCCTATTGACATAAAACCTGTAAGTGGGAACACATTTGAGAGAGTAACTGAGCAACTGTTCCTAGTCAGAAGTTACAGGATTTAGTCCGGAGATTTTTTTCCTGTAAGTTCCTAAAAATTGTCAAACGATCAGCTGATTTACATGTGCAGACAAAAATAGAAAGCGGTGAAAGCAAAGAACCTTATATTTGTTATAAAATGGAAGTAAACAACGAAATATTTAAATATGTATAGATTTTATTAATTATTTAGTGATATTTCAGCCAAATCAGTGAAGTGCCAATGACATGTAAACAAACCGTCTGACGTTTTTACAGAAAATAGTGCTTTTTGCGTTCCTATGCACTTCTGCATCTGTTCTCCTTTTACTCTCATTTGAGAGCGTAAAATTGTAGTTTGACAGTTCCACAGGTTTTAGTCCGAAGTTCAAAGGAACAGAACATATATGTTTTCCACCTTTCCGAAAGCTACCGCTACATGGTAAGCCGGGTGTATCAATTTCCGAAATTTACTGTTATATGAAAAGCGGTCGTAATTTTAGTCCGATTTCAATAATTTTCAACGTTTTTCTTCTATGTGGCAAGCACAATAACCACACCAAGTTTGGTACAAATTGGTAGAACGGTTACCGAGATACATATATGTGATCATAAGTGGGCGGTGCCACGCCCATTTTCCAAAACTTTATCATAACCGTATTTCTTGGTAAAGAAATATTGGAAGCACCAATTTTGAATAACTTAGCTTTAATATTTACTGATTTATCGAAGATTTCGTATTTCTCTAAATTACCGTTATATGGGATGTCGGCGTGGTTATTCTCCGATTTTCAAAATATTCGGCCATTTCGTATGTTATATCAAGGCCAACAACTGTGCCGAATTTGGATTACCAAGATATACACATGTAACCATAAGTGGGCGGGGCTACGCCCATTTTCCAAAAATTTTTAATATTCTTATTTTTTGTCTAAGACTTATTGTAAATATAAATTTTGAGTGAATAATCTTCAGTAGTTACTAAAATATCGCCGTTTTCGTATTTCTGAAAATTACCGTTATATGGGAGGTAGGCGTGGTTATTGTCCGATTTTGCCCATTTTCAATACCATCCGTCCTACACCCTAAAGAAGTACACGTGCCAAGTTTCGTTAGGATATCTTAATTTTTACTCGAGTTATCGTGTGCACGGACGGACAGACGGACGGACGGACGGACAGACAGTCACCGCTTAATCGATTTCTCTTTTCATTCTGATCATTTATGTATACATTTGTCTATATCTATCTCGATTCGTTTTGCCTGTTACAAACAACCGTTATGTGAACAAAGTTATAATACCCTTGTGCACAAGTGCGCTCGGGTATAAAAAGGGGGGGAACAAAAAAATAGCACTTCGTTTGGAAATGACCCACTTACATATCAACCGCTTTTCCCCTGCCGAATGAACTGTAAGTGCAACTATGTGATTCGATTTTGCTGTTCTCAAGCTTAATTCTAAACTAGCGGCGCATAAGTTCGGTAGCTGCGCACACACGACTTGTATGCGAAAGCCGAGTAGCTCCCGGAGATTCCTGTGTGCACCACTGTATTAAACTAATGATTTTTTCTTAAGTAGTTTTGCTCAGTGTCAATTTATACATATGCATGTAAGTAGTAGCGGCGCATTCGGTGAACTAAATGCATTCATCCATACATATTTATGTACAACTGTAAGTAATATTGTACGCGTCTTCCCAGGAGGTTAAGTGCGGGTGACAAGCGCATGTAGCATACTGTGTACATACCTGCAATTAAAATGGGGAAAAATTTTACAATTTCGGCATCTGACTTGAACAAACTCTAAAATACACACAAATTGTGGTTTCCAATACAAGTACAAAGTGATTAGATAGCTGCATCCTTCAACTTGTCAACTCGCGGGAAATTCCGCGATTTGCAGGGAATTTCGGTTTAAGTGGCAATCGACGAATGGGCACTTTTTCGGAGAACTGGGTATGTCATTTTTATTTCCTAAAGTAACCAAATTAGACGAATATGTTAATTTTTAACCATTTGACCCTTTTTGGAGCGACATTTTTTCAATTTGAATCCTAATATCTGCACAACAAGAGTTTTCCCAGATATAAGCTATATAACAGATGAAAGCTAAGGTTTGTGGCTAGACTTGTGGACACCTAGAATAAAATCGACTAACCAGTTCTTGAGAAAATGCCCGAAATCTCTATTTTCAGTAGCCCGATTTTTATTTTTCAGGCGATTTTATTATTATTTTATTTTTATTTTATGGCATATTTATCAATCAATACTATATATAAAATAAAAGCCCAAAAAAAACGTGAGAGCAAAACAGCCGATGTACTGGGGCGATTTCTATGATTCACGTTTTAAAATGACATATTTCTATCACAGTAGGACAGAGTGGTATTTTTAAAATGAAATTTTAATAACAAGCATGTTTAATTAAAGTATTAAGTTGATCAACAATACCACGCATTGCTAGACCGTTTGCCTTTCACGCGTTTGTGTTTAGAGAGCATCAACAAACCACATACATACATATTTCTCTCTATTATCTCATAAACGAAAGCAGTGATCGGACTTCTACCACATTGTGGTAGATCTGCCACTTTTTTGAGCATCTACCATATCTACCACACAAGGTCTGAAATCTACCACATATTCGCGTTTTTGAGTAGTTTTAGTTAATTCTAAGAGCAAAAATTGTCCAACAGTAAACACTAACAACAGGCAAAATGTGAGGATAAAATAAAGTGTAAAATAGTAAATTTCCCCAATATTCAATTTTTCGACAGGAAACGTGGTTTTATTGTGTTAAATTGCAAAATATATGATTTATAAAAAGAATTAATAGCGAAAATGGTAAAAACAGTGATTTTTGTGAAAGTATTAGCAAATTTCAGTGCATCTAAAGTTTCTAAAGCGTTCTTTACTTTTACTTGAGAATTTTCAAAATCGGCAAATCCCAAGTAGCGGTTTTTGGAACGTGCCACATTTGTTCGCTACATCGTGATGTGATAAAAAGGAAAGCTGGCAGCACTCCGCAAGGTTGCAGAAATCTTTCGCAATATGTTCGAAAAATATCTTCATATGGAAGGAACTGCTTTTGCCAAAACTCAACCCAATTTTTAGCAACTTCAATCTTGCACTTTATTATACTAAAGTTAATTTTTTTATACCCGAGCACACTTGTGCACAAGGCTATATTAATTTTATTCACATAACGGTTGTTTGTAACAGCCAAAACGAATCGAGATAGATATAGACAAATGTATACATAAATGCTCCGAATGAATAGAGAAATCGATTAAGCCATGTCTGTCTGTCCGTCCGTCTGTCCGTCTGTCCGTCCGTCCGTGTACACGATAACTCGAGCAAAAATTGAGATATCTCAACGAAATTTGGTACGTAGGCTTCCGTTAATCGAAGGTAGAATAGTATTGAAAATGGGCGAAATCGGACTGTAACCACGCCCACTTCCCACATAACGGTAATTTTCAGAAATAGCCACGTAGCCACGCCCACTGGTTACATGTGTATATCTTGGTAACCGCTGCACCAATTTCTTCCAAACTTGGCACAGTTGTTGGCCTTGGTACACGATAATAAATGGCCGAAATTTTGAAAAATCGGACAATAACCACGCCCACATCCCATATAACGGTAATTTAGACAAATACAAAATCTTCGATAAATCAGGAAATTATAAATGTAATTTATTCAAAATTGATGTTGTTGCAAGCAAATACGTTTATGGTAAAATTTGGGAAAATGGGCGTGGCACCGCCTATTTATGATCACATATATGTATGTCGGTAACCGTTCTACCAATTTGTACCAAACTCGGTAAAGTTATTGTGCTTGCCACATAAAAGCAAAACGTTGAAAATTATTGAAATCGGACTAAAATTACGGCCGCTTTTCATATAACGGTAAATTTCAGAAATGCTTGAAACTGCAATATTTCGAAATTTAAGGACGCTAAATTACTCAAAATTGATACACGCCGGCTTACCATCTAGCGGTAGATTTCGGAAAGGTGAAAAAACATATATTTAATACTTGCGCCGGGTATTTAATGTTCGGCTCCACCCGAACTTAGACTTTCTTACTTGTTTAAGATTCTAATTAAGATGTTTGCAATTTATGTTAAACCTTGCAGAATATTTTTAATTTTTGCACAAAGTTTGATCCAAAACCTGGTAGATCTCAGATCATCATCTGATGCCGCAGTGGGTTCCATTTAAACATATTTGTTGCATTGTTTGACTTTCGCAAAATATGCAGAACAAAGAAAAAATAACGTGTAATTGCACCCAGTGGTGCAGTAGTTTCTAAATAGTTAGGCTAGCAAGCATTCTTCGGACTAAAACCTCAGTTCTAAACTATAATTTTACTCTCTCAAGTGAGAGTAAAAGGAGAGTAGATTCAGAAGTTTACGGGAATGCAAAAAGCACTATTTCCTGTAAAAACGTCAGTATGTTTGTTTACATGTCATTGGTACAACACTGATTTGGCTGAAATATCAATAAATAATTATTAAAATCTATAAATATTCAAATATTTCGTTGCTGACTTCCTTTTCTTTTACAAATATAAGGTTCTTTGCTTTCATCGCTTTCTGTTTTTGTTTGCACTAGAGCTGTAAAACTATCGATAGTACTATCGAATGGTTCTCCTTTTTTGCACTATCGAATGGTCGTTGTCCACTATCGATAGTTTTTGTTTGAGGAAATATACATATTGTTTAAGTATATTATATCTACTACTGAATTTTTTTATTTTTGAAAATGGGAATTTGGCAACATTAATTTGCTTGCACATCACTGTTTTTTACCTATTTCCGGGTTTTACACGGTTCAAGTATTGAATTCAATTCTGCTTGCTAGTGGAAGAGAGGGGTTGAGAAGAAAAGGGAAGAGTTAAAGTTTCTTGCTTCATTTTCATTGTTTCCCATTTAATGAACCAAAAGCTTGAATTCAACCAAATTGAAGCGTGTAAACGCAAATAGAAAACACAAAAAATAATGAACCAGAATTTCTTTAAGTAGTTGAATCATGTAAATCGGGTGTAATTAAATTTTAAAACAAGTAATTTTTAAGCAAGAAACAAATCCGACTTCAATTCTCGTATAAAAATTTAGGAGTACCGTTAATTTGTTCATGATCCAATGATCGGATCTAAAGATTAGTGTGGGACCACCTGTAAGACACTACCTTTCCGATGAAAAAAGAACTACCTATGTAAATCGGTTGACGTGGTCCAAAGTTATCCGGTAACACACCTAAAAAAAAACATATTCCGACGAATTGATAACCTTCTCCTTTTTTTTTGAAGTCGGTTAAAAACTAGTTTGAATATCTTTTTGGAACCTTACTATGGTGTTAATGCTTCTGCTTCGATGGAAGAAACTGTTGATATAAGCCAGTTATTGTCAAATTTTGGGGATGCTTGTATGTATGTACGGTTCGGCTATTTGTACAATGATTTGGGTTCTTTTAGCATACGCTTGAAATATGGACTTTTCCGTAAATTTTGGAGTGAGTTCTATGCAAAAATACTGTCTCGTAGCCGAAGTTGACTGATGAAAGTTTTTTGTAATACATACAGTATTCTTTACGTTTACAAGCGATTTGTTATTCTACGATTGGGAATTTTACGTTTTTATATTATCGGATTAAAATCATTTAAAAATCGAAGAGAAAGGACAAAGTTACTGAAAATCGCTATATAACAATTAGCTAATTCTTCAGAAACTAAACAAAACTAAAAAGTTTATATAAATAGCTTCGTCAACGCATTTCAAAATTATCCGATACTATCGATAGTATCGGTAGTTTCAATGCAAAGTATCGAAAACATCGAATGGGATGACTATCGATAGTTTTACAGCTCTACTGAGCGGTCTCTGACCACATGCGTGTTTCACCCATATACGAACAACGGAAGCGGAGCAACGATTTCCACGCATTCAGTCTCATTCATTGAATCGTTTTTATGAGATCGTCGGCATACTAGTAGGGATGTCAGTGCCAAAAATATATCGAAGTTTTTCTTTACATACATCGATGCATCGATTTGCGTAGGATTTTTCAAATAATAGGGATATTCTCGAAGTCTTGCACGATGCACGGATTGCACGAAATGCAAAACTACTATTCCAAATTTCGAAGAGTACGAGAGCACCCCATTGCAAAGTGGTAGCATGCATGGGTAGCAAGCAGCGAAATTATGTATCAAATACAATAACAAGACACAGCAAAAAAAAGGAGTGTAGCAATTCCAACAACAAGCACAGGGTCGCTTTTATCTTGCTATGCTATTACGCAAATATATGCATGGGTTTCGATGTTGCATATTTTGCAGCGATAGGAAATGTTGTTTCCCATGCATTTTGTTGTTGTGTGTTTTCAAGATATGCAATCCATGCAAACCGTGCTACGTGCAATGGCTTTGCAAGATTTGGAGAATAGCCCTAATGTTTCACAACAATTATGGCAAAATTGTCAAAATTCGGGAACTAAATATCTTTAGTTGTCGAAACTAATCCTTTCTCTCAGTGTATAACAGCAGTGTGTACAAAGAAATTCCGGGTTGTATTTCCCTTATAAGAGTTACCAAATCAAACTTATAAATATCTACTTATAAAATTTTAATATTTAAATAACAAGAACAAAATTATTTGCCTTTAGACTAGTAATACTACACTGAGAAAAGGGATTAGTTTCGACAACAAAAGAAATTTTGACAATATTTGGGAAGTGGTACCAAGGATTGAGAACTATTACCATGGGTTGGTAGTTATAACTAAATATACTAAAGCTTCTAATATTCATCGAGGCTGTACCAAATCGCTAATTTAGTTGAAGGGTTGGTAAATACTAATAAATATTTCTTTAAAGCATATTTCTACAAATTCCATTCAATTTAACGTATGGTTCTTAAAAGGATGTTATTAAGCTCTGCTAATGCAGATAAGCTTTCTTTCAACACATGGTTTAGTTATAGTTACCAAATCTTAGTTGAGGCAACCACGATTTGGTTTGAGAGCGGAACATATTCGTGCACGATTGAGAGAAATAGCCAATCACGGTACCGCTATTTCTCTCTCAGTGAATTTGACAGAATCGTTGTTTGTATGACGTCACACTTGTGCAAGTTGTTTACATTTTCCTTGCAACATTTTTTCTTCTTCTTCCATTCTTGCTCACGTTTAGGCATTTCTCTCTCGCAATTGCACCAGTGTGACGTCACACAAAAGTTATTCTCAAAAATCCTCTCTGATAGGCGGAATCTTGTATTCTATCGTTCTTGATATTCGTGCTTGTGAGCCACCCCTAAAGAATGCTGAGCGCTCTCTGAGCGCATGTATGTTTCACATACGAAGAGCGCCAGCTAAGCAATGCACATAGTCCCACATTTTGAATCGTTTGAATGTAAGATCTATACATAGAAGGTCGCGCAATCCGCGAAATAAAAATTGCCTCTCTCTGCGCATATCGTCTCAGGACGATTTTTTACTTTCACGCCTTCATGCCGAAAAGCCACAAAACTTGATTTTTCACAGCGGCCAATTCTTGCGAAATTTTCATTTCAACTCGCTATATCTCAGACGTTTATGATTCGATTGATTTGAAATTTGTACACAATAAACTAGATTCTATTCTGAAGAAGATGAGTCTAACTGCACTTCTTAATATTTATTTAAAACGAAATGGCGGATATTTTAACATTTTTATAAAAATTAAGGAGGTGATTTTTACAAATGCAAAAGTTGTGTTATGACGCTTAAAATTTTTGTTTTGTTTAAAAGCAGCTTTAAAGACAAATATATACGGATATTTTTGGGAAAGTTTCAGGTTTAGACAGCAAGTAGTTCTAAAGTTATAGCAATATTATGATGACACCCACGAGCGGTCGCTCGCCTCTAGATGACAAATATTTTTAGTGGGCACATGTACAAGTAATTTTGGAAGTAATATTAAGTGAAATATTGAAATTCATAAATTTATCAGTGTAATATAACTTATTAAAGCTCTACATACCTATGTACATATGTATGCACACATAGTCAAAATAATATTCGTTTTTAATTATTCTTTAATTTTTTTTACTGTTCATATTAACAAAAACCATATAAATGAAATTTTCAGACTTTTTGTAAAACTTAAAAAAAAAATTATACAAATTTTCATCAAAATTTTGAATGACAGTTTTTAGAACAAATTTTGTATGTAGAGTTGTAGGTCATTCAGTTAATAAATCGCAAGCATCAAGTCGCTTTAAATTACCTTTAATTTTTTAGAATTTGTTTCTCAAGGGTGTTGTAGTTTTGCATGGAAGAAAACGTTCAACACCATTGAGAAAATAAAATTTCAAAAATCAATGCAATTTTTCTCTAAAAAATGTGAGTCAAAATTTTGAAACATAGATGAAAATTTTTAGAATTTTTTAAGTTTTGCAAAAAGTTTTAAAATTTCATTTATATGGTTTTTGTTAATATGAATAGTATTTTCGTTAAAAATTAACGAAAAATTAAAAACGAATATTATTTTGACTATGTGTGCATACATATGTACGGTTTTTGTTGAAACATCAACAAAATTTTCGTGAAAAACTACCGAATAATCATTATTAAAAACATTGCGAATATTGTGAAACAATCACTGTACGAATAACTATTTTGACTATGTATGGAGTTACGTGCATATTTACTATGTATGTATGTATGTATGTAAGTAGGTCTATTAAGTTTAGTAATAGTTATATAACACTGATAAATTCATGCATTTCAACATTTCACTTAATATTACTTCCAAAATTACTTGTACAAGTGCCCAGTGAAAATATTTGTCATCTAGAGGCGAGCGACCGCTCGTGGGTGTCATCATAATATTGTTATAACTTTAGAACTACTTGTTGTCTAAACCTGAAACTTTCCCAAAAATATTCGTATATATTTGTCTTTAATGCTGCATTAAAACAGAACAAAAATTTTAACCTTCATAACACAACTTTTGCATTTGTAAAAATCACCTCCTTAATTTTTATAAAAATGTTGAAATATCCGTAATTTTGTTTTAAATAAATATTAAGAAGTGCAGTTAGACTCATCTTCTTTAGAATAGTATCTAGTTTATTGTGTACAAATTGCAAATCAATCGATACACAAACGTAATGAACGCAAAAAAGGCTGAAATATTGTTATGCTCCTTCTTAGCAGAACGTCATTTAGCATTTTCGACAACCGACCACATAACCAAATGTCTACAAGAAAAAAATTATTAAAAATCAACGCGATTCTTTAGCAACTTATAATTTGCACATTATTACCCTGGACTTTAATAGGCGATAGCCTATACTCAAAAAAATTCTTAAAAATCTTAATAAAAAGTGGAAAATCTAGCTGATACTTTGCAAATTTTTTTATAATTTTTGCACAAAGTTTGAAATGTAGATTTATATTTGGTTTGTTATATGTGACCTGGTCTACGGAAAGGGGGCTTAGGTGTCAAAAAATCAATTTTCACTTTTTGATTGATTCGGATGAGATGCTTTTTCACGTGGTGAAAAGCAGAAAATCCTAACTTGCTTAGAAGTACAAAAACGTCACTTCTTCAGTGTTACTTTTTTAAATGTTCCACACTAGCAACTTACACGATGAACTATAATAATATTCCGACCAACAACAACACTTACTGGACGTCCGGCGCGGAGAACAATTAACGAGATAATGAGAAACTGACGAAACGAGTTGCTTACTTTTAACAGCTTTTTCACAGAAAACTAGTTTTCGCACGTAAGCTCCCTTTTCGTAGACCAGGTCACATATAATGAGCTAGGCTTGTATGGAAAATTAATAAACAAAAGAAAAACAGCCACAATCGATCAAAATGTTGATGACTGAATTAGCTGATCACAAGTGTATGTATAAAATGATTTTTATATTAACGATCTCAAACCAGTTTACAATTAATTGTAAATATGCTCTGTCGAAATCACATTTTAATATACCTTACATATGTACATACTTATGTACATTTGTATACAATAAAAGTTTAATAAGAACAATTATTTGTGCATGCATTTGAAAAAGACGTTTTTGGGTAGAAAATGACGTTTTTTTAGACCAAGAGGGACGTTTTCTCATGCCGAAGACCTGGCAACACTGGGCTAGTATGCCGACTATTACATAAAAACGATTCAATGAATGAGACTGAGTGCGTGGAAATCATTGCTCCGCTACCGCTGTTCGTATATAGGTGAAATATGCATGTGGTCAAAGAGGGCTCAGTATGCTATGGCGTGCATGGTTGCCACACCCTAAAATTTTGTTCTACCAAAATCTTTTAAGAAAAGTTACCAAAAGTTACCAAATCTTCACTAACAAAATTTTCACTTCTGCACTGAGAAAAAAATATACTGAATAAAACTTACTGAATATACTTACATACAGCAAGAATCTGTGCACTTCTGTAATAAATTCAATATTTTTATAATTTGTCAATTTTTGATTATTTATCAAGAGCTCTCAGTTCTAGCACAGAAGTTCAAATCTATTTTCTAAATAAATTATCAAGATTGAAAATCCTATTGACAATTATAATATTTTTTTAATTAGAAAATATTTGTCTATCAACTAATTACTGCATGTGCCGATATTCTCATTTTCGTTGTTCGTCTTTTCGACAGCGTAGGAGTATGATGTAATGTGGAACGATTTTCCTTCATCCCTTGCCAAATTTGGTTTGGAGACAAAACCGGTTTCCGCGTTGTGCCATCATCGGTGTAATTTTTCGTTCGGAATGTGCCGCTATTTGAACCTGCGACTCAAGTCGCGGGTGCTTTTAACCGTCCTTTTGACGCCTATAAAATTTCGAGTAAATTGCGAAAATTGCTAATTTTTTGCTATTTTTTCGGTGTACTGTACGTGTCAAACGGACCTCAGATTCGGATTAGGGATGGGTAGTGGGGGGTTGAAATTCGATTTTTTTCCGAATTTCGAAGATTGCCCAGCCATTCGATTATTCGATTCGAAATGGTGGTGGTGCAAATTCGATTTAATTCGAATTTCGCAAAATTTTTTGGAAGCGAAACTTCCTAATCGCATTCGGAGATGTTTGCGTTCAATATTTAACACCAAGTCGTAAAATCTGTATCTTTCGTTCGATTTTCAAAAAGGGGGTAGGTATCAAATGAAAGGGCTTGCCCTGTAGATATGTAACATAGTTTTAGATTTGTGCCATATGTAAAAAAATCAAAACCCAATTATTTAATAAGTTAAATAAGTTACTCCAATATGGGTATCAATCGAAATGGTTTGGAATAAACTTTATTTTTTAATTACATTTGGGAGGGTTGCCACCTGTTTGAAAAGTCGAATTTAGTTAAAGAAGTGTTGTGCTTAAAATACTATGCAACAATTAAAATATTTTTGAGGTGCTTGAAGAGAGTGGCCACTTGTTTAAAAAGTTAAACTCAAATTACACTGTGCGACAGCCGAAACCAGCGCGGACTTTATTAACATTTTCTGAATGTATACCCATCCAGCTATCGGCCTAAGTAGTTCTCAAAAAAGTCGAAAAAATAGTTAAAATAAATGTCTGAGCGAAATTAAAGGTTAAGACATATATATTAAAATTTCTTGGGAAATATTTTCGTAGAACATTTTAACCCATTATCTCCCGCCTAAAAGGGTAATTTTGACACTTACTTCAAGAAATCGCGCAAAACGCAAATTTGGCAGATCGTTTGTGGATTGATATATTCTAAAAAATTATTCTCCAGAAAATTTTATTGTGGGTCTTCTCACGCGAAAGCTACCAACGTAAAACCCTCCAAAAATTTAAAATAAAAAAATCAAAAACACTAGTTTTTTACAAAACAATTTTTAAAAGTGAGTTTGGAATAACAGTTCCTTCTAGGCACAGATTTTTTGTTTCGATGCATCAGAGCGAAAAACATTTATATTTTTACTTGAATCCCTAACACAAGTGGAGTGCCACACACAGATATGGAAAATTTAGTTAGAAAGGAGAAAGTTGAAGAGTTGATTTTTTGGAAATAAAGATGAAATTCGATTTTTTCTGGAAAAATTCGATTTTATCCGAATTTTAGCAACACAAAGTTCGATTTCAAAAAATCGCCATTTTGGAGCTAAAATTCGAGTAAAATTCGAATATTGAAGCGTCAAATTTCGAAGCTTTAATCCCGACCCCGCCCATCCCGAAATTCGATTTTTAAGTCCGGAACCCGCCCATCCCGACATTTTTCAGAATTGTACCGCGGGTCCCGTGGGTCCCGATATCTATCTCTAAAGCAGGCTACACACGGACAAAAAATTGAAACGAGCGGTTGAGATTTCAACGTGTGTGGCGAGGTTTCCAAACCGATCGAAGGTTCACAAAAATGTTCATGTCTTTCATATTAATTTTACGTAATAATGAAAGATCTAGCATCTTCCTATAATTTTTTTTCTTTTTCGTCTCAATAAAACATTAAAGGTGCATATTTCAAACATCGTTTTTAAGGAAGATTTTGAGAATTTGCGGGGTTTGCGGTTTTATCGGGAGTGTCGGGAAAGGATTTTGGTCCCGTCCCGCCCGCCATATTTTTCAGATCTTCCCGATACCGCCCATCCCGGCCAATTTTAAATCAGTACCGTGAGTTCCGCGGGTCCCGCTATCCCGCGCCCATCTCTAGTCGAAATACATTCGGTAGGTGCGTGCGGTAAAAAGCACTCGACATTTTTTTTGTGTACCAGAAAATTGCCAGATTGCCGAATTTTTATACCATTTTTACTGAACTACTGTCGCAAACAGTATTTCCAGTATTATAATGTGAGAACGCAAAAATTCGATAGTTGTTTTAGAAGTGTAGCCCGTAGTGCTGCCACCGCAATTCAAGTATTTCCAGTATTCGAATATGAGATGACTCTAATTTTATAGAATTATCAGTAGTGCTGCCACTCTTTCTAGTAATAGATGTTTGGTTGCAAAAGTTACCAAAATGAAATAAAAATTACCAAGTTACCAAACCGTTTAAAAGTTACCAATTTTGGTAGAAAGTTACCAATTGTGGCAACCATGATGGCGTGTCGATCACTGCGCTAGATAGAGAGATGCCCAGACTTGTTTGTCTCAGTTTCAGTTTTGCTGCCGCCGCGAGTTGTTTTGGCATAGTTATTTAAAAATATAAAGTTTGATGCCAACCGGGTTTTCTCAGTGGATATATAATTCATGTTAATTATAATTTGAAAGCTTCTATTTAGCCAAGGAAAAAGCAAAGCAGTATACTTAAACCAACACTTCCAGCAGCAGATAATGCCCTGGGTATTCGCACGACTGTTCCTGCTTTATCGTTTATTTTTAGGAAATTCTTACCACCATATTCATATGTATTATATACACTAGTAACTATTTATGTAAATATGTATGTTTTTTTATGCTTAATATATGCAAATAAAAGAAGAAAGTAAACACAACAACATCAAGTAAATTTTTATTTTTGTCAAATTTAAGCTTTTTTTCCAATAATAAACGATTAGCTGATTCAAGTCTACAGCAAGTTCACAAAATTAATTGAAAACTTGTATCAACCAAAGCATTGTTTATATTTGCTCAACAATGATTTTATTCAACTAATAGCATTGTCCAATCAATGTAGTCGTTTTGTAATTATTAACAAATATACATTTGTCCTTTTGACTTTCGTGAACTAGATATTTATTTCGCCATATCCAACTATGCCACTTGGTCACTATAACCAAATTTTGGTAATTATAACTAAACCCTTTTCTGGGTGTACTCATAGTTCTCAAAAATTCATTTCTGCCAGCCAAAAGTATCAAAATGGGGCATTTGTGAACAAAAAAGTATCAAAGTATCAAATCTTAAAATGTAGAAAAAAAGTATGAAAAATTATACAATTGTATCAAAGCGGCAACGCTGAACTGTCAAATCGGGACAATTCCTGAAATAAATAGTACATCGAACAACTTAATTGGCAGTGCTCGTGGCAACTTAGAGTAAAGAGCCCAATAACCGATTTATGTGGAGCGAAAAAAGTATATCAAAGTCGAAGTTTAGGGCACATGACTACACAAATTAGCTAAATAGCCGCGCCATACGTGTATTACTACAGTTACTGAAAGGATTATAAACTGTGGACTTTTACAAATGATTTTTAGTCTTTGAAATAAATGGTTAATTTTCAAATTAATTAAAAAAGAAGCTTGTATAGTGACAATATAGTGCAATAAAGGCTGACTTCCAAAACGGCAATTGCTTTGCATACGTACAAAGTATAATGTTCCATAACGCCGAACTACAAAATATTGACAATGGCTGCGTTTCTTTATACATTCCGGATAATCCCATTTCACAGCCGGAAAAAACAGAATGCGTTTGAAATATACGTTAACATATCACCAGGAGCGTTCTAAAGAATAAGTAAACAAAAAAGTTTATTCCAAACGTTCAGAATGAATAAAGAAATTCAGCCAATGTATTTTGTTCCGAAATTCATCCGAAAAGTTATCGAAACGCATCGCTAGAGCAATCAGTGCATCAGAAACAAAGTTGATGCTTCGTTTGTTATTGGTTACCATTGGTGTTTTAAATATGGAAAATTCAGGAAAATTTTTCTTTGCTATATTGAATATTTAAAATATACAATGTATGTATATGGTTGCAATGTGTCGCAACTCTGCATATACAAACAGTTTGAATACCGCAGTATAATAATATCCAAACATTGTATTGATACGTTTTGGAAGTCAGCCAAACTGTCTACGAAAAGCCAAAGACAGTGACGAAGACATCAAGAGAAGTGTGAATATATTATTAAAAAAACTGTTAAAGTTTTGCTATTGTATCTAGGGACGTTCCGATACCATCAAAGTATCGATACCTACTCAAATGAGTTTACTCAAATCGCTATTTCGATACTACTTATATGAGTCAACCGAATGTATCGATACCTATTTATATCGATAATTTTTCATGCTTTTACATGCAACAAAGCGAAATTATTTTTTAGACGTTATCTGTGACATACCATGAGCGGCACCTGAGTGGCAGATCGACCTATCTCGGCAGACAGTTCGAAATGTTCAATAGGTTTTCTGTTGAGGTATCGATATGTATATTTCTTCATTAGTAGCACTAGAGGTAATACGATTAATTAGGGCCGGTTTTTCAATGTCCGGTTATCACTACTTGCCGGTTAAACATCATTATCGACGTTTTTGACACCATGCTTATAACATGTGATCGATAAAGCAGTCGTTGTATTTAACCGGAGCTTCTACCTCTGATTTGTGCAAATCAGACATTGAACAACCGGCCCTTAGACAAAAAATTCAACCTTTGAAAGGTTCTCACAAAACTTTACGGCTACAATGCATTGCTTGCACTTTATTGTGGTATCACTAACTTTGTAAAATGATATCCACACTTTAATGGGCGTCTCCACAGGATAAAATTTATTGCTGTCCAGCTGTAATTTTAGTCACTAGATATAAGTATAAGTAGGCTTTTTATATCCTGATATAAGCATTTGTAAGAAACGCATTTTTGCCGGATTTAATCACTTATAAAATTTAAAAAAATATATATTATTTTACACCCAAGTACATAATAACAAATATTTCGGAAGAAACAGCTCAATTTTTGCTTTTATATTAAAATATCAATAATGTTGCCGACACGAAGTTTTCGTGCAAAAGAAAAAAGGAAGCTGTCAAACTACCAAATTGCCGGCAATAGATGGCAAGATATAAGCCCTGATATATATTGCTCTTGAAGAGCAATGAGCGGTCTCCATTGGCTATTTATATTCTAACATATGTATCAAGATATAAACTTTATCCTGTGGAGACGGGCAGACGGGCAGTTAGATTTTGGCGGTGTCATTGCCTAAAGAAATTATTTTTCATAAAAACGAAGCAATTATTTTCCATACAACAAATATTGTCGACAAGATATGGCACCTGCTCAAATCGATTCGACACAAGTACTTTTCTTTCGATACCAAGTAGGTATCGAAACAACGATTAAAGTAAAAAAAGTAGTTGGTATTGAAACAAAAGTATCGAGTACATACTTGTATTTACTTGTATCGGAACATCCCTAATTGTATCTACAAAATTGACTTCTGTAAACCCCGAGTACGCAGCCTTAAGGATCAGCTGAGTTTTGTTAGCAAATGCTAACAAGCATTGTTCATTTAGCTAGGCATACGTGGCACGCGTCGCAACGTGGCTCACACGGGTAGTGGAAGAGGGATCAACCTCCGAGACTATTATTGTATATTCGAAGTGGGCTTTAACCACTGAGACTGGTGGTAGCTGTAGGGTTTAAACCTACTCTAGTTCTATACTTTAGAGAGTAGATATAGCGAGAGTATAGCGAATAAAGAGGCTGTAAACTAGAAGCGAGTGTGTTCTAATTTCTTGAGGAGATAGGGTCCTTGGTCCTGCACAACCGAGAGCTACGCCCAGCACTCAGGAAAGTCCGTTACAAATGGCGCCCGAGCAGGGACTCTAAAAGAAACGAAACATAAAGGAGAGTGCTGTGAAAAAAGTGAAGTGAAAGAAAATAAGAGAGAGAACACAAGTGATAGAGACACTGAGTTCAGCGACTACCCGAAAGACCCAAATTTAAGAAGCAATAAGGGCACAAGTGAGAGAGACACAAAGTGCAGTGACCACCCGAAGAACTACTAGTAGGCGGTCCAGTGAAGAAACAGTGTGAAAAAAACAATGGCGAAGAGAAAGTGGATACATTACCTCAACCGAGAGGAGCTGCTGACCTATATGGCAGAGTTCGGCCTCGAAAAGACAGGAACAGTCGAAGAGCTGCGAAGACGTTTCTCTTCAATTATACAAGAAAAAAGTAACAACGAAGACTACCAAACGCGGTTCGAAGAGCTAGAAGCGAAACACTCGAAGCCTGCGCTGAATGTTACCGCAGCAACACCAAGTGGAAGCCAGGGAGCCAGTGTCATACAGTCACCAAAGCCCGTTGACGCGTTTGAGACACCACAGCCATACGCAACGTATCCTACGACATCGCTGGCAACCATCATGGACCGAGTCGTAAGTGGGGTTTCAAATACGACGGCGGCCGAGACCCGCTCAGCTTCATCGAACGTGTAGAAGAATTGGCTGAAGTATGCGAGGTGAATCGTGCCTTGTTACCGCGAGCGATGCCAAAACTACTTAAGGAGAAGGCGTTGACATGGTTCCGCAGTAATAACCGGAATTGGCGACAATGGGAGGACTTCAAGAGAGATTTTCTAAGGTTCTTCTTAAACTCTCGCTACCACGAAACCTTAGACGATGAGATCCGTCGTCGCGTCCAACAACAGAATGAGAAGTTTAAAGACTATGTGTTGGCCCTTCAGAGTCTGATGCGACACGCGAACTACACCTCAGAGCAGAAGCTGACGCGTATCTACAGAAACTCCAGAAGCGAGTTCCAATGGTACGTCATACGGTCCGAGTTCACCACCCTAGAAGAGCTAGTGAGTTTGGCGGAAGACATGGGAAATATCTCCCCGGTGAGAGAGCCACAGAGAGCCGCAGCGCGAACAACTCCACGGGTTACGGAGAGATATCAGCACATGCGCGAGCTGCCTAGGCGTGACGAGACGGCCAGAGCAGAGAGAACACAGCGCCGACCTGAACCACACAGCGGTGTAGCAACACTACAGTCGGAGTACGTTAATCCGTGGACTGCGTGTAGACATTGCGGGGGAGATGGCCATTTTACGAGGGATTGTAGAGCTGCTCGGAGAGAGTTTTGTTGGACCTGTGGTCGATGCAATGTCCCGACTCGAGAGTGCATCGGGAAACGGGTCGAGGTCCCATTTGCGGCGAGGAGTGGGGCGTCAAGTAGAACAGCCTCGCCCAAACTAAATAGTGTACTAAGGCAGTCGGATGGCCGAATTATGGCGGCGATCAGAGTAAATGAGGTCGACGTAGTAGCTGCAGTTGATACAGGCGCAACATGAAGTTTCTTGAGCGAAGCCATGGTTAAGAGACTGGATGTGGGAGAGGCTACGCCGGTGAACACGCGTGTGGTAATGGGTGATGGGAGATCCAAAACGGTGCTGAAGGCTATAACGGCACGAGTGGAGTTAGCGAATCAAGTGCATGAAAGCGATATTTTGGTACTGCCTGGTTTGATGGATGACGTGGTGCTTGGAACAGATTACCTGGCAAAAGCGGGGGTCCGATTATGTTGCGGAGACTTAGACGTGACACTCCGAGAAGAGAGCTGCGCACAAGGAGTAGAAACGTTCACGGCAATACGCGAGGGAGGTGCAGAGAGGTCAGGTAAATGCGATGAGCCCAAATCAAACCCCATGCCTACAGAAGCCGCGACAACCGACGAAGTGAGAGAGGACTTAAAGTCGGAGTTACGCAAATTTGAGAAGATGTCTGGAGTTTCAAATATTGCCACTCACCGGATCGTCATGAAAGATGACCGGCCGATCAAGCAGAGGTATTTCCCGAAGAACCCGAAGGTGCAGGAAATCGTCAACGTGGAAATCGACGACCTTATCGAGAAAGGGTGTATTGATCCCTCACACAGCCCGCACAGCGCCCCGATAGTGTTGGCGAAGAAGAAGACCGGCAAGTGGAGACTCTGCGTCGACTACCGACAGCTGAACGAGCGTTCAGTGCCCGACGCGTACCCCTACCGAAGATCCAACATATCCTTGACCGACTACGAAGCGCGCGTTACATTAGCAGCCTTGACCTGAAAAACGGTTACTGGCAAATCCCGATGGAAGAGCAGAGCAAGCAGTACACTGCTTTTACAGTGCCAGGGCGTGGCCTTTTTCAATGGTCAGTAATGCCGTTTGGGCTCCACTCCGCCCCCGCGACGTTCCAGCGTACGTTAGACCAAGTTATCGGTCCAGAGCTAGAGCCGTATGCGTTTGCCTACCTGAATGACATTATTGTCATCAGCGCAACCCTGCAAGAGCACGTCGAACATCTGTCGGAGGTCTTCCGACGGCTTAGGCAGGCGAATCTTAGGATCAACCTAGAAAAATGCTAGTTTTTCAAGAAGCAGTTGAAGTATCTGGGTCACGTCGTCAGCGAGAAGGGCATTCATACCGATCCTGAGAAGGTCGCGGCTATCAAAGAGCTGACACCACCGACAAATATAAGGGAGTTCCGCAGGTTCCTAGTGATGGCTTCATGGTACCGAAGATTTGTCCCCGACTTTTCCAAAGTGGCGCATGCGCTGACGTCCATGCTAAAGGAGGGCCACAAGACAGCGTTCGAGGCGCTGAAGAACGCGTTAACCGAGGCACCAGTGTTGGCTTGCCCCGACTTTACGCATAAGTTCACTCTGCAAGCAGACGCGAGCGACTACGGGCTGGGAGCTGTTCTCACCCAAGAGATTGAAGGAAAAGAACGCGTAATCGCATATGCGAGTCGCCGGCTCAACAAGGCCGAACTTAATTATTTACCAACGGAGAAAGAGTGCCTGGCCATCAGAAAAATGAGACCCTACCTAGAAGGATATACGTTTACCGTCATCACCGACCACTTAGCGCTAAAATGGCTGAGTAAGATAGAGAGTCCATCCGGTCGGATTGCAAGGTGGGCGCTGGAACTGCAGCAGTACTCCTTCGATGTGCAGTATCGCAAGGGTAAGCTGAATGTGGTAGCAAACGCGCTGTCAAGACAGCCCCAGGAAACATTGCTTGGTTCGATGACGGCGGGAGGAGTAGCGGTAGAGTACAAGTTCCTGAAAGACAAGATGGCGGAAGTGAAGAGGTCTCCACAGAAGTTTCCTGACTTTGTCATCGAAAATGGTGAGCTGTACAGGCGAACATCAGGACAAACTGACGGTTATGACGTGTTGCCATGGAAACTATGCGTGCCGGCAGAGCAAAGACAGAGGGTGTTACGGGAAATTCACGATGTTCCCAGTGCAGGCCGTATGGGCATTCGAAAAACGATAGCGTGGGCGACAGCGCGGTACTATTGGCCGGGCATGTTCCGTGACGTGAGGCAGTATGTGCGACAGTGTGAAACGTGCCAGCTTTACAAACCAAGCCAGCAGCAAGCAGCCGGAAAGATGCTGACGCAGCTAGCCGAAGAACCCTGGGCGACAGTATGTGTTGATTTCGTAGGACCTCTTCCGCGATCAAAGCATGGAAACACTATGGCGCTGGTAAAACTAGATCGTTTCTCAAGATGGGTCGAGATTGTACCCATGCGGAAGGCAACAGCGGAGGGAGTAATTCGAGCAGTGAGAGAGCGGATTATCGGCAAATTACCAGCGCGAAATTTAAGCAATTCCTGGAGGAGATGGGAGTAAGGCACCAATTCACTGCTCCGTACACACCGCAGCAAATTCCGACGGAAAGAGCGAACCGTAACGTCAAGCGACTACTGGCGCAGTTTGCAGGCAGAGACCAGAAGAGCTGGGATGATCTGTTGCCAGAAATGACTTTGGCCCTCAACACGAGCGTGTGCGAGGCAACGGGTTACAGCCCGGCGTTTGTCATCCAGGGGAGAGAACCAAGGTTACCGAACGCATTGTACGACGAAAATACGTTAGGAACCGGGGAAGATACCCCCACACCGCAAGTAAAAGCGGCGAGAATGAAAGAGGTGTTTGAGTTAGTGCGACGAAACCAACAAAAGGCAACGACAGAGCAAGCGAGACACTACAATCTGCGAAGAAGATCGTGGCAACCGGTCGTGGGAGACAGAGTTCTGGTGAGAGAACACTTCTTGTCTAAAGCCGTGGACAATTTCGCGGCTAAGCTTGCACCGAAATACGGCTGACCACATCGCGTACTAAATTTTATTTCGCCTGTGATCGTCGAATTCGACAAGGTGCACAAAGGGAAAAGGAGGACAGCGCACGTGAGTTATCTCAAACCATTTTATGAGAACTACGCGAAAGGTGAAAATTCTCCCGTGGCATCGTTTGAGCCTAATTCGGCGCACAGCGGCGAATAGGTAAATTTCAGCAGAGACTGAAGTGTGTGAACTCGGCAATTGCCAGCAGGGGAGCAACTGCCATGACAGCGGAGACCCTGAAAGATGAGAAGATAGCCGAAGAATCCTAAATCAGATGAAGAAGAAGAATATTAATAATAATAATAATAATAAGAAGAAGAAGAAGAAGAAAAAAAATAAAGGTTCCAAGGGAAAACAATGAAAGATGTAGATGCCACGAAACACAAAATAAAAATTATAAAAGTAAAAAAAAAATAATAATTGTCATTATAATATTAAAATTAATGATAACAACAGCAATAGTAATAATAATTATAAATATTAATAATAATTATAGTTATAAATATTAATAATAGCTAGAAATATTAATAACAACAAAATAATACTAATTCTAATAATCGTAATAAGAAAAGGAGTAATACCGCAATGGCAACCCGAAATCTACTCCAGTTCACATCAACACTACAGAACTCCCTTTTGGATAGTCAGCAACCCCGACACCAAATCACAGCTGTGCGAGGATGACAAATAAACAAATAGAAAAAACAAAATATGCAATGTGAAAGTGAAACGGCAGCAAAATTACCGAAATTTTGCTGGAAAAGTGCCGGAAAACTAGGAAAATACAGTTGGTCGTGCAATGGCCACTGTCGGTAATAAAAAGGATGTGCCGCGGGCGCGAAGCCACAAGTCCGCGAAAAGATGGAGCAACAGCAGCAGCAACAGGCAAATTTTGTAGCCGAACAAGTGGAGGGCGGCGTTTTGCGCGTACGTATAAAGCGCCTAACAGAGCACGAAATTTGGTGCTATAGTAGAAGTGACCAGTCGAGTAATTCGAGCGACAACAACAGCGCCAGAGGCGAGCACGACGACCCTGGCCAGCCAAGTGACTCCAGAGAGGGCGACAGCAACAGCGGCAGACAACAACAACAAAGAGTCGGCGTCGAGGACATCGAAAGCCTCGAAAGTACGCAGCCGTTCGTACTGCCCCAAAATAGTGAAGATGCGGAGATGGCAGCCTAGTGGGGTGCAGAGTACTTGGCAAGCAATACGCCAATTTTGACTAGCGAAGAGGAGGAGATGAAGGACGAACCCTCAAACTTAAACGTACTATCTGATGACAGCGAGCCGAACAGTGAGTGCGAGGACGAAGTAGAGCGGGCACCAACACCCATAACAATTTCGTCCGACGAGGAAGAGGAGTATGCCAAAAGGCAGGGCGAATTCTCCATCGCTACACAAGACGCCAGACACCTCGGTAACGGGTACGTAGAGTATGCGCGCCATATCGATATGCGCATCAGGCTATACGACCCGATGGCATCGGAAGAGCCACATCCACCGCCGCAACAGCCGTGCCTTAGTGAGGGCGCGATCGAGGCGTGTACGTTGGCGAGCGGTGGACAAAGGGATTTTGTGGAGGAGGCGTCGGCGGAAGCGGATTTCAGTGTGGCAGCAGATGCCGACTTAATGGCAGAAATAGAGCGTTGGCTAGAAGAGGCTGAGCCGAGTGTGCCATCGGAGTGGCAGGTCCATCCGGACGTAGGTGTGTCGCCGGAAGAGTTGGTGGCGGAAATTGAGTCGCACGTAAACCATCAGCAACAGAAGCGGCAGTCATTTAGACACATCGTAAACGGCCAGGCGTACAGAGTACGAATTACCAAGACTGGCAAGGTGACCGTAGGTCTTGCTGCCGGGAGTAAGGAGGGAGTGTGAGGACCCCGGATCATGTGGCCCTGGGCCCCACAACAACTATTTTATATATATATATATAATTTGAATTAAAAGATATGTACCATTGAATTGTATATTTGAAATTGTAAAAAAACGCTTCGGATATATGTATGTACGTATACTTATTGAATTGCATCTATTTAAATTATACTAGTACATGTGTATGTATACACTAACATATTTTGAATTATTAGTTTGTATGTACAATACCTACATAACATGTATAAAGCACAAACAATTGTAATGAGGATAACTGTCTGCGGATGGACAAAAATGGTATAAAAGGAGCAGTGCTAACAAGCATTGTTCATTTAGCTAGGCATACGTGGCACGCGTCGCAACGTGGGTCACACGGGTAGTGGAAGAGGGATCAACCTCCGGGACTATTATTGTATATTCGAAGTGGGCTTTAACCACTGAGACTGGTGGTAGCTGTAGGGTTTAAACCTACTCTAGTTCTATACTTTCGAGAGTAGATATAGCGAGAGTATAGCGAATAAAAAGGCTGTAAACAAGAAGCGAGTGTGTTCTAATTTCTTGAGGAGATATTGTGTTTACTCCTTACAGGACCCTGGACAACCGAGAGCTACGCCCAGCACTCAGGAAAGTCCGTTACAACACAAAATGTTTACAAATCAACGGTAATTTTTAGCTGCACAAACTTTATACCCAAATTCAGTTTAAAAAGTTAGAAATTTAGACGAAATTTGCTTGCATTTTTCTAAATTTTGTAGATAGCTAGATTTTTATGGGTTTGGTTCAAGCGCAAATAATATTCTTATAAATTAAAAAAGAAAATGACCAAGAGCTTTTTTAAGGCACTGTATTTATGAGTAATATCTCCAGTTGAATTTTTTTCAAATTATGGAGTTTCGTTATTGCCTTTAGTTTCAGCACTTCATTTCGGTTGAAGAAAACCGAGAAGATACCATTACAGCCAATTGATAGAAAATAAATGCGACCCGGTGCTGGTTGTTTTGTTGCTGGAATTGCTACATTTTCTCTCATTCCTCTACTCTCGCTCACTTCATTTTTTTCACTGTCCCTTGTTATTGTATTTGATAAAGAATTTCACTGCTTGCTGCCTATTCATGGAACCACTTTGCATTTCGTGCACGACTTCGAGAATACCCCTTTTGAAAGGCATGTGGGCGCACAGAATTGCGGCGGGACGGATTTCTTGCCGTCGGTTATGTTTATGGCGGAAAAATATTTACATTCGTTTCTATTTACCCGCCGGGTCGAATAGTCATCGTTGCTTTTCTGACCATTTCATGCCATTGGCCCCAAACGCACGAGAGTATTTATGCAAGAACCATTTTTGTCATTTGACGTTGATTGGTTCTTGTACATAAGTTATCGTAGAATCGGGAATGAAGTTTAATGCAAGCACGATTATTCTCGAGTGTTTTAGGTCAATTTCCGTCGTAATAGCGTTTACCGTTCCCGTCGCAATTGTGTTTATCCGACTGAATTTTCCGACTGGATCGGATCAGCTGTTCGCCACCCGTCAGCTCGTTATCCGCTGCAATTCTGTTTACCACATAATTGCTGCAATTCTTCTTTTGCACCAGAGCAACTGTCAAAAATTGTAAAATGTAAAATTTTACCACTATAGTAAAAAGTTTTTTTCACCATATTACTTTTCTACTGATTGTCATAGGCCCTTAATATGATCTCAAATACCACATCATTAGTTATATTAAAAGTTCTACTTGTGATGTCTTTAAATAAATAATGTGAATTTTAGTTGAAACATTTTAGCCGTTTTAGCAGATTTTTTTGCCCAATTCAGCCGGTCGGCCCAAAAAGTTCGGGCAACACTGTTTGCAATTAGGAAAAACATATGATTGTGGCACACGGTTGAAAGAAAAAAATTAGAGAGTTGCCACCTGTTTGAAAATTGGAGTTTAAGTAAATTGATAAGAACAAATGAATATTGCAATATGGGCGTCAAAAGAAAGAGGCTGAAGAAGGCTTACAACCAAAAATATTTTTTTAGAGTTGCCACCTGTTTGAAAATTTACATTTAATTTAATTTATAAGATAAATTGAATATTGTAATATGGGTATCAAACTGAAGGGGTTTAGGAAATTTTATTGCCGGAGATATTTTTAGGGAGGGCTGGCACCTGTTTGAAAATTTTTATTGTATTAAATTGATAAAATAAATGAAATCTATATCTACATCTATACATATAATAAAATTGTAACAGGTCGATGTCTGTACCTTATAGATATTAAGGATATTAATATTTTTAGAATTTTTGAATCTCTGTCTGTCTGTATATTTGTACGCGCATCAGTCGAAAACATGGAATTGAATGCAGTTTTCACCGATGTATCGCTAGAGATCTAGCTTCCAATATAGAAGAAAAATTAGAGAGTTGCCACCTGTGTTTAAAATTTTAGTTTAGGTCAATTGATACGGTAAAGTGAATACTGCAATATGGCTGTCAAAAGAAAGAAATTTACAAAGGCTTACAGCTGAAAATATTTTTGTGGTAGGTTGCCACCTATTTGAAACTTTAATTTAATTTAATTGGTAGCATAAATTAAATATTGCATTATTGGCATCAAACTAAAGAAGCTAGGAAATTTTAATGCTGAAAATATTTTTAGGGGATTTGCCAACTGATGAAAAGTTGTATTCATTAAAATTTGTAAAACAAATGAAATATTGCATACCGAATATTAAACTAAAGAGGATTAGGAAGCTTACTTTTGAAAATATTCTTGAAGCGGGCTGCCACTTATTTCAAAACTTTAATTCAGTTAAATTTATAATATAAACTAAGTGTTGCCATAAGGGTATCAAACGAGAGTATTTGAGAATAATAAAATTGCAACAGGCCGATATCTGTACATAATAGATGTTAAAGAAAAATTAATAGGGGTTTATTAGATCAACAGAAGCCAAATATAAAATTTGGTATGTTTGTCTGTATGTTTGTAAGCTTATCACGCAAAAGCTAATGTATGGAATTAAATGCAGTTTTCACCGATGTACATATTGCTAGAGCTCTAATTGAAAATATAGAATCCATTTTTTTTGTTTTAGTTTATAGTCGATCATTATTCCTAGGTATTTGAAAGTATTAACTTTTTCCAGTGCGTCGTTGTTTATATTTAGAGTTAGCAACGGACCGTTCTCAAAATTTCGCCTTGATATAACCACAAACTTAATTTTTTTTTATTTCTGTGTGGAAGGTTTTTCGCTAAAAAAAATTAAAACTTTTCGTTGTTGCTGCCAAAAAATTAAGAAATCTGGGACGTCACGTTTTACAATTTCATACAGTTCTCTTTAGAATGTATTTCACTAAACTACTAAACGGCTGCATCGACTTGGTTCATATTTGGCAACACCTTGAAAATAAATATTCTGACCAAAAATTTACTCGGTATGTAGCTCGGGTTATTCCTAAAATTCTTATATAGACTAAAACGTAAAAAACCAATATATTTCTAAAACCGATCACGCTGGGGAACTGAGACTTAGCACTGATGCATATATTGCAATGCATTGGGAAAGGGGGCGTGGCTCCTTCCTTCCATACAAACTGAACTTCTCATATAGCTTTCTCTGGAACTGCTCACGCTAACGTTCTGAAATTCTACACAGCTACATATGTTATCAATAACGTAGTTATGGTGAAAACATTTTCTCCTAGATTTCTAAATCCCATTGAACTATTGTAACTTTGTCTTTAATTTTCAGTAAGGTAAAATTTAGGTGAAAATTTTGAAGAATTTTTTTAAATTTTTCACAAAGAATGGAGCTTTGCTTTTACGAGTTTCGCTATAAACTGTCCTATCTACACACCTATTTGCATAAAATGATATCCGTTTTCGTTGTTCGGAATAAACTCAAAAAACACTGAATAGAGTTCCGTCAGATTGTCGGAGGTTATCTTACATACATATGTGGTCCAATTACATGCTACTAGAAAACTCGCTAGGTGGTGCTGGAGTAGAATTATTTATAAAAATCGTATTTATTAATCGATATCGTTCAAATTTTTAATGTAAGCATGTACCTGTATGATGGAAAATTCTTTTGATAAAAATTTACCCGATTAGTGCCGCTGGAATTAAGGTTGAAATTCATAACACGTATTCATTTTATGGTAAGCAATGGTTTTGCAGGAAATGAACCCAATGGATGGCGCTGCAGCCGAAATGTAGAGAAACCCCGTGTGGTTGGTCTGCTTTGGCCCTATGTTTAAGTTAAACGAATTTAGTTTTCAGATGTCTAAATGAAGGATGGGGTTAAGGCTTTTCTGACGCCCTCATGCACGAGCATGCGGTCCTGCATCTACCCAGAAATCAGTTCATAAATTTTACCATGAATTGTAAAAGTGGCGAATTAACAAGGAAAGATCACCGTAGGTATATCAATTGCTTCATTTGAAAGATACTTAAGAGATCACACGACTTATTTAGCAATGTACCGGAAAACTTTTCATCCTGTGGGACAGCAAGGATTCTTGGCCCTCCTATAACAGAAAACGCACTTCTGTGCTCTTGAGTTTCCCTATAAGAATTTTTATTGGCATACGCATCGCACCAATGTTGAAGTTGCAAGATCATAGAAGAATATTACGCACGCTTGGCAGAGATCTCACAGGTGGAAATAAGACCAACGGTAAAGCTCATGACACCGAAAGGGATTGGTATTCCATATGGTATCACAGCGTTACTATTATTGGCCTACGTGTGAGGAGGATACTGCGCCTTAGTGGTTTCAACCGTAAATCAAAAATTTTGACTTTACAGACTAATTTTGTTTTTAAACGCTCTTTTGCATTGGCCAACGCAAAAGCTCTTATTTGGCGCCGCGAAGTAAGCGGGCATTGGCTAGTGTTAAATAAAACATCAAATGCTTTTCTGCTTCAGACTGAAGGCGAAATATCGTCTAAAATAAAACTAAAAAGTAAATAAAGCAGAAAAACATTTAATGTTTTATTTAACATACGGACTATAGCTCAAAAATAAATTTTTAAATTATACTAAACGGCCAATAAGCAACACAATCAAAATTTATTATGTTTGAAATGCAAAGTGGGTGTAGACACCAGCTGACAGAGAAACTTGCAAATTCCTGCAAAATTTCGTTCGTTTAGTTTTAACTAACCGCCAACACAGTTTCTCAGGTTGGGTTGGTAAGTTAGGTTTCGAAAATTAAGTCTAGACTAATTGAGCTTTTAATTGTCACATTGTTTGTGTAAAGTAGGCGACCAGACAATAAACCAGTGTTGCCAGATATGCTCTTTTCCACCCAAAATTGGTCGGATGAATTTATTTTGGTCGGTTGGACGGCTAAAACAAATTTTCGTCGGTTTTGTGATCAATTTATATGTGCGGCGCATTTTCTTCCATACATATATTTTTTTTTGTATGGAAGAAAATAATAACACCCTCCGCAAAAAAAAATTATCAAAAATCAACGCTAATTCTTAGCCACTCAGCCAGTTGAGTCAGTGGGATCGTCGGTTCGAATCCTACTGAAAGAAGTCTGATAAGGAAATATGGTGATTTCCGAAATAGCTATCACTTCTACCACTTTTTTCAAATTATTGTTGCTTTTCCACAATAAGTTTTCATTAAAAAAACCGCCTCAAGCTCAATAAAAATTGTTGAATATAATTGCTATAAGGCCATAAAATAAAAAAAAAAAACAATTAATTAAGGGCGAGCACTCCTAAAAGTTAAACATTCTAATAATAGATACAGTAACAAAAACCAACAAAACCAAGACCACATGAACAAGTGAATTGCAGCGGAATAGCTGCGCTTGATTGTAGTTGGCTTAACAAGTGAAATAAAGGAAATAAGCAACACAAGAATTAACAAGGCGAACTTAGCACAGTACGTAGGCAACTGGCTGAGTTAGTGGGATCGTCGGTTCGAATCCTACTGAAAAAAGTCTGATGAGGAAATGTGGTGATTTCCGAAATATCTATCACTTCTACCGTTTGTTCAAATTATTGTTGCTTTTCCACAATAAGTTTTCATTAAAAAAAAACGGCCTCAAGCTCAATAAAAATTGTTGAATATAATTGTTATAAGACCATAAGATAACAAAAACAAATAACTTAAGGACGAGCACCCCTAAAAGCTAAACATTCTAATAATATAAATATTAACAAAACCAACAAAACCAACAGCCACATGATCAAGTGAATTGCAGCTGAATAGCTGCGCTTGATTGTAGTTGGCTTAACAGGTGAAATAGTGGAAATAAGCAACAAGAATTAACAAGGCGAACTTTGCACAGTGCGTAGGCAACTGGCTGAGTCAGTGGGATCGGCGGTGCGAATCCTACTGAAAGAAGTCTGATGAGGAAATGTGGTGATTTCTGAAATA
>NW_023458563.1:15458465-15458752 GCF_013731165.1 Rhagoletis pomonella
GTGAAATAGTGGAAATAAGCAACAAGAATTAACAAGGCGAACTTAGCGCAGTGCGTAGCAAATGGCTGAGTCAGTGGGATCGTCGGTTCGAATCCTACTGAAAGAAGTCTGATGAGGAAATGTGGTGATTTCCGTAATAGCTATCACTTCTACTTTTTCAAATTATTGTTGCTTTTCCACAATAAGTTTTCATTAAAAAAACGGCCTCAAGCTCAATAAAAATTTTTGAATATAATTGTTATAAGGCCATAAAATAACAAAAACAAATAACTTAAGGACGAGCACAC
>NW_023458563.1:15458762-15460581 GCF_013731165.1 Rhagoletis pomonella
TATTAACAAAAACCCACAAAACCAACAGAAGTGAAATAGTGGAAATAAGCAACAAGTAGCAAATGGCTGAGTCAATGGGATCGTCGGTTCGAATCCTACTGAAAGAAGTCTGATGAGAAAATGTGTTGATTTCCGAAATAGCTATTACTTCTCCATTTTTTCAAATTATTGTTGCTTTTCCACAAAAAGTTTTCATTAAAAAAACGGCCTCAGGCTCAATAAAATTTGTTTAATATAATTGTTATAAGGCCGCAAAGGACGAGCACACCTAAAAATTAAACATTCTAGTAATAGAAATATTAACAAAACCCCACAAAGCCAACAACCACATGATCAAGTGAATTGCAGCGGAATAGCTGCGCTTGATTGTAGTTGGCTTAACAAGTGAAATAGTGGAAATAAGCAACAAGAATTAACAAGGCGAACTTAGCACAGTGCGCAGGCAACTGGCTGAGTCAGTGGGATCGTCGGCTCGAGTCCTACTGAAAGAAGTCTGATGAGGAATTGTGGTGATTTCCGAAAGAGCTATCACTTCTATAATTTTTTCAAATTATTGTTGCTTTTCCACAATAAGTTTTCACTAAAAAACGGCCTCAAGCTCAATAAAAATTGTTAAATATAATTGTTATAAGGCCATAAAATAAAAATAAATAAAATAAATTAAGGGCGAGCACACCTAAAAGTTAAACATTCTAATAATAGAAATATTAACAAAAACCAACAACCACATTATCAAGAAAATTGCAGCGGAATAGCTGCGCTTGATTGTAGTTGGCTTAACAAGTGAAATAGTGGAAATAAGCAACTCAAGAATTAACAAGGCAAACTTAGCACAGTGCGTAGGCAACTGGCTGAGTCAGCGGGATCGTTGGTTCGAATCCTACTGAAAGAAGTCTGATGGGGAAACGTGGTGATTTCCGAAATAGCTATCACTTCTACCATTTTTTCAAATTATTGTTGCTTTTCCGCAATAAGTTTTCATTAAAAAAACGGCCACAAGCTCAATAAAAATTGTTGAATATAATTGTTATAAGGCCACAAAATAACAAAAACAAATAACTTAAGGACGAGCACATCTAAAATTTAAACATTCTAGTAATAGAAATATTAACAAAAACCCACAAAACCAACAACCACATGATCAAGTGAATTGCAGCGGAATAGCGGCGCTTGATTGTAGTTGGCTTAAGAAGTGAAATAGTGGAAATAAGCAACAAGAATTAACAGGGCGAACTTAGCACAGTGCGTAGCAAATGGCTGAGTCAGTGGGATCGTCGGTTCGAATCCTACTGAAAGCTGTCTCATGAGGAAATGTGGTGATTTCCGAAATAGCTATCACTACTACCATTTTTTCAAATTATTGTTGCTTTTCCACAATAAGTTTTCATTAAAAAAACGGCCACAAGCTCAATAAAAATTGTTGAATATAATTGTTATAAGGCCATAAAATAACAAAAACAAATAACTTAAGGACGAGCACGCCTAAAAGTTAAATATTCTAATAATAGAAATATTAACAAAACAACAACCACATGATCAAGTGAATTGCAGCGGAATAGCTGCGCTTGATTGTAGTTGGCTTAACAACCGAAATAGTGGAAAAAGCAACAAAATTAACAAGGCGAACTTAGCACAGGGTAGGCAACTGGCTGAGTAAGTGGGATCGTCAGTTCGAATCCTACTGAAAGAAGTCTGATGAGGAAATTTGGAGATTTCTGAAATAGCTATCACCTCTATAATTTTTTCAAATTATTGTTGCTTTTTTTTAAAATAAAAAAAAAAACTAATAAATCAAGGGCGAGCACACCTAAAGGTTAAA
>NW_023458563.1:15460681-15461875 GCF_013731165.1 Rhagoletis pomonella
TTGTTGAATATAATTGTTATAAGGCCATAAAATAACAAAAACAAATAACTTAAGGACGAGCACACCTAAAAGTTATACATTCTAATAATAGAAATATTAACAAAAACCAACAAAACCAACAACCACATAATCAAGTGACTTGCAGCGGAATAGCTGCGTTTGATTGTAGTTGGCTTAACAAGTGAAATAGTGGAAATAAGCAACAAGAATTAACAAGCGAACTTCTACCATTTTTTTCAAATTATTTTTGCTTTTCCACAATAAGTTTTCATTAAAAAAAACGGCCTCAAACTCAATAAAAATTGCTGAATATAATTGTTATAAGGCCAAAAAATAACAAAAACAAAAAAGTTAAACATTCTAATAATAGAAATATTAACAGAAACCCACAAAACCAACCACCACATGATCAAGTGAATTGCAGCGGAATAGCTGCGCTTGATTGTAGTTGGCTTAACAAGTGAAATAGTGGCAATAAGCAACACAAGAATTAACAAGGCGAACTTAGCACAGTGCGTAGGCAACTGGCTGAGTCAGTGGGATCGTCGGTTCGAATCCTACTGATAGAAGTCTGATGAGGAAATGTGGTGATTTCCTAAATCTCTATCACTTCTACCATTTTTTCAAATTATTATTGCTTTTCCACAATAAGTTTTCATTAAAAAAACGGCCTCAAGCTCAATAAAAATTGTTGAATATAATTGTTATAAGGCCAAAAAATAACAAAAACAAATAACTTAAGGACGAGCACACCTAAAAGTTAAACATTCTAATAATAGAAATATTAACAAAAACCAACAACCACATGATCAAGTGAATTGCAGCGGAAAAGCTGCGCTTGATTGTACATAGTTGGCTTAGCAAGTGAAATTGTGGAAATAAGCAACAACTATTAACAAGGCGAACTTAGCACGGCGCGTAGGCAACTCGCTGAGTCAGTGGGATCGTCGGTTCGAATTCTACTGAAAGAAGTCTGATGAGGAAATGTGGTGATTTCCGAAATAGCTATCACTTCTAAATTTTTTCAAATTATTGTTGCTTTTCCACAATAAGTTTTCATTAAAAAAACGGCCTCCAGCTCAATAAAAATTGTTGAATATAATTGTTATAAGGCCATAAAATAACAAAAACAAATAACTTAAGGACGAGCACGCCTAAAAGTTAAATATTCTAATAATAGAAATATTAACAAAA
>NW_023458563.1:15461975-15509481 GCF_013731165.1 Rhagoletis pomonella
GAATATAATTGTTATAAGGCCATAAAATAACAAAAACAAATAACTTAAGGACGAGCACACCTAAAATTAAAACATTCTAATAATAGAAATATTAACAAAAGCCAAAAACCACATGATCAAGTGAATTGCAGCGGAATAGCTGCGCTTGATTTTAGTTGGCTTAACAAGTGAAATAGTGGAAATAAGCAACACAAGAATTAACAAGGCGAACTTAGGACAGTGCGTAGGCAACTGGCTGAGTCAGTGGGATCGTCGGTTCGAATCCTACTGATAGAAGTCTGATGAGGAAATGTGGTGATTTCCGAAATAGCTATCACTTCTACCATTTTTTCAAATTATTTTTGCTTTTCCACAGTAAGTTTTCATAAAAAAAAACGGCCTCAAGCTCAATAAAAATTATTGAATATAATTTTTATAAGGCCATAAAATGTCAAAAACAAATAACTTAAGACGAGCACACCTAAAAGTTAAACACTCTAATACTAGATATATTAACAAAAGCCACCAACCACATGATCAAGTGAATTGCAGCGGAATAGCTGCGCTTGATTGTAGTTGGCTTAACAAGTGAAATAGTGGAAATAAGCAACAAGAATTAACAAGGCGAACTTAGCACAGTGCGTAGGCAACTGCCTGAGTCAGTGGGATCGTCGGTCCGAATCCTACTGAAAGAAGTCTGATGAGGAAATGTGGTGATTTCCGAAATAGCTATCACTTCTACCATTTTTATTGTTGCTTTTCCACAATAAGTTTTCATTAAAAAAACAACCGCCTCAAGCTCAATAAGAATTGTTGAATATAATTGTTATAAGGCCATAAAATAACAAAAACAAATAACTTAAGGACGAGCACACCTAAAAGTTATACATTCTAATAATAGAATATTAACACAAACCCACAAAACCAACAACCACATAATCAAGTGACTTGCAGCGGAATAGCTGCGCTTGATTGTAGTTGGCTTAACAAGTGAAATAGAGGAATCAAGCAACAAGAATTAACAAGGCGAACTCAGCACATTGCGTAGGCAACTGGCTGAGTCAGTGGGATCGTCGGTTCTAATCCTACTGAAAGAAGTCTGATGAGGAAATGTGGTGATTTCCGAAATAGCTATCACTTCTACCATTTTTATTGTTGCTTTTCCACAATAAGTTTTCATTAAAAAAACAAACGCCTCAAGCTCAATAAGAATTGTTGAGAATATAACAGCATTAGTAAAAAAAAAAATTCTTTAAAAATAATTTTAATTTTTATGGAAGTATCTAACAAAATTGTCCACTGTTTTCGACAGACGAGCTGAAGCTAGCCCTGCGAAGCATGAAAGCCGGCAAGGCTCTAGGCCCAGATGGCATACCAGCGGAGGCAATCAGGTTAGCAGCGGAAACGAGCCATGATCTTCTGCTTAACATGTACAACAGCTGCCTTAGGGCCCGGGTCTTCCCAAGCCAATGGAAGAAGGCGAGACTGATGCTTATACCCAAGGGCAAAGGGGACCCAAACTCTCCTTCATCCTTCCGGCCACTCTGCATGCTAGACACAGCAGGCAAAATGATGGAGAGTCTGCCCAAAATACGCTTGACGTCAGCCATAGATAGCGAGGGAGGCCTTTCACCCCGACAACATGGCTTCAGGAAGGGACCCTCAACTATAGGAGCAATTGGCGAAGTAGTCGAGGCGGTACATAAGGCCGAAGAAGCCTGCCACCAGGCGCGGCCAATAGTGCTGCTAGTCACACTGGACGTCAAGAACGCCTTCAACTCGGCAAGATGGGACGACATGCTGGAGGCCTTGGAACGGTCATTCAAGGTTCCAACATACTTGCTAGATATGATCCGGGACTACCTCAGAGACCGTTGGCTTTTTTACGACACAACACAAGGTCAGAGAAAGAGATGTATAACCGGCGGAGCGGCACAGGGGTACTTGGCCCGGACCTCTGGAACGCCACGTATGACAGTCTGTTGCGCACGGAAATGCCGGAGAGCGCCTTCCTTGTCGCCTTCGCGGACGACGTGGCAGCCGTCATAACAGCAAGAAATGTCCAGCTAGCACAGCTCAAGCTAAACCAGGTCATGCGCAACGTCAGTGGATGGATGAGCGATCACGGTCTGCAATTGGCTACAGCCAAAACGGAGATCGTGCTCCTCACCAGGAAACGGATCCCAACAATTATAAATATAATGGTCGGACCTCAACTCGTGACGACTTCTAGGTACCAAAATACCTAGGGGTGAAGCTTGACAGCAAACTCACATTCTGGGAACACATCCATGGAGTATGTGAAAAAGCTGCGCAGAGCACGGCGGCTCTAAGCCGGCTGATGGCGAACGTGGGCGGCCCGAAGCCATGCCGCAGGAAGCTTCTGATGACAGCGGTCCAATCGGTGCTCCTTTACGGGGCAGAAATATGGGCTGACGCATTGAAAGTCAAAAAATACCGGATTCAAATGTCTTCGGTACAGCGCAGAGGGGCACTACGCATTGCTTCTGCATACCGTTTTTGATCGTCGTGCTAGGCGGTCGTGTTAGAGAGTGCTCTGGTGCAGTAAAGGGATTTTTCACATTGTGATCAACATAAAAAACTCTATTATGACACACAATTGAGCGAAAGGTTACATATGTAAATAAATGTTAAAAAATAAAGGTGATTTTTAATAAACATTCTTAAAAGAAATAAATTAAATCTCATAAATACATACATGCATACATGCATACGTGTTTACTTGTCGCGAAATTAACAAAACGGCAAACCAAAGCGCAGTGAAGTGGTGGATGACAGCAATAAAAACAAAATATATTGACATTAACGGAGCCTGCAGTTGTCTTGCAGTGACTAAGCCCAATGGATGAGTGTGACAGGTGCCACAAGGGCATACGGGGGGATGGTGGTATTCGCTGTAAGGGTGTGTGCGGTAGAGTTTACCATAAAACAAAAGCGTGTGCAGCCGTAGATGAGTACTGCCTGCAAGGCTTAGTTAATTGCCCCTTTCTGAGATTTATGTGTCATGATTGTGTTACATACATATCTAATGTTGATGATGCTCTTAAGCAGATGCTCGACATAGCGAATAGCAATAAAATAAATATTTGCGAACAAAAAAGTGAAATTGAGGAGCTAATAAGTAATCACAATAAGGAGATCGCTGCATTATTGGCAAACAATGATAAAGAAATTAAGAGAGTGGTGGACAATATTAAAAAATTAAACAGGGAGAAAGATGAGCTGATTAAGAGGGTAGAAAAACTGTGCACGGTTAATAAAGAGCATTTTGAAAAATCTGCTGAAAGTTTATCTAAGCAAAGAGAGGAGATAATACAGGAAGTAAGAAAAGTTGGGGAACAAAATACAAATACAGGAAAAACTAAGATGTCTTATTCAACAGCTCTGAAAAGTGTCCCACCAATTATTGTCAAACCAAAGGCGAAGCAAGCGGTTGATATAACAAAAAAAGACTTAAATAAGATTGATGCTACTGATATGAAAATTAATAAGGTAATAGATAAAAATAATGGGTCAGTTGTTATTAGGGCAAACGACAATTCTGAGAAGGACAAAATTAAGAATACTCTGCAAAAGAAGTTAGACTTAGCGGTGTATGAAATTATGGAATCTAAGATCATTAATCCAAAAATTAAAGTCACCAATATGAGTGAGGAGTATAGTGATGTTGAAATAGTTGCCAAAATAAAATCTCAAAATGAGTTTCTTAAAAATGCTAATTTAAAATGCCTGAAGGTTTTTAAACAAAAGAAAAATTACAGTTCAAGGCACACCTGTAGTGCAATAATTAGCATTGATCATGATAAATACTCTGAAGTGTTGAAACATGCAAGACTTAACATTGGATGGGATCAATGTGGAGTATATGATGGACAAAATGTTAAAAGATGTTTTAAATGTCTAGGGTTCAACCACAACGCAGACACCTGTACTAAAAAGCTGAGGTGCGGCCGTTGCTTGGGGGAACACAAATCTGAAGAATGTGAGGTCCGGGTGGCCAATCCGGTATGTGGTAACTGTGTAGACGCCAATAACGATCTCGGATTCAAGCTAGACACTAAACATAGCATATTCAGTAAAGAATGCCCTGTGTACCAAAGAAAGCTCAAACTGCAAAAGGAGCGTACCGGCTACTAGCAACCAACTCTAGAGAATGCTTATCGAAAACCAACAAAAGACTTGAAGTTAATTTATTTAAATGTAAACAGTTTAATACATAATAAACTCGAAATAGATAGATTGGTCGAACTGTGTGATCCTGCAATCCTACTGTGTTCCGAAACAAGCATAACAGATGAAATTTCTGAAGCTGAAATAAGTATACCATCGTTCACAACAGTAAGATGTAACTCACACAGCAGGCACACGGGAGGTGTAGCTATGTACGTTAATAATTCACTCGAATTCAGAGTAAAATATAATAAATCTTTTGATGGTAATATGTGGTGTATTATCGTCCAGCTAAAAAATCTTGAGGTAAAGTGGCAAATAGGAGTTGTTTATCACTCTCCAAGTAGTAGTGACTCTGAATTTATTAAATATCTAGAAACAATAGTTACTGAAATATGTGATTCAACGACTAATAATATAATTGTTGGCGACTTTAATATTAATATGAACAAAGAATCGACATACAGTGCGAAACTAAAGGAGTTGTTTAGCTCTATTTCCATGTACCAACTTGTTGATTTTAATACTCGAATAGCTGAGATATCGGAGACAAAGATTGACCTTCTGTTCTCGAATGATAAACACGTTGTACCTAAGAGGCTTGATCGACACAGAATATCTGATCATGAGACCATAGTGTTTAATATTAATATAAGAAAAGAAATCTCCCTTAGATCGGTGTCGAAGATAGTCTCCTGGGAACAATACAGTGGAGAAAACCTTGTTAACTTACTTAGAAACTGTGACTTCTCAATAATTTTCCAACTTGAATTAGATGACATGCTGGCGTATATAAATTCGTGTCTGCTTAACTGTATGCAACAATTAACGTATGTGAAAGAAATAAATGTTAAGATAAGAAATAAATGGTATGATTATGAATTAACCCAATTAAATAAAAGAAAATTAGTGGCTTACAACTTAGCAACAGACTCTGGTGACTGGTCCGAATATTATAAAATTAAAAAAGAATACAAAAAAATGATAAAAAGGAAAAAAATTGAATATATGGAACATAAAATTATAAATAATAAATCAGACAGCAAGCTAATGTGGAAACACTTAAAGCAAACTATATGTTATAAACGTAATCAGGACGATATTACATTAATACACCATAATGGTCGGTATGTTGAAGACAAAAGACAAATAGCAGAGGTGTTAAATACTTTTTTCGTAGACAGTATAGTGGATATTAATAGCAGCATTGAGAACATAGAAAATAATGAAAATAATTATTATGATATTGATACTACATTTAAATTGGAAGAAATAACATTAGAAGATTTAGAACAAATTATTATAAAGCTTAAATACAAAATTGGTGGGAAAAAACTTATCAGTGAAGGTGTAATCAGAGATTCATTACCATACTTAGGTTACTTCTTGACAAAACTTATCAACAAAAGTTTAGCAGCTGGTGTAGTGCCCGAGGAATGGAAAGTATCTACGGTAGTTCCGGTCAAAAAGGTTGAGAACACAGTTAAGGCTGAGGAGTTACGACCAATCAATACCTTACCAAATCTTGAGAAGGTCTTAGAAACAGTGGTAAAAAATCAGCTGGTTGAGTATATTGAAACCAATAATATATTAATCAAAGAACAGTCTGGGTTTCGGGCAAAACATTCATGCGAAACGGCTCTCAATTGGGTTATATCTCAATGGAAAGAAGATTTGAGGGGGAAAAAAGTTATAGTTGCAGTATTTATTGACTTGAAAAGAGCGTTTGAAACCATTGATCGAGGGTTACTGTTGGGTAAGTTACAGCAAATAGGCATCAAGATGGTTGAGCTGAAATGGTTTGAGAGCTTTTTAACCAACAGGAAGCAGCACACAGTCATAGGGGAAGTGTTGTCTGACGATTTGCTCGTGGATATTGGACTTCCACAGGGTTCAGTGCTAGCGCCTATTCTGTTCAACATTTATATCAACGATATTTTATCATCAATCAGGTATTGTAAGATAAGATTGTTTGCTGATGATGCATTGTTGACCATAAGCGAAGATGATTTAGGCGCAGCAATCCATAAAATGCAAAACGACTTGGACTCACTGTATATCTGGTTATGCAAAAATAAGTTAATGTTAAATGTAAAAAAGACAAATTTTATGGTAATTTCTTCATCTAATAAAACGAGTCTAGAACAACATGAGTTACATGTTAAGAACGAAAAAATTTCAGAAGTAACTACAATTAAATATCTTGGTATTCAAATTGACAATAAATTAAAATTCCATGATAACATTGACCATATTGTGAATAAAACGTCGAAAAAAATTGGATTTATGAAAAGAACATGCAAACATCTAAGTAGGAGATATAAAGTCATAGTTTATAGATCAATTGTCGAACCACACTTCATATACTGCCCTACTATTTTGTTTATAACATCGGACACGCAGATAGATAAGTTACAAAAAATGCAAAATAGGGCTATGAGACACATTCTTAACGCCCGATACGATACCAGCATCTCGTCAATGCTGAATGAGTTAAACTGGCTAAATGTGAAACAATTAATTTTCTTCCACTCAATGAAATTTATTTATAATATTAAGAATGGAGCCCTTCCAAAATATTTGAGTGACAACTTTAGGTATAGTAGTGACACTCACACCTATAAAACAAGAGTTAGGGATAATTTTAAACTCCCATTCTGCCAAACGGAAAACCTAAAGCAAGATTTGTACTATAAAGGTTTAAAAACATACAACGAACTGCCGGCAAATATAAGAAGCTGCAACAGCTTACAACAATTCAAAAGTCGATTATACCACCACTGCAAAATATATGTATAGAATGAAATGATAAAAAATTTTATTTTAAAGGATTGCTGCTTGATCCAGTAGAGAGGGTCGGCATGGAAACTAGTCCTTTCCATTCGCCCTACAGTACGGCTCAAGATCTAGATCCTTTCCAGTAGAGAGGGTCGGCATGGAAACTAGTCCTTTCCATTCGCCCTACAGTACGGCTCAAGATCTAGATCCTTTCAGACCACTTGTATAACAGGAATATTTAAAGATAGATTGGCTCGGAAACTAGTACTTTCCGACTGATCACAAATTACTTTATAGCCTTTACATATGACCACAAAGCCTGAAGTGAAGTTGCGACTTGGAATAAAGTCCACAGCAATGGTACAGGAAGTGCGGCTCTGGAACTCGTCCTTTCGGGCCGCCCACCTAAACAGTACCCAACATTCGGGCTGCTCGGGATCCCGTCCATTCCGACAGCCACGGTCACACTTATAATTTAGTTTAATATAATTAATAAAATTACCTTGTGTAAATGTATATATATTTGTACAGGATAAATGTTAGGATAGTCCTCTCAAAAAAATGTGTAAGAACAAAATATGTAGTGAAATAAGAATATTGTTTTCATGTATGATTGTGATCCTGTGATGTAATGTATGCATATATCAATATAAAAACTATAAACCCAAAATTGTACCAAATAAAATAGTAAGCAAATATTGTAAATTTTCAGACTTGTTATAGGCCTTTGAAGGCTGTCAATAAATGAATAAATAAATAAATAAAAATACCGTACAGTGTCCGCGGACGCGGTTCTAGTTATTTCTGGCGTCATGCCAATTGAGCTACTTGCTTGCGAGTGAAAAGAGATTTACAATCTCAGTGCCGAGATAGGTCGAGCAGCTGCCGCGGCAAGGGCGCGCGAGCAACTGATCCAGCAGTGGCAACAAAACTGGAGCGCGAGCACAAAAGGTCGATGGACGCACTCCCTGATAGCCGACCTTCAAACATGGCTGAACAGACCACATGGGGAAGTCGATTTCTACCTGACGCAATTCCTCACCGGTCATGGTTACTTCCGAGAATATCTTCATAGAATGGGAAGGGTGAACTCACCGTTCTGTCACTACTGTGGAAACGTCGAAGATAACGTGTACCACATATTCTTCACCGGCGAACACTTCTTGATTTCGCGCAGAATGTTGGAAGAAAGACACGGAGACATAGCTCCGAACCACATAGTTGGGGTAATGATCTCCAGCGCAGAAAAGTGGGAAGCAGTTGCGAGATACGTGAAATTTGTACTCCGCTGCAAACGAGAGGACGGTTGTTTACTGAGGACACCCGAATGAAACGCCCCTACAAAAGAGCAGCCCCAAGGCTCTAACAGCGCGCTCCTGCATCTGAAGACATGCAGAATTGCGATGCCAGATGCGGGATTCTTGCGCGGGCGGTGGGAGTTTGGGTTTTAGTGGGTAATCCAACACGCTTCGGTGGGAGTCCCACACGCGGGGAAGGTAGTATAGAGACTAGCGCCCCCGGCCAGTGCATAAAGCATTTCCCTCTCCTACGAAAAAAAAACTCTAACAAAATTGAACAAAACTATAGCTTTCGTTAAAATAACTTAAAAAAGTTATTGGTAGATATTTTCCACATTTGGTAAATTTTTTTCAAGTGATTGGTAAGTATTTTCTTATTCTTTACCAAAATCACCACAAAAAGTTACCACATTCAACAAAAAATTACCAAACTTATTTAATGTGCAGAACTGTACATAGATATGTCTGTACTAGGGATGGTGTGAATGTGAAATTTTAGACATCCGCGGATGCGAATGCGGATGCGGATGTCTAACAGCATGTCATGTGGATGTCATGTATTTTTAAGAAACAACCAGGTAAGTAAATTTAGCTATTTAGGTAAATAAAAAATAGAAGATTTAGTAATTTTTATTAATGCTTATTTTATTTAGTACTTGAATTTAAAAATTGGAACATTATATTTAATAAAAAGTAATGATAATTGCATCGGGGCTGAAAATGTGGGATGTATCCTCCTGACTTTCATCTTCACTTGAAGAATCTAGCATAATGGTGAGATCAATGTTTTAACAGCGCTTACAAGCCAAACCAGATGTGTCAGGTCTCCCAGGTGTCTATAGCTTTTTAAAAAGATTTCTTCATTCTCATGCCTGTGGCTGTTTCAGAATTTGGGGAACCTGTAACGTCATAAGCGTTTTTCAATTTTAGTTTTTGTAATTCATTTTTAATACTTTCTTTTGCGACTGGTTTGAAAAATTTGTGCATATAACGAGCTAAATAGATAGATATGGAAAATAAATTATTATTTTCCAGGAATGAAAAATTTTAACAAAATGCTATTTTCAAAGTCGTGGCTGCCAGCCGAATGGGATCAGAATATTGTTATTTAAAAAATAACACACCCCGTTTTTAATAAGCATTTGAATTATTGGAATCACGGATAATGAGGGTCTCAGGCAGTTACGGACTCTTACCTAATTAAAGATCAAACCTATACCTTTTTAATTATTTGAGCATAGATTCTGTTAATAACCAGACGTTGACCATTTCCTCTGGAAATCCCTATTCTAGGGGCTTAATCTTTGACTTTAAATATCAAAGAAGGGAGACGTAGGGGGACAGCTTTAACACGAGGCTTTTAGCCAAGGATCCAATGTACATATTTCCCTATGAAAAAAATATTGCCCGACAAGTAAACAAAAATTACTGTTTTTAAAATTTTTGCTAAAAATAAATTCCCCAAGGAGCCCCATTTGCAATGATTGAAACGAATATACGTAACACCAAAGCAAATCACTACAATTTGGTTTAAAATTACAGTGCACACTTTATTCTTTATGGCTAATAATTTTTTTAAGGTTGGTCCAAAGAAATCATAGTAAAGAAAGGAACCAATGCAGGTATTTAAAGAAGAGAAAACAAAAAAAATATGTTATTAAAAGTACTATGTTCTCTTTGACGTACGCCTAGCTCGGTTATATAGCTTAAGAAATAATCAGCCTCATTGCGTAAGTCGTAAATTAAGCTAAGTTGTGCGACTCTACAACATAGGCATTGTCTACTCTCGTACTGACTTGTATTCGACACGACTCTAGCAATTAGGGTGAATATGTTTAAAGACATTTTTATCAAAGTTGATAAATATGACATTTGACCAGTTTTGTTACACAAATACTTTCACGACCACAGGCAAAAAATATTGGCTACAATTTGTCATTGTGTTTGCCAGATAAACGTTTTGTCGGTGCTCTTGCACAACATTCGTATTCGCAAAAGCTCCGCATTGATTATTGCGAATGCGAAAGCGAATGTTAAAACTAATGCGGAAGCTCCGCGGTTGCGAATGCGAATGCGAATATTCGCAACAACCCTGGTCTGTACATATATTCGAAGACACCAAGCTGTTCATGCAACCAGCGCTGCATTCAGCTATATTTTTTATACATATTTGCGTGACCGCTAAAAGTCACAACAACAAAAACGCTTGGTGAGGATTTCAGACCTATGTAAGCCGTAGAAACAAATTTGTCGATTTCGAATTGTTTTAAGAACATGATACTGTCTTATCGCTCATAATCAGGGTTGCCACTGACGAAAAAAAAACTTACCTTCCACTTGAAAAAATCTACCAAATCCTGAAAATATCTACCATTAACTTTTTTACTTATTTTAATAAAAGCCTTTTTTTAGCTATTTTAATAAAACTATCGTTTTGTTCTAATTTCAATGAAAATTAAAATTGTTTTTTTAAGGAACTTTTTATTTAACTTATGATATGGTGAGCGGAAGTGATGAAACTAAAAGCAACAATGAAACTTCATCATTTGAAAAAACTTATATAACCAAGTACAGTTATCAAACTGGTTGATATTTTTTTTTAATATTTTTAATGTTTTTAGAGTAAAAATTTTTTTCAATTGTCTTTTGTTTTGTATAAGAATATTTCTTGCGCTTTAGCCAAACCCATAAAATCAAGGAATCAAGTTATATACAACATTTAGATGAATTTTTTACTCTGAATATTTAGAACAATTTTGGGTATTCAGTTTTATAGCCCATGGAATTTTTGTATAACCAAAAATTTGCTGCTATAAATTCCTGTTGATTTAAAAAAATTTGCCAGCGGTTTGTGGTAATTTTTTTTGTTTTATTTTATTTTTTTTGTGAACACTGTACAGCACTTGGCTGGGTATTAGACCAAACCAACTTTTTTTAAGAGATTGAGTCACAATTAAAAAAGTAATTTCTCCGTTTTTTGAAGTTAGCCGCCGAAATCGAGATATAGGCATTCGAAGTTCGAAATTGGACCTTTGGTAAAAAATATTTTTAATTATTGTTATTATTTGATGCGCCCCACTCTTTTCATTTTCATTCTCTTAATTGTTTATAACGACTTTTATTAAAATTTCAAAATCAAAAGTTATCAAACCAAATTCTATGGGACTGAGAATTATGTATTATTTTCTACTTTTTAGTCCATATATAAAAGCGTTGTATATTAAAAAGTTTTTTTCTATATTAAGTATTTTCTAATTTTTAGTCTTGTCTGTATAAAATTTTGCATTAGATATTAAAATAATTCAACGATTTTAATAGATTGGTGCACACACATATACATATGTATGTACATACATACGAGCACCAATTAATTTCATTTAAAGCACTGATAGGCACTGCCTTGTCTGCGGGCAAAGTTCTTTTAAGCTTTCTATAAATTTTGTATAGGCGCGAGCAGAGTAAAAGCTCTCTCTGCCCAACGCTGATTTAAAGAAATGGCGTGTCGTCCATTTCCGCTGTAGCGTACATAGTGCATATGGCGACATCTACCTCTCAACCACAGAGGTAGATGTCGCCCTATGCACTAGACTTTTTTATAGGAACTTTGCAAAGCAAAGGTTTTATAGCTAAAATGGTGTCTGGACACACAACATTGCCTGTTAATAAAAGGGTTGTAAAATAATATTTCACGAAAGGGACTTTTTCGAACTTCGAAGGCCCATATCTCGGTACGGCGAAATTGCTGTTTTACTTTTGAAAAAAATTGTGTTTTGCTGAGAAGCAAAACCAACAAACGCCGGTACGAACTCACGACAATGTATCACAAGGAAAAAAAGAAATATAAAGACTTGTATTAGAACAGGTATATATGGAAGATGGTTTATTGCAAGCGCGTATAAGAAGTTATATGCCTTATTCAAATACGATGTACATAAGAAAAGTAGGACAAAGGAATGGATGTTCACAACATATGTATTGTTGATATTACCTTAAATAGTGATCGCTGACTCAATGCTGCTGTCGGTCTGGCTGCTGTCATCAAAAAAGAACCGCAGTTCAAATCGAACATCGCATTAAATAATCTTGAACTCCGAAAGAAGCCCACCGGTAGTTTTCCCGTAGCGGTGTAGCTTTGCAGCGAACAGCGGTGCAGAACACTTACCAGTGGTTCCCAACTATTGAAGGCTTTTGGTTTCACCATTGGTTTGGTCCAATACCCAGAAAAAAAGTTCATTTGCCGTATAGTGTTATAGTTTGTAATTAAATGCCTGCCCATTTTTTCTTTGTATTTTAAGAATCATTTAATATTTTAAATTAGGCAATCAAAAGCTGCACAGGAGTCCAGTAAAATGAGTTTTGAATGGAGCATGATATGTTCACCTTTTATCGATATACATACATATGTATGTATATATGTGTTCTATCGAACCCGGTTTATCCGGTCTATAGCTGGGCTTTGGCTCAGTCGGATGTTGGATTTCCCTAACCAAACGTTTAAATAAATACGCCAATGATTCTGATAGTGACGCTTCTATATTTCGCTATGTAGTTGGCAGCGTTTGCACGTAACACCAATATAACGTATTTCTTTGTCAGCGTTTTCACGTAAGACCATATAAATACTACTTGGCCGCGTTTTCACGTCACACCAATATAACGTATTGCTGTGGCAGCGTTTTCACGTCACATCATATATCTTAACTCCCTACTAAGCAACTTAGTTTTCACAATCGTTGCTTTACAGGAACTTTGCAAATCAAAGGTTTTATAGCTAAAATGGTGTCTGGACACAGAACATTGCCAGTTAATAAAAGGGTTGTAAAATAATATTTTACGAAAGGTGCTTTTTCGAACTTCGAAGGCCCATATCTCGATACGGCGAAATTGCTGTTTTACTTATGGCTCGATCTTTTGAAAAAAATTGTGTTTTGCTGAGAAGCAAAACCAACGAACGTCGGTACGAACTCACGACAATGTATCACAAGGAAAAAAAGAAATATAAACACTTTTATTAGAACAGGTTTATATGTAAGATGGTTTATTGCAAGCGCGTATAAGAAGTTATATGCCTTATTCAAATACGATGTACATAAGAAAAGTAGGACAAAGGAATGGATGTTCACAATATATGTATTGTTGATATTACCTTAAATAGTGATCGCTGACTCAATGCTGCTGTCGGTCTGGCTGCTGTCATCAAAAAAGAACCGCAGTTCAAACCGAACATCGCATTAGATAATCTTGAACTTCGAAAGAAGCCCACCGGTAGTTTTCCCGTAGCGGTGTAGCTTTGTAGCGAACAGCGGTGCAGAACACTTACCAGTGGTTCCCAACTATTGAAGGCTTTTGGTTTCACCATTGGTTTGGTCCAATACCCAGAAAAAAAGTTCATTTGCCGTATAGTGTTCTAGTGTGTAATTAAATGCGTGCCCATTTTTTCTTTGTATTTTAAGAATCATTTAATATTTTAAGAATCATTTAATATTTTAAATTAGGCAATCAAAAGCTGCTCAGGAGTCCAGTAAAATGAGTTTTGAATGGAGCCTGATATGTTCACCTTTTAGCGATATACATACATATGTATGTATATATGTGTTGTATCGAATCCGGTTTATCCGGTCTATAGCTGGGCTGTGGCTCAGTCGGATGTTGGATTTCCATATCCAAGCGTTTAAATAAATACGCGAATGATTCTTATAGTGACGCTTCTATATTTCGCTATGTAGTTGGCAGCGTTTGCACGTCACACCAATATAACGTATTTCTTTGGCAGCGTTTTCACGTCAGACCATATAGCGTATTTCTGTGGCAGCGTTTTCACGTCAGACCATATAAGTACTACTTAGCAGCGTTTTCACGTCACATCATATACCTGAACTACCTACTAAGCAGCTTAGTTTTCACAATCGTTCCTTAGCCGTTCCAATCTGCGTTTGCACGATCGACTTGAGTATACGACTACTCTACCAGATGTGATTTCTAATTCTATTTGCTGCTCTATTTATACTGTCCTGTGTACGCAGGCAGACAGTTATCCTTACAACATTGTTGCTAATATTTTCTTTTATTCCCTTTTGCTTGTTGATACCGCAGTACCTATGTACTCCAATGCCATAGCCAGTTCCAATACTCAGTATTTGTAAATAAGTATATATATATAATAATTCAATGTATGTATATATACATATATATAAATATAAAAATTCAACAATTCATCTCAGTACAATTCAATTCTATATATGTTCATGTGTGTATACACATGTGTATATGAAAAATTCAACAATTTGCCTAGTATGTATAATATAAGTATTCAATAAGATGCCAATTGTCAAGTCCCTTAGTGAAGGGCTTGGGGTATTCACACCCCCTTTACCTCTCTCTGGGCGCGTGATCGTCACCATCCCCGCGCCGGTAATGCGTACACGGCACCCAATTGTACTCACCGCATGCCTGAATGTTTGGCGTCTTCCTGGTTGGCGTTGAAGCCGCTCTTCGATAATTCTAACTAGTTCTCTTGGTAACGGGTTTGTGCCGCTAAAATTTCGCCAGTCATCTGGTATTGCTGCTGGCTGTGCTGTGTCTTCCTGCAACCATCGCTCGGTGTCCTGTATAATCCCTGGGTCTGCCGTCTCTGCTTCTGTGCTGGCAAGCTCATTTAACCACTACTCCAACCCGCGGTCTTCCTCCACCGGCAGGGTGAGCGCATTCTTCTCATCCCGCCTCGCTGCCTGCTGCTGAACGCCAAGTCGTGTAGTCGCTTGTGTTCCATGATGCAGAACTCCAGCGCCCCTCATCACTCGCACCGCTGTTCGGGGCTTTCGCGCACGTATATCTCTGTGCTGGCCAGACTTGCGTTGTCTTCAACGCCTTCTCCTCCACCAACGCCAGTACGATTTCTGCTTCAGCCAGGCGGCGCAAACGCACTTTCAAAGTGCCGTCCTTCACGCCCATCGCCTTGAAGAGTTCGCCAGTTACCCGTGTATCCATCGTTGCAGTCACTTTTTGAGTAGCGGGTCCTTTTATTTTTATTTGCGCTGTCCTTTTATTTTTGAGATTGCTAAAAAAGTTGCCATTGAGCAGCAAACGGTATATTTCCAAATTTTTAACATTTTGTTACTATTTTGTTTAAGTTATATTAGTTTGTTATTGTTTTCCGCCATCTGTTGTGTTGCAATGTTGCCTACTCTCCAAAAAAGGGATTTTTGCAGGGATCGATATGTCAATATCGGAATAGTGTTGCCAGCTTGGAAATGATGTATCCGTTTTACGATATTAATTATTATTATTATATTTGTTATTATTTTTATATTTGCTGGTATTATTCTGTATATTAATACTTTTTATATATATTAATAATTATATTGCCTTATTATGTTTATATTTTATTAATGCTATAAAATTTTTTATTTCTTTATTTATTTTTGTTTTTGTTTGCTTGTTTCACCATTAGCACGACTTATCTGCCTTGTATTTTTCCATATTATTCTCGCAACCTCATTTTTCTTCTTCTTCTTGTTCTACTCATTCTGCTTCTTTCTTCTAAACTCCTTCTTCTTCTTCTTTACTTTAACCTCCTTCTTCTTCTTCTTTCTTTAAACTCCTTCTTCTTTTTCTTTGTTTAAGCTCCTTCTTCTTCCCTCTTTTCTCCTCATTCTGCTTCTTTCTTCTAAACTCCTTCTTCTTCTTTACTTTAAACTGCTTATTCTTCTTCTTTCTTTTAAACTCCTTCTTCTTCCCTCTTTTCACCTTATACTCTCCCCATAGGGTCTCCTTTTCATGACAATCGCTCCCCTATTTGGCAATTACTGAGTTATCACATTCCTGTCTATGACCGAAATTTACCTATTCTTCGCCCTTGCGTCGAATTAGGCTCAGGTGCATGCCGGGGGAGGATTTTTTTGGGACTCTGCCGCGTCGGATTCTTCACCGCCGTAAAATGGATTCAGCTCACTCATATGTGCTGTTCTCCTCTTACCGTTGTGTACCTTGTCTAATTCGACGATTACTGGCGAAACGAAGTTCATTACACGGTACGGCCCAGCATACTTCGCTGCAAGTTTTGCCGCGAAGTTTTCCGTCGCCTTTGATAGGTTATGCTCCTTCACCAGCACTTGGTCACCTACCACTGGTCGCCATTTCCTCCTGCGCAAGTTGTAATGACGCGCTTTCTCGATCGACGCCTTACCACCTCAAATAACTCTCGCATTTTCGTTGCCTTCGCCTCTGGTGTCGTCGTCGTTTAGCCTGTACTGAAAGTTTGTTCCTTGTAGAGGGCTTTTGGTACTCGCGGCTCGCGTCCTTGCACTAAGAAGGCAGGACTGTAGCCGGTGGCTTCGCAAACACTGGTATTAAGCGCTAGTGCCATTTCGGGAGGTAAGTCGTCCCGATTTCGCTGTCCTTTTCCGGTAAACTGTGCAAGCATTCTCTTTATGTTGCGGTTTGCTCTCTCCGTCGGATTTTCTTGTGGTGTGTATAGTGCGGTGAGTTGATGCTTAACCCCGTGCTCTCGTAGTACCCGTTTGAACTCTCTGCTGGTGAACTGTGTTCCATTGTCAGCTATTACAATTTACGGGACTCCAAATCTAGCGAGTACGCGTTCTCGAAGCGCTTTGTTGAGGCCTCCAGCGCCTTCCGTAGAGGCACAATTTCCACCCATTTGGAAAACTTGTCGATGAAGACTAGTACGGTTGTGTTTCCGTATTTTGATCGTGGCAATGGTCCCACAAAGTCTGCGCATACCGTGGCCCAAGGTTCTTCTGCGATCTGGGTCAGCATTTTTCCCGCAGCTTTCTGTTGGCTAGGCTTGGAGATCTGGCAGGTAGTACACTATCGGACATACCTCTTTATGTCCCTGAACATTCCGGGCCAGTAGCAACGTGCCGTCGCTCTCGTTATCGTCTTGCATGCCTATGTGTCCTGCGCTTGGACTATCGTGAACTTCGTTCAGTACTCTCTTACATAGTGGCGCTGCCACGCATAGCTTCCACGGTATGCACCTAGACCAAAATCGCTGGCATCGGGTTGTAGCGTGAAGTGCTGGGAAAAATCTGGACAGGCTAATGCCGGTGCTTCCGTTAGTGCGCTCCTTAATTTTCCGAAGGCCGTCGGCTGCCTTTCTTCAGTAATGGCGTCAGAGTGTGCGCATTAAAGCGTTCGAAAATTAATGCAATAAAGTATACTACACTTTTGGAAAGTCTAAGTTCGGGCAGAGCCGAACATTAAATACCTGGCGAAAGTATTATATATATATATATGTTTTTCGCCTTTCCTTAAGCTACCGCTTTATGGTAAGCCGGGGTGTATCAATTTTGAGTAAATTAGCGTCCTTAAATTTCGTTATATTGAAGTTTCTAGCATTTCTGAAATTTACCGTTATATGAAAAGCTGCCGTAATTTTGGTCCGATTTCAATAATTTTGCTTTTACGTGGCAAGCACAATAACAATACCGAGTTTGGTACAAATTGGTAGAACGGTTACCGAGATACATTTATGTGATCATAAGTGGGCGGTGCCACGCCCATTTTCCAGAATTTTACCATAGACGTATTTCTTGGTAAAAAGTTGTCGCAAGCATCAATTTTGAATATTAGCTTTAATATTTACTGATTTATCGAAGATTTCGTATTTCACTAAATTACCGTTATATGAGATGTGAGCGGGAACTTTATTTTTTTAAACAAAATACTTTAACAAAGATCGACCCAAATTTTGTCTACCAATTTTAGTACTAATTTACCAAAGTGGCAACCCTGCTCATAATGGTATACACTTAGGTCTCTTTTTATGCGGTTTGTTTATGCGGATTTTTATTTCGCTGTAGCGATTTTGCTTTTTTAGAGTTCTTATTACTTTTTTTTCTGTGTGTAAGAGACAATGCTTCTGATAGATAATTTGTCTTTGTATTTTTACATGATTAATGTATTTATTGTGGTATTTTTTTGTTTTTGGTTAAAATATAGAAACAATTTTTTTTATTTCATTAATATTCAGTTTTACAAGTGTTGAAGTGAAGAAATAATGTTTTTTTGCTTAATAGTGCCTCACTGGATTTTTATGCATTTTTTTTACATGGAGTATCTGAATTTATGCGGTTTTTGAAAATACTGGAACGCATCCCCTGTTTTTGTATGAAAGTAAAGAATTTATTTACGCGGATTTTTATACCCGAGCGCACTTGTCCATAAGGGTATATTAACTTTGTTCACATAACAGTTGTTTTTAACAGGCCAAACGAATCGAGACAGATATAGACAAATGTATACATAAATGCTCAGAATGAATAGAGAAGTCGATTAAGCCATGTCTGTCTGTCCGTCCGTCTGTCCGTCTGTCTTAACAAAATTTGGTATTGAAAATGGGCGAAATCGGACTGTAACCACGCCCACTTCCCATATAACGGTAATTATCAGAAATACGAAAACTGCGATATTTTACTAACTACTGAAGATTATTCACTCAGAATTGATATTTACAATAATTTTTAGACGAAAGATAAGAATATTATGAATTTTTGGAAAATGGGTGTAGGCACGCCCACTTATGATTACATGTGTATATCTTGGTAACCGTTGCACCAATTTCTTCCAAACTTGGCACAGTTATTAGCCTTGGAACAGAATACAAAATGGCCGAAATTTTTTAAAATCGGACAATAACCACGCCCAAATCCCATATGACGGTAATATAGAGAAATACAAAATCTTCGATAAGGCAGTAAACATTAAAGCTAATTTATTCATAATTGGTGCTTCCAACAATTCTTTACCCAGAAATACGTTTATGATAAAATTTTGGAAAATGGGCGTGGCACCGCCCACTTATGATCACATATATGTATCTAGGTAACCGTTCTACCAATTTGTACCAAACTCGGAATGGTTATTGTGCTTGCCACATAAAAGCTAAGCGTTGAAATTTATTTAAATCGGACTAAAATTACGGCCGCTTTTCATATAACATTAAATTTCAGGAATGCTTGAAACTTCAATATTTCGAAATTTAAGGACGCTAATTTAATCAAAATTGATACACCCCGGCTTACCACATAGCGATAGCTTTCGGAAAGGTGAAAATCGTATATTCAATACTTGCGCCGGGTATTTAATGTTCGGCTCCGCCCGAACTTAGACTTTCTTACTTGTTTTATGCGGATTTGTGAGGAACGCATGTACGGCATAAAAAAATACCTAAGTGTATTTTGCATTTGGATATACATCTCCATCCATTCAAAGCTCAGGCCACAAAGCAACTGAAGACAACTGATCATTCACAGTGTCATGGATATGGTTCTTTGCAACAGAGAATTATTCGGCGCATAATTTACCGAGAGGTCATTTGGCTACTGAGATCATTCGAATTGGCGCCATGGGACTTTTTTATGAGGCCGTATTTATACGAATAAACCTAAAATTTTTGAGCACTTTAAAATCAACATTTGTCCAGTTATGACCAATATACATACAAATATCTCAAAAATTCAAGGCTTGGAGGCAGTCCTGAAAGCTTTCGACTCACACATAGACAAAGTTAAGCCTCCTTCTAATTGCGGTACCTTTTTGAACATACATATTTACCTAGAATTCTACGAATATGGTTGCCAGGTTACACCGGAATATTGATGGCAATTGCAAAGCTGAAGAACTGACAAGGAAAGGTAGGACCACCCACTAACTTCTGGTAAAGGACACGGTAAATATAGCAATAGCCACTTTCAAGCAGTTTGTTAGAGATCACACAATTCTAGTAACCAAGGAACGCCGAAGGGGAGAGCCACGAAATCCCCGGAAACAAAATCCCCAAACACAAAATCCCCAGCTTCGAAAAAATCCCCAAATACATTATCCCCCAAATCAAAATCCCCAAACACGAAATCCCCAAATTTTTTTGGTGACAGTGACACAAAATGCCCAAACTTTTGAATAAATGATATTACCGATCATATAAACAATAGCGCAAGCCGAGCCTTACCTTTGTTCTGATTCGTAGTTACCTACACCCGATTTACATGATTCAAGTAATAAGTCAGCCTTTTTGCTTTATTTTCTGCCATTCGGCTATCTTAAGCAGGGATCACCCGATTTGTAAATTTGTACAGACTTGTACATTTTGACTGTTACATAGTGAGGTTTTCTTATTAAGCTGAACTCATTCTCGATAAAAATTTCTAGACAACACCACTCTATGGCTGCCCAAATGTACAAATCTGTACAAATGTACATACAAATCGTGTGATCCCTACTTTATACAAAATTTTGAAGGCAAATTTTCAATACAAATCCTTCTTCTCGCTCTTACTACTTCACCTGGTATAATTTCACCATGACTTGAACCGTGTAAAACCCGTCATATATACATAGTTTCAGTTTAAGGCAATATTTATATATATTTTATATATATATATTCCTATCAGATTTGGATTCTACATGAAATTCTAAGAAAAAAAGCCCTTTAGACCATAGCTCTAAAATCAATTTCGAGCCTGCGCAATTTTAAAACAAAATATCTTTAATTAATACTAAGTCCATAATCAGATTAATATCACTGGTCTACAAATTTCAACTTTTTTTCTGCGAATAAGACGGGACCTGGTGTATTTGTGTTTAGGGGTGCAGGAAAAATTGATCACAGAAAGAATTTAATCTTAAACGATCATAGAAAATTAATAATGCCAAGGTTTTAACTATATTAAAAGTCGCTGATTACGAATCTGCAGTTAGATTTTAAAAATTTAAGATGACGGGTCGAATATGGTGGATATAAAAATTGGACTCCTAGACACAAATACACCCCCTGATCTAAGGGTGCATGCGATTAATTCGGCATAGGGCTCATTCGAAAGGGCACGATTTAGCCTTTAATTTCTGACATATACAAAGTTTGTAGCACGTCAGGGTTCAGCTCTACAATTTTTCAAAAATGGCCAAAAACGCTGTTTTTAGGGGTTTCAACCCCTTTTTTCTCGAAAACGTGACGTGATGGGAAGTTTTGGACCCCAGATTCGTGTTCAGCACGAAAAATCCGTTCGGAAACACCAGGTCCCGTCTTATTCGCAAAACCCTTGTAGACCAGTGTATTTACTAAAGTGTTAGGAATGTTTTGATTTTGTAATAAAGAGTTGTGCTCCGGAGTTTTGTGATATGAAAAATTCAGTTCTGATATCTATTTTTTATTTAAAGAACCGTAAGATGGCGCTTCAAAGTAAATCTACTATATATTTGTGGAAGTATGTATGTATGTATGTGCCAGGTTGCAGCCTAAACGGATGGACAGAATCAAATAAAATTTTGCCAAAATATTGCCATGACTCCTGGATCTATAATAAGGTAAAAAAATTGGAATTCGCCAAGGAGGGGCGGGAAGGGGATGGGGGATACTTCCCATAGTTAAAATTTTTAGTCAGCTCTAACTTCGGAATTATAGTCACATGAACTCGAAATTTTAAATGCACAGTTACCTATGGTAGGTGCTTATGGAAAGATATATGCATATAAATGAGTTTGTAAAAAGGGGCGTGGCACATCTCATAGGTGTGGAATCTTTTATCAGCTATAATAGGAGGCAGTATTAGTGATCTCATTGTATCAATAAGAAAAGAGTAACTATAATTTAAAGGAGTGGCACACAATGGCTAGAGCCGTCGCATGTGTGTATTCTTTCATATACATATATATGGTCGTTCTTACCGTTATATATTTTTCATCCACTCGCTTATTCCTTACCGAAAATTTTAAATACGATTTTAACAAGTTTTAACCGCTGATACAGTACAGGTAGCAGTTTAAAATGGGTAACTGGGTAAACTTAATAAACAAAATATTTTCTCTGGTTAAATTAATAAGCCTGCCCGGATAACACAAAATCCTAATCTTAATAAACATTTAGTGTTATAAAAGTTTTATAAAGCTCTACTTGTAATTAGGAAACTTGCCGAAAAAAAATTATAAAATTGATTGATTGATTGATAAAAATAGAGAGGGAGTTATGGCTATGACAATAGAAAGTAGAAAAATGATACCTCGTGTTGAAAGCAAAAAGGATCTAAAACCAAAAAAAACATATAAATACACACATACATAAAAAAATGTATGATTCGAAAAATAATTTTGATATATTGTAAAAATTATTATTTTTTTTTGGTTTTTTAAAGTTAAAGTTTTATTTACTTACAGTAACGGACAAAAGTATTGGCACAGTGAATTTTTCGCAATATAGGCAAAGTATTTTTTAGAAAAATTCAAAGTATGCAGTTTAATAATCCCTTCATTTTAGTTTATCAAAGTGCAAGTTTGAAGTTGCTTGAAAATCTGAATATAAAATTGCAAATTTGTATGCAGATTTATTGAATTTTCCTGAGTTTTTGCACATTTGATTTTTGTGTGTTTTGGTGTAGTATGAACTATGTTTTTATAAAAAATTATCGGAAATAAATTAAAAACTTTGCATAAATGTAATGCGGAAATTCGCATGTGCCAAAACTTTTGTTCGACACTGTAACTTCTCCCGTTACAATAGTAAAAATATGTAATATGCTTTGTAGTGCAATCTTGCGGTTCTTTAAATAGATATCAGAAATTTTTCGTATCAATAAACTCCCAAGCACAGGTTTGTATTAAAAAAAACTATATCCTAACACTTTATTAAATATTAATCTGCATATTTTATTAATTCGTCGGAATATTTTTTTATGCATGTTACCACATAACTTTGGACTACGTTATCCGTTTTCTATAATTCTTTTTTAAAGGAAAGGTGGTTCCTCAGAGGTACCATCATGTATATGTAGCATATGCCAATAATAAAGTGAAAGATATGAGCAGCTCAACCTCACTGGAACCTTCCCAAATAACTAGGGAAGCAATTGTAGACTGCCAACCAGACCGCCGCGAGTAACTGAAGTCGAAACGAGCATAAAAAATAAAAATTAGGCGTAATCGAAAAGCAATGGATACTGCCAGTGAGCCGCGTAGTTTACAAGAAATACATATACCTTCTTCTTTTTTGGCGCTGTAACCGCCTAAGCGATTTTGGCCGAGTTCAGCAAAGCACGCCAGTCGTTTCTCCTCTGTGCCAACTGACGTCAATTGGAAACGCCAAGTGAAGCCAAGTCCTTCTCCACCTGATCTTTCCATCACAGTGGGGGCCTCCCTCTTCCTCTGCTACCACTATCGGGTTCCGAGTTAAATACTTTCAGAGCTGGATCGTCGGTGTCCATTCGAACGACATGGCTAACCCAGCGGAGTCGCTGCATTTTAATTCGCTGCACTATGTCCATGTCGTTGTAAAGCTCATACAGCTCATCGTTCCATCGTTTGCGGTACTCGCCGTCGCCAACGCGTAAAGGCCCGTAAATCTTCCGCAAAATGGTTCTCTCAAACACTCCAAGAGCCGCCTCATCGGATGTTGTCATTGTCCATGCTTCTGCGCCATATACCAGCACGGGCATGATGAGTGACTTATAGAGCGTGGTTTTCGTACGTCGAGAGAGGACTTTACTCCTGAACTGCCTGCTAAGTCCAAAGTAGCACTTGTTGGCAAGAGTGATTCTGCGTTAGATTTCAATTCTGGCATTACTATCGGTGTTAATGCTGGTTCCCAAGTAAACGAAATTCTCTACTTTCTCGAAATTGTAACTGTCAACAGTGACGTGGGTGCCAAGGCGCTAATGTGCTGACTGTTTGTTTGATGACACGAGATACTTCGTCTTGTCCTCTTTTACCACCAGACCCATTCGCTTTGCTTCCCTATCCAACTTGGAAAAGGCAGAACAGACTTCGCGGTTTTTGTTACCGAGGATGTCGATGTCATCGGCATAAGCCAGCAATTGCACGCTCTTGTGGTAAATTGTTTCTGAGTAGTTCAGTTCTGCAGCTCTTATTATCTTCACCAACATCAGATTAAAGAAGTCACATGAAAGGGAGTCGCCCTGACTGAAACCCCGTTTTATGGCGAACGGCTCGGAGACGTCTTTCCAAATTCTGACGGAGCTGGTGGTATTGATCAACGTCATTTTACACAGCCGTATGAGTTTTGAGGGGATGCCAAATTCCGACATAGCGGCGTATAGGCAACTCCTTTTAGTGCTGTCAAAAGCTGCTTTAAAGTCGACAAATAGGTGGTGAGTGTCGATCTTTTCTCGCGGGTCTTTTCCAAGATTTGGCGTATTGTGAATACCTGGTCTATGGTGGATTTTCCAGGTCTAAAGCTACACTGATAAGGCCCAATCAGTTCATTGACGGTGGGCTTAAGTCTTTCACACAATACGCTCGATAAGGCCTTGTAACCTATGCTTAGAAGGCTGATCCCGCGGTAGTTGGCGCGAATGGCGGGGGGCTTGAATAGCTCAGCTGGCAAGCTGTCAATTCCAGCAGCTTTGTTTGTTTTCAGCCTCGTTATTGCTATATGTACCTCGTCATAGTCAGGCGGTGGAACGTCGACTCCGTCATCATCGACTGCGGGCTCGGGTTCTTCTTCTCCACAACTTTCCGTGCTGCTACCATTTAGTAGGGCGAAAAAGTGTTCCCTACATAATTTAAGTACGCTCTGGACATCAGTTACTAGGTCGCCATTATTGTTCTTACAGGAGTACGACCCGGCCTGGTAAAATTTTCGGGCATTCTTCCTGTCGGCTAGCTTTTCAAGCTCTTCGCACTCACGTATTTCGGGCCCTCTCTTCTTATTGCGGCAAATACGTCTCGCTTCCCTCTTCATATCCCTGTAGCGGTCCCACATAGCGCGCGTTGCGCCCGATCGCAGCGTGGCCCTGTAGGCAGCATATTTTTTCTCTGCAGCTTCCTGACACTCCTCATCGTACTCCGACTACTTTTTCGGCGGCGGCACTTAGTGAGCGGGAAATGTGGTTCCACTGCTCGCATATGTCGGTTTGTTGAAGAGTGCTCTCTGAGAGCAGGTGTGAGAGTCGAGTAACGAAAGCGCTGGCCGTCTGTTGTGATTGCAGCTTTTCGACGTTAAGCTTTCCTTGCATATTTGGGCGCACATTTTTTGCTGCACAGAGGCGGGTGCGTATCTTGGCTGCAACAAGATAGTGGTCCGAGTCGATGTTTGGGCCTCGGAGTGTGCGTACGTCTAAAACACTGGAAGCGTGCCTTCCGTCTATCACAACATGATCGATTTGGTTTCTCGTTTTTCGATCCGGAGACAGCCAGGTAGCTTGATGGATCTTTTTATGCTTGAACCTAGTACTGCATACTACCATTTTTCGGGCCCCGGCGAAGTCGATCAGCCTCAATCCGTTGTCGGACGTTTCGTCCAGGACGCTGAATTTTCCGACGGTGGTTCCAAAGATCCCTTCTTTGCCCACCCTGGCATTGAAGTCGCCAAGCACGATTTTGATATCATGACGGGGGCAGCGCTCGTACGTGCGCTCCAAGCGCTCATAGAAGAGATCCTTGGATGCCTCATCCTTCTCTTCCGTCGGGGCATGGGCGCAGATGAGCGAGATGTTGAAGAATCTCGCCTTGATGCGGATTGTGGCTAGACGCTCGTCCACCGGAGTGAACGACAGTACTCGGCGACGGAGTCTCTCTCCCACCACAAATCCAACTCCGAATTTGCGCTCCTTTACATGGCAGCTGTAGTAGACGTCGCAAGGCCCCAGACATTGTTTGCCTTGCCCCGTCCAACGCATTTCTTGGATGGCGGTGATGTCAGCTTTTGTCCTTACGAGGACATCAACCAGCCGGGCAGAGGCACCTTCCCCATTAAGGGTCCGGACATTCCAGGTGCATGCCCTCAAATCGTAGTCCTTTAAACGTTTGCCGTGGTCGTCGTCATAAGGGGGGGTCTTATCCGAGGCTTTGCCTTGATTCTTCGCTGGAAGTGGTTTTTACGTGGCGGGTCCCAAACCCAGCGCACAACCCATTGCTGGGACGGGGGTGGTTTCGCAACCAAATACACGTTAATATAGCGAGCCGCTTGCTCCAAGCAGACACCCGCTTGCAGCTGCACCTACTGGTGAACATACGCTGCAGACTTCAGTGAGCCCTTAAACCGAATAAGTCGGAGTGGCCCCACCGAAGCTCCCTCTCTTTCTGCCGTGACCCAAGGCTCCACTCGGATTGGTTACCGCATCTCGCACATATGTTGCTCACGTTGCCCAGAGTGCGCGAACGAGGACGCAAGAGTCGGGATTGAGTATAGCCATGCAACTGTAACTGCATACCCAGCGCAACGACTATACCCCATTGCACTCCACATATACCACAGCACTTAAAATACTTGGAGGGTGAGCTCTTCGTTTTGAGTGAGTAGTTTCATAACGGTTAAAAATATATCTTCATGGGCACGTCGAATTCACTGAAAGAATTAGGGAGATCGCAGTGTTGGGTGATGGATGTTGCGTTTTACGTAGTACCTACAATTTTCCGACAGCTTTTCATCATTCAAGGGTTAATTAGTAGCAATTTGTACCTCTAGTTTTTTGCCTTATGAGCAAAAAATCTAAGCAGGCATACACTGAGCTCTTCCACCAATTGTTTCATTTGGCTCTAGCACAAAATATTAATTTAAATCTACAAAGAGTAATTACGGATTTTGTGCAAACCATCTCGTCTGTGGCAAAAGAGTTTTTTCCTGATGTCCAGTATAAAGGATGTTTATTCCATTTCGGCCAGATCATTTGGAGACTAGTTCAAAAAGAAAGACTTGAAGTACAAAGTCGGACGGACCTAAATATAACCCAAAATTTGGGTGTGTTTCGGATTCATTTAAAGACAATTTTCCGCGCACTCAAAACTGTATTGAAGCTTGGCTCAAAATAATTGTAGGAAAAAAAATGTGGTGTATGTGAAATTATAAAACATTTAAGGAAAGAGATGATTGAAGTACACATAAACATTGAAAAGATACAATCAGGCATAAGTATAAGAAAAAATAAAAAAAAAATTTTGAGCGTGTCAAGAAAATTAAGAAAGTTGTTGAACATCGTGCGGATTTAGATAAAATAACTTATCTGAGATCTATATTCCACAATATTTCTTTTTACTATTAAATTTATATTTGTCCTTTCATCTTTGGTCTTAAACTAATTTGGTAAAGAAATATGAACTTATGTGATGTAATTTATTTTCATAAATTTAGATTTACCTAAATGTATATCGTCGTTTAAATTACAAAACCGCGTATCGGCATTCTCCAAAACCGCGTAACTGACATTTGCTGCCAAAAATTGGATGTGCTTGTGTGAGAAAATCCAATTTTTGGCAACACGTATGACACACAAATATTTGTGAAATTATAAAACTTATTTTGAGTAGGTACTAATTTGAAAAACAATGAATTTTGTATTTATTTAAGCTCATGTAAAATATATTCATAAGTTATTGCGACGTATTGAATTTTCTTCAATTTTCATTTACCTAATAAATATTTGCGCATTAATCACACAATTTGTTTTGAATTTATTTGTGAGAAATAATGTCGAATATAGAGTCCTCAATCGCCGCGATTTTAAACCTAATTTGAATGTATTTCACACAGAAAATGGGGATTTTGCGTTTGGATATTTTTATTTTGGGGATTTTGATTGTGGGGATTGCGATTTTGGCGATTTTGATTTGGGAATTATGTGGTACACCCACGCCGAAGATATCGTCATTCTGCAAACGATACTCGTATCAGTACTCATTGTGTATTCCGTATTAAGTTAAATTTATTTTTTTAAATCACAAGTTAATTATCCTCTGGGAATCCTAAACTCCGAATAATAAAATTTAATAATGTAGGAACTGAAAATAAATAAAACTCCGTTACATAGCAGAACTATATGTTTAATGATGAATGATATTTACACAGATACATATACATTGGAAAAGATTACATTTAAATCTTACTTAAGAAAACATTTATTAATAAAATATTGCGGCGAAAAGTCATCTTTTGTTGTACTTGCCAAGAATAGAAGTTTTTCCAAATGTTTGCCAGCCAACCGATTTCTTGACGTGGTTATTGTTGCTCCTGCTTTCGAAAACAATCGTTCGCAAGGAACAGATTTTGCAACTATATGTAAATATGATCGTGCTTGTTTATACAACAAAGGAAACGCAGTTTTCAGCTCCTCCCATTCTACTAATAGGTTCGACTTCAGGGAGGATACTGGGAAGGATAAAAAAGGAAACGTATTTTTTATTTTCAAAAAAAATTGGATGTTTTCAATTTTTTTATTTTAGTTACATGTTATGATGCAGCTAAAAATTTTGGCTTTACTCAGCTATTATTGGGGAATATTCCCTTAATTACATACCTGTCTTGGACAGTTAGAGTTTGCCTAGTGCCCGAAAATATGCTTTCGAAGAGATACTGCTATATTAACACACTGTTCCAGCCGAAAGCCTCTGCTGCTAGCGCTGCTTTTTCATAGGTTGTATAATAATTGTTATTATTATATAAGCTTTCTTAAATAAATAAATAAAAATAACACACTGTTCCTGAATTAGTTAAAATTTCACTAAAACGTGCGAAAAAATTAAAAATGCAATTTTGTTCGTTATCACCAACGTAACCGAAATCCATTTTCACTAAAATCGTATCAGCTTTTTTTCTTGCTATTTGTAAATAAAACTCAACTTGCCTATAAACACTTTCAGTCCCGGATTGTATTACACAATTACTTATTAAATCAGAACGTACTGAGACGCTAGCAATATTTATTAAAAATAAATCAAAACAAGAAATACATTACATACATACATACATTTTCTGCAAAAGTAACGAGCCAAGGGCTGTTCAGATAGTTACTTATAACTGTTATCTTAATTATATCTAACGAATTAATACAAAATATGAGAACAAAAGTTTGTTCCGAAATTTTTATAATTTTGCAATTCTTGAATGTCAATATTTCGCAAAACAAGGCTGATACGATTTTAGTGAAAATGGATTTTGGTTACGTAGGTGATAACGAACAAAGTTGCATTTTCAATTTTTGTCGTACGTTTTAGTGAACTTTTAACTAATTCAGGAACAGTGTTCTAAAAAAAATCACTAAAATTAAAACGTTCATACTGAAAGTTTTAAGCATTGTCCTGAGTTGAAACATGTTACTAGTGGATTTCTGTGTACGAATCTGACGCCAGCAGATTTTCAATATTCAAAGTGGCGCATCCAAATCCAATCACTTTTTTTAATTAATCGCCGTATTAGATTTGCCATTTTTAATTTTGAAAATGTGACATGAGATTCGTAATCACCGACCCCAGAAACACCCTGGTAACGAGTTTTAACCCATGATAATGCTTAAAACGTTCAGTATTAACGTTTTAATTTTAGTAATTTTTAAGGAATTGATCGCCATATTCGAATTAAAAAAAATTTACTTCAGATTTGTAATAAGCGACCCCAAAAACTATCGAGTTTCGAACAAATCCACTCTTTTTTTTAATTGTTCGCCATATTGGTACCGCCATTTTGAGTTTTGAGAAACAGACATCAGATGCGTAATCAGCGACCCCAGATACCCCCTCTTAACGAGTTTGAACCCATGACAATGCTTAAAACGCTTAGTTTCAACGTTTTAATTTTAGCAGTCTCTTTTCGAAAGCATATTTTCGGGCACTAGTCCCATTCCAAATGTCCAAGACAGGTATGTAATTAAGGGAATATTCACCAATAATACCTGAGTGATTACATGTAAAAACCCCATTTTTAGCTGCCCTATAACATGTCACGAAAATAATAAAATTGAAAACATCAGCGCTTTTATAAAAAGCCAGCTAGCGCGACCTCCAAAAAATTATAATTTTTTAAATAAAATAATGCGTGTCTCTTATTTTCTCACAAATTACAATATTTTGATGTAGCGTTTATGAATTTCCAAAAATAGTGTTTTTTGAACCACTCTAATATCCGTATACATTTTCTACAGACTAGAATCGAAGGTAGCGTTTTAATTTTCTGGGCTTGGGATACGTTTAATATGTGTTTGTGTTTTCTAAGTATTTTTTATTTATTTTGAGTCTACTCTTTTCCTTTATTACTTTTCAACAATTTTTATTGAGCTTGAGGCCGTTTTTAATGAAAACTATTGTGGAAAAGCAACAACAATTTGAAAAAATGGTAGAAGTGATAGCGATTTCGGAAATCACCACATTTGCTCATCAGACTTCTTCAGCGGGATTCGAACCGACGACCCCAGCTGACTCAGCCAGTTGCCACAATAGTTTTTTATTAAAAACGGCCTCAAGCTCAATAAATTTGTTGAATATAATTGTTATCAGACCATAAATAACTAAAACAAATTTATTACTTTTCTTCAAAAACATAGTTATTTGCCCCTACCTTTAGTATTGCCCGCTAATATTTACAGCGTTAAGAATAATAGAGTTACTCAGTGATTTTTACATCGCATTAAAATGTCTGTACTGAACCAGTAGTGCGATTCCGTAACTCTTAACGATGCATTTGTCGAGTTGTTAATTAAAGATTTTTGTCGTTGTCAATAACGATTATGCGATTCACTAGCTTATTCCTAACGACAGTGAACAGCTGATTTTTTCCATTAATTCAAATTGATAAAAAGTAGCATCTCCGCTGTTCGAAATGTCAACTTTGCGAAAAGCAGAAGCGGAACAGAAAAAAGCAAAGCCATTTCTTCGCGCCGCTAATTTGCGTCCACATATTGCAGCAAAGGGAAGTATATTTTGCTATTTATTTAATTAATATGTATAAGAATTTACTTTGTTCTTATTTATAATTTCAGAATGGCCTCTACCAGTGGAGCAGGAGCTAAAAGGAGACGGGCATCAGCGGAGCAGGTCAACGTGATGATCGACCTTCTCAGGGAGAACGAAGGGCTTGCGTCCGGAAAGTTCCAGCGTCTCCACGGAAAGCTGAAGGACCAAAATAAGTGGGCAGAAATGGCACAAAAGCTCAAGGCAATAGGAGGAGCTGTAAAGTCTGTGGAACAATGGCATTCGGTAAGTACTTATCTTGTGTTTTAAGTGTGTCTATATAGGATGCAGTTTTCTAGAGTGCGATAAAAAAACAATTAGTATATATATATATATGTGCATACGTGAAGTAATTTTTTAATTAAAATGTGCAAATGAAGAATCAGGTTGTTGGTTAATTCGGAAAAGTAATTTTTAGTGTTCAAATTCATTTTTAACATATTGGGTACGGTTTAGTTATTTGTGCAACGACTTTGGGTTGCTGTGCCCAAACGTGTGACCCGAATCAAAAAACGTTTCCACACACTTATAGACAAGAGTATACACTTTATTTAAGCAAAAGGTTTACCATAGCTGTGCATTCATTTATTTATAATTTTGGTTTGAAATATGGTTTTGCAATCAGCTCCCAAGGGGTCTTTTCATAAAGTGCGGTCCATCCTCTTTCTTTTAAGGGAGGTTTGGGGGCCGCGCCAACTCCCCCTCCGCTCTCTACCCCAAAATCGTTGTACAAATAACTTAACATTTCCCCCGGGACTTTTGTTTAATTTTGTTTGAGCTTCCTGTGCACTTTTATTTTCTTGGTCATTCATAAATATGCTGTAAGGCTTTTTATATGTACTACATATTGGTTAAGTATGTATTTCATTACTTTGCAAACAGGTCTGGCGCAACTTAAAAAGCCGTACAAGCGTACGTGTACGTGACCGGAAGAGGCAGCAGGCTCTAACAGGCAACATGCCCATCGATCAGCCACCTTTAACGGAGATGGAGAGGGTCACGAAGCGGTTCCTGACAATGTGCCATTGGAAGAGGTGGGCTATAGTTATACAATTATTTCTATTATTATTTACTACGTTCTTAATTTACTTTTAAACTATTAGGAGCTTTAACTGGTCATGTAGGATGGGGAAGATATTGTCTTCCATGCGGTGACGCCAGCGTCAGTGTTTGGAGCTGACAGCGAGGTGCAGGTCAGCACACCTAAAACTCCTGCGCAAACACCGCGTAGGGCTTTGAAGAGGAAGCGGGTGGAGGAAGAGAGCGATGTCCAGAAAAAATTTCTCGAAATCGCTGAGAAGCAACAGATGCCTTGAATGTGAGAAATAATTACACAAGTTTACAGAAATTAAAAATAAAAATTTCAACTTCTGGCATTTGACCATAAATTCATATGTAAAACTTTTCGCTGAACCCGAATATTAAGGCAAAATAATACAAGTATGTATAACAGATTTTCCATATAGCCAATTTTTTTTTTTTTGAGATCTGAAAAAGGTTCTTATACGTTTTTGCAATTTGAATTGTCTTTAAATTTAGTAAAGTCTATAAATTTGCGATTGTCTATAATATTACCTAAATTTAAAAGAGATTACAGATTGATTAGATCCAAAAAAAATGGAATAACTTGAGAGAACTTTTTTCAGATCCCAAAAACTGTTCTTATATTATTTTGCCTTAATATTTGGGTTCAGCGGAAAGTTTTACATATGAAACTATGGTCAAATGCCACAGGTCGGATTTATTGTCGACATGTATTAGATACTAAGCCCTATCGCGAATTTAACGTGAACAAATATTCCCAAAAATTGTAAAGCAAAACAAAAACAATTTTTCCCAATTTGTTTTTGTTTTGCATATTAAATAATGGACACAATTTTTTCACATGAAATAGGCGATAGGGCTGATTATATTTTAAAAACATCGTGTTAATATACACTTTTTATCAGTTGATGCTGGCTGAAAACAATTCAAGGCAAACGGATGTTTTGAAGGTGAGAAGTAATTATTATTAGATATGGTTTACATAAATCGTATTAATATATACTTTTTCTCAATATATGCTGGCTGAAAATACCGCAAGGCAGACGGAGGCGACGCGTGCAATGGCGCAGTCTATGACCGTCCTTAGCGTAGGGATGAAAGCCTGTGCCGAGGGTTTTAACCGACTCGCGAGTACTCTCGGCAACTCGTAAATACTATTAAGTTTAGATTTTAAGAAATGTTAATAGTAGTTTTAAGTTAAGTTTTACTTAACACTTAACAGCAAAAGTCTGCGTACACCATTTATTTTTTAAGTATTCGCAATATTTTGCAAGCTAAAATTCGTTTGCTATTTTTTTTAATAAAAATATGGATCATCCTTAAAACAAATTAAAATTCTACGATTTTTAATCGACACTTTCAACTTTTTAATCAGATTTTATAAAATAACTTCAAGTACGCAGTTTTATAGCGCATTAATTTAAAAATCAACGCGATTTCGTAGCAACCTCATTTTTACACATTGTTATACTAAAATTTAAGTGTTCATTAAAAATCGTTGAATTTTCCTTAATTTTGTATACAACTTGAAATCTTGCTTTGTATGATTTTGTTTTAAGGATGATCCATATTTTTATACAATAAAAATAACAAACGAATTTTAGCTTGCAAAATATTGCGAATATTGAAAAAAATGGATGGTGTATGCAGACTTTTGCTGTTAAGTGTACATATCATACAAGAGTTAATTTTATAGTTTTTCTTTTAATTTTCAAAATGAATTACTTATTTTTTCAATTGGATCTCCAGCCGCTGGATGAGCTCCATTGCAGTCTCTGGGCCCACACTATATAGCTTCCGGAACTCGGAAGGCGCCAGCTCAAATGGATCGTGAATGTCCCGGAGCATACACCGATCCATGTTGGGGTATTTCTGACTCCATAGTATCGGTTTAAACTATACGCCACATATTCAAACGCCATTTCTTTTATATAAATTCACTTTGGATTTACTTGCGCGCAAATTCGTTTGGTTAACGCAAACTTAACAACACCAAATGAGATGTCGATAACTTAATCATAAACGAATTGTTAACGAAACAGCTGATTTTGACTTAGCGAATATCGATAAGAAAGTACTTATTGAATAGCAAAATCTTTAAAATTATTGTTTAGCTAAATTAGCCACTGCGAATGTCGTTAAAAAAGTTACCGAATCGCACTACAGAGAACTTAGATGGATAGAGAAGGTGCAAACTGAAAGTGGAAACTATTCGCAGACGAAAAATTAGCCCTGTTCGCGTACGCACTATCCAGTAAATCCAGTACTAATTTTACTGGTTTTTTACTGGATGTCGTTTTCGTACGCAAAGACTTGCAAGAAACTAGCAAAAGAGGGGAGATCGAGAGAGCAAAAATAACAGCTGAACTTGCAAGTTTCACTGGATTTTTACTGGATAAATTTTTACTAGCAACTATTTGCTAGTAAGAAAAACAGCTGATGGCATGATGCTTAATGTAATTCACATTAACAAAATAATTGTTTGTGGTGCTTTTAGAGTTGCAATTGACAAAATAAACCCATTTAAATATATAATAAGATGGAAAATGCTAGTTTTCTAAGAAAATTACATCGGAAAATAACAAATTAATCAGCTGTTCATAAAACTAGCAACTTCTTGCTGGGTTTGCGTTTTCGTACTTTCTTGCATATTTCACTTATTGGGAGTAAATATTGACTTACTCTCCGAAATTTGGTTACTGGCAAGTTACTGGATATTTTTTGCTGGAGAATACGAAAACACAGCTATTTATTGGCGGGAAAATAGTCCTGCAGCGCTGTATGTGTGCCTAATTGCCCAGTAGAAATCGGCTGTATGCATTCTTGAAGGAAGCTTGCTATATGAGTGAATTTGTGTGAACAATTCATGCGTAGTCATGAATTTCCACGAATAAATTCAAATTCTAGCGAATTGCAAGCGAATGTACGTTGTCGTCTTGTACAAAATTTTTAGTGAACGGACGTGTTGTGCGACACTATTTTCAGCACAAACGGGCTTTTACAAGATATGCATTTGCATATGGGCATTCCCATGGTGGCGCACGTGACAGTCGTACGATTTCAATGTGATACAAAAAAGGAATACCATTTGTTTTCTTTAACTTTTTTGGGCCATTGTATAGCACATAATTAGCTCTATATTTAACCGAAAAATGAAATCAATCGAACTGCTTGTTCCTGAAATATAAGCATTTAAAGAGAGGGTCGTTACGTGACAAAAAATGGAAGTTGATTTTTTCTTTTCTTACAAAATCGCAAAACTCTGCGAATTGTGGATGGCTATTTTCATGAAACTTATTTTAATATGATTTGGAGCAATTCTAGTTGTTTTTAGAGTTTTTTTAATTAATGCAAATTGTTTCAATTCTCTTTTACAACCCCAAGTGTGAAACGTGACGTGACGTGGCGTCACGTGACATAAATTTCCATCGTTATATTTTTGTTAAAATTGCTTTTAAATGAATTTTCAACGCAAATAAAATATGTATTTTATGTAGAATATACTTTATATTTTGACTTCAGCGCCAATTCAGGGTCAAGTTATTAGAAATCTATGATTTATTATGTTTCAACCACATACGCCAAATTCGAACGAAATCAGACCATAAATACGGTTTTTCGAAATATCTCAACCTTGGCGCCACCTACGAAGACCATTTTACTCGAACATGATTCTACTTACACAGCCAATATATATTTTAAAAAGCAGACAAATCGGCCCGTAAATACGTTAGATATAAAACTTTTATTTTTTTTTGTCGTGGTGGACCTTCCGATGGAAACACCCATATGTAAGTGCTACTTGTTTGTATGTCCCCGTATATTAAAATGTATCAGAAAAGTAGCATTTACATAAGGGGATCTTGTAAGAATGCTTTAGTACTGTTCCATTAATGCATTTTTGCATAGCCATATGCATACAGCAGTAGCACAAGTGTATGATTAAGGTACGCATACGCTCTGAGAAACCACGCGTGTTAAATGGAAATGAAGGTTCATTTATACTGGCATGTATACACAGCAGTAAGCTCATGCCACCAACAGCGATGTTGTATGCTTAAGATTTCTACTGGGTGTATGCGCTTACATATATATATATATATATGTGTGTGTGTGCACTTACACAATAGGGTGGTTCACCCTTTCAAAGTTTGGTTTAGGCTAGTGGCCTAAACAAAACGGCCTAAATACCTTAACTCGCTTAAAAAATATAACAAAATGGGCACAGAAATAAAATATAAAATCATTAAATTATTTTTCATATTTGTATAAAAACGTGGGGGAAACCCGCGGGTATAAGCTAGTATGACATAAAGTAAGAATTATTTCGACTTCCATGCATGCATTTATTTTAACCAATTAATAATTTTTATTAACCAATTTAAAGAACAATAAAAGGGTTGTAAAAACGTAAAAAGCCGTCAGCATTTCGCTGTCTAACACGAAAAACATGCATTTGCTTTGATGAGACAATTTCTGTTAAATTTATTTTGCCTCTGGCTGGGCTCTGTTAAAATTCGTTTGTCTCTGGCTGGCCGCTCTTAAAATGCGCCTCGCCAGTTTGTTGGTATTTGACAATTTCCACGCTGATTCGTTCTTGGACCTTCTCTATAAATTTACGTTCTCTGCAATTCAGTCAACCATTCACAATAGTACAAATTTTTATCGATCAAGTTACACAATAGCAAAATATAAGATGTTCGACTCGATCGACAAATTTCTATTCTACTGCCAGTCGACACTCGCAATACTGCCCTAAGTTATTCTCTCACAAGTGCCAAAAATGTGTCAAGGCGTGCCAAAACTGCCCAGAGCGTGAGGAACGCAAAAACCACATTTCGTGCCCGGCATCAACAAATCAGCTCTAAACGATGATTTTATGTGTATTTATCTTATATGGCTAGTAAAATTAGCAAATACCTACATTAGTGCTATTTTCCATTTTTGCATTTTACAAAGTCTGCTTTCCGATGTAAGCAAAAACAGCTGTTATTTGAAAATTGACATTAACTTTATTAATTGGTAACAGAATTTTTGTTACCAACGCAGAATAGGCCTGGTAAAGGCAAATAAAGTATTGCGTATTGTTTTTACTGTTAGTTTCATTTTTCGTCTCATCGAGTTTCAAATCACTCCCACCGCTGAAGTTTTCACTTCAAAAAGGTTCAATTGATGAATAATGAAACTAGCCCTTTTCTTAGCTCTAAAATTGTTTATTTAGCCTGGTGATTTGCAGAGCCTTTTCTACAAATTTGAATGTCCTAAAAACCCAGATTATTTATTGAAATTTAATTGCAATAGCACGACTACTCGCAATGAAGGTCAAATTCGAAATGAATCTAAGTAGCTGTTCTTTTGCATTTCTTACCCCGTGATGCCAGACATTATCTTTTAAAAGTCCCACGAAAATCGGGAAATAACCTTCAATTACCCACATCATAAAAATTTATCTCACAAAATTCCCAAAGAATTGAAAACATATACCTATTTCAGTAGTAAAGAAGTAACATTCATATAAAATAATAATACACCTATGTTAGTGTTTGGCCGAACTTCTCCTCCGATTTGTGGCGTGCCGCTTGATGTTGTCACACAAAGCGGAGGCACCCACACAAGGCGAATTTATACAAGGTGGTGTTGATGGCGAAGTTAGATTTTCGCCGCGGTACTTCCTAATGTCAAAATGATGTGTTTGTTGTAACCAAGGCGAATTCATTTTACAACAAACATATCATTTTGACATTAAGAAGTACCGCGGCGAAAATCTAAATTCGCCATCAACACCACCTTGTATAAATTCGCCTTGCACCTACAGTTTATGCCGACTCCGAACGGCGAGTGTATTTTTATGCGAAGCTGTTTGTCATGGCATATACTCGGAGGTTTGCCATTGCCTGCCGAGGGGCGACCGCCGTTAAGGGCTTGAACCCAGGACCTGCGGAGTGGAAGCGCGCACTGCTTCTCATTACACCGGACATATAATATTCTTTCGAAATTCAAAGGTCGGTAGATTACTCACTAAGGGCCTAAAATAATTTAAAAACATCTACTACATTCATAAATTAGCTTCACTGTTTATTAAAATCCAAGATTTTGAAGAAACTTGTTTCTGTATTAAGGTAACTAGCATACATATATTTGTGTTTTTTATTGTTGTATACTTACTGGCAATTCTTAAAACTATAACTTTTACAAAATATTTGCATTGTGTAAGCGAATATGATTTTTTGGTGACTTTAAAATTGAAGCACATATGTACATATGCTATTTAACATTTAATCGGATAATTTGTTTAACTTTTACATGAAACACCAGTTTCAATTAAAAAGATTCTTTTTTACTCAGCGCTTGGACTGGGTAACGTGAGAAAATTTTGAAAATTGTTCTTATACTTTTTAATAATTATATATCAGCTGATGAATTTAGTTCTGTAGCTGAACAGTTTTAGATCTCGACACTTAACAAACTCCTGCCTATCGTGACTCGGCACAAAAATTTAAAATATTGGTTCCGTACGTCATGCGGACTGCGCCCCTCGTGCGGATGGGCGGGAATGGAGGGTAAAAACCGTAGGGATATTATTATTATTATTATTATTATTATCATTTCGCTCCATATCACATCTTCAGGATCATCGATAACTGTGTCAAAGAAAATCCCTTTTTTATTTGAAATGCCCCTTTTTCCCTTGTAATAATTTTTGTTGCAAAATATCCTTCAAATAGGGAAATTACCCACAATCTGGCATCACTCTTCTTACCTATGCCTATTTAAGTATGTATGTGAATATGTGTGCATGACGTGCATAAGTACGTACAGTGAAACCCGCTTAAGTGCCTAACCAGCTTAAGTAACCATCATTTTTGGGCACTGTATATATTTCAATGTAATCTGAAGAAAATCCCTCTTTTAAGTACCTCCCCGCTTATTTACCCAAAGCGCCTAAGTACCTAAATTTTTCGTAGCCCGTTTACCATTTTACTTATAATTTCCCCCTTTTAAGTGCTCCCACAACACGTTCGGCAAAAAATTCTAAAAAATCAACGGCAATTTTTAAGTGGCAAACAACATCTTTTTGAATTTGGTCCGAAATGACAGATATGTCCAACACTGTATGTATGTATAGATATGTATAATCAATGATTTAAAAAAATTGAATTAATTGTAAAAATTACATAACATTTCTTTATCGATTTTTTATAAAGTTTTTGTTTGTGTTTTAATAATGCTACGATCTTGGTTTTAAACTAAGTACACATCATTAGAGGTTCATGTTTTATTCAAGGACTTCCTTATGTAAGTGATCAAGAAGATTAACTACCTACATCAATAATTATGTTCGCTTAAGTACACGCATCGAGGTACTTAAGCGGGTTCTTCGAGGTACCCAACAATTTCATTAACCACTGGAACGAAAAAAACTTGCTCCGCACAAATGGGTTAAAAGCAAACTTCAGTTGACATATTTACACGCTTACATGCAGACATATGTACATATGGACATGTGGTTGAATCTTTTTATGGTACTTAAGGTTTGCTTACGGGTGAAAAAAATTAAAAATCATCCGTGGATATATGTAAACATAAATTTATAAACTTTAAAGTATAGAAACTTTTAATATTCAAAAATAAATAAAATCATTTTTTTTGCATATATACAAATGGAGTTCAAGGCACATTGACCCACCTGTACAAAAATCGTGCCGCGTCATGGACAACAAATTTTACAATATCGGACCGAAAAATGTGCAAACGAGCTAGGTTGCCATTACATTTGTGAGCTTCCGATAAAACCACATATGTTTGTGATTTTAGGAGTTTTGATTTTACTAAAAAAAAAATAATGTATTTTCCTGCAGAAAACGTTCACTTTATTTAATGTTAATTAAAATTACACCTTAATATACTAGCTAATGATTGAAAAATTGGTATGGAACAGAGAAATAGATTGTTTTGCCAAAAATTACCAAAATTCGAGATAAGTTATTTTGCTGGATTATAGAGAAATAGTTGCCACTTTTCACTTGGCTGGCCGAGATTTCTTAAATTTTAGATTTTAGAATTTTTGCGTCGGACTGAAAAAGTTGCGCTTGAGGGTGATGAATTTGCGGGGAGATGTGCTGCGGTTGTTATGAACGAATTTATCTGGCCTTAAGAAATACGCGCATGCGTTTATGAATGAAATAGTTATTGTTGTATTTAAATATCCCATCAAGAACAGTGACGGTCACTTTCCTAGTGACGTTACCGTCACGCGTGCGCGCTAAGTTCGGCACGTTTTGCTATCATATTCTTAATAGTGAATCAAAAATGCTCCCAGAAGTTTTGTGTACGTGTGATTTTTCAAACCAAATAGTTTGCCTGCTGGCTCATATGTGAAAAGATTAGCTTGACTACTTACTCATATGCGAAAGATAGCCCGCACGAAAAAACAATAGATGGCACTCCCCTGCAAAAAATTGTGCGACTAATCTCTAAAGAGAGTATTCCGAGATTACTCTCAATCGGGTACAATTGGGCATTAATTAGTCCCAACTAGTCTCATAAGGGTACTAATGGAGGTCAATTAGTCTCGACTATTCCCTTATGGGTATAATTGGAGATCAATTAGTCCCCAACTCATCTCTAACGGGTACTATTAATGATATGCACGCACTTAGTCAATCAAATTTCATGTGCGGCGTTGGCACACAGAGAGAGTATTAGCCTAACAAAACTGAGCACCCCGGTTCGAATCTCAGCTGGCGCAAATTTTTATTTTTATTTTTTTAAAAGTGAATAGTCGCTTTTTATACCCGTTCGAGTATAAAGGTGAACAATTAGTCTCTTCATAGGACATGCTCGAACAAAAGCGATCAGTTCATTCCATATAAAGAGATCAAAAGTTGTATTAGTCTCATGCTCCGTTGCGATTGCTCCCGGAGTCATCCCGGATTAGTCCCATTTTTTGCAGGGTCCAATCAAAAATTATCACAGGTGTTTAGGCCTTAAGCCTAAATATTTCCAAATATAATGCACCACCCTAATGTGTCATTCACATATGTGTACATTTATGCATGCATACTTGTACACATGTACGTATATTATATATTCGCGCCGTTAGTTTAAGTTTCCCGCCGGATAAAGTATCTTTCGTTGAATTTCCCCTCAACGTCCTTTCTTTGTCCGGCGGTTCGAACGAAAATCACGGCTTTAGATTTTTTCACTTTCACATCGGGAGACCAAGGAGAAAGAACTGCAGCTACCAGGCCACATTATTTTCAGGTAAAACCATTGTAAACCAATATATCTAAATCAAATCAAAATACTTGGACAATTAATAAAACCATTAAACTAAACCGAGTTTTATTTGTCTTTTTTTCCTATTATTTTCAAACCTCATTGTGACCATTTTGCGCACCACACTTGAGCCTCACTGCGTCACATTGACTTTTTTATTGGTCCTTAGGAGCCGTGAAACCAACATACAGTCCACATTAGAAGAAAAAGCGAACCCAAAAAGTAATTGAGCCACTTCTACGAAAAAGGAATTTGGTCACATCAAGCTGCACATAACAGCGATCCTGCTACAGCCACAGCCACACTAATTCGTGCCACGAACCAGAAAAACACTGATAACATCATCGTCCAACAAGCAGTTTCACCAGCTACTAGGAAACTAAGGTACGTGGTTACAAATTCAAGTGCACAAAAAAAAATTACCAGATATAACCTCAAAGTGAATCCAAGCGAGTTGAAGTGATTTGTGAGAAAAAACAAAAAAAAAAAAAAGTTGAACTTGTGCAAATAACCGCAGTGATGAGTGTCCATCGACATTAACAGTTCGTAATTGGTGCACCGTGCAACCTACACATATCACAGTGAACAGTGGCATATATGTAACTTAAATATCAAAGTGCAGCACACATTGCTTTCCGGCTCACTACATATTGCAACAATTTTTTGGTATTTTGCCACTTGCCACATTCGATTTGCTACTCGAGTTAACAAAGCGCCGATAAATTTCACTTTCAATTTCGTTGTGCTTAAGCAATTTAATTCGTGCAGCACATTTCTTAAATTTGCATTACACTGATTCACTTTGTTTGAGGTCACATAACCTCAAATTTTTAATTTCCTTCACATTTTTTTTCACAAACATCACTTCACCACGCTAAATTCAGTCCATTTGCGAAATATTTGCTGGTAAAAATTGAAATTAAGTCCATTTGGATTAGTTTTGACGACGTTGCGTTGGGTGTACACACGAATTTGTGCATACATATATGCTTATACATATATATATATACCTTCGTCGGCAGTGTTGGGTGGCGAGTAGCACATAAACATATATATACATACATAAGCTTATCACTTTTCTGAAAAAATAAAAAAAAATCATCAATTTTCTGAAAGAGATATCAATTTTAAATCGTAGTGTTTTCTTGACTGCTTCTGGGTTTTGGCTCGTAGAGTTTAAACAATCTACGTTGGTACTCTTATACTCTTTTCGACAATTTGGCAAAAGTTTCGCTGTGCATTTATACATATACGACAGTTTGGAATATTCACGGTCTATTCCTATTTATAGTGAACATACTTCTTTCGAAAACTACAACAAATTTTAATTCGTAAAGAGTAATCTGAAGATCAATTACCGCAATGGAAACCTTTATTCGTTTGGCAGAATCTGTAATCGAATTTGAATCAGATTACAATAGCACACCAGCCACAGAGCAAAACAAACACGGCCTTGCAATACAGCAAGACGAACTAAAGGCTTTGTGGGAAAAGACCAAAGTAGCTTATGACGCGATCATAAATAAAGAAGGAATTTCTAAAGATGACATTAAAGCAATTAGACGGAAACATAAGGGCTCGTTTTCCAGCTATGTCAAATGCATGTCGGTAATGGCTAGTCAGTCTGAGACGCTTGTAAATGCAGAGAAGGATGTACAAGATCAGTCGGTTCGTGAACACAATATTCACCTACCTCCGTGTGACACAGATGTGTTCAAGGGCGACTATCTGTCATGGCCATCGTTCCGTGACATGTTCACAGCCATATACATCCTAAACAAGCGGCTCACCCCTGTTGAGAAACTATTTCACCTGAATCAGAAGACTCAAGGGGAAGCCAAAGACATAGTAAGAAAATGTCCACTCACCAATGAAGGTTTTCAAACGGCCTGGAATAACCTGTGTGAGAGATATGAAAATAAGCGTATCCTCATAAATACGCAACTAAAAATTCTTTTCAACCTAATTTCCATAGATAATGAGTGTGGTAGCTCACTGAGGAAGTTGCAGCGCGATATAAATAATTGTTTATCAGCGCTCAAGAGCCATAATATTGACATCTCGAATTGGGATGCAATTATTGTATATCTATGCTCAACTAAACTTCCCGACTGTACGCTGGCTCTATGGGAACAAACCATAGATCACAAGAAAGATTTACCAAAGTGGGAAGACATGGAAAAGTTCCTATCGAATAGGTTTCAAACCTTGGAAACCATGTCAGGCATAAAGGGCACAAAGTCTGTAAAAGCGTCAAAGCCGCAAAACACCAGACATCCCTCAGAAGCCCCCATAAAAAGACTTGGCGCGTTCCAAACAAGCGTCAAGATGCACAAGCCCTTTCAATTTCGGCACGTGTCACTCGCGACATCATACGCTCCTGCACACCCAGACAATTCCGCCAAAGGCAACACCGCCTCAAACGCCACCGAGCTCTGCCAAAGATGTTGCCTCAACCTCGCAACAAGCTGCAGCAAGGCGTAACTTCAATAAAACTAACTCCGGTAAAAGCAAAAACGTTAAGTCTAATTATGCAAATATGAACTCAGGTGTACTTTTAGGAACGGCTCGTGTAAATATACGTCTCAATGGTACAGATTTTTCAGCAGGAGCACTCATTGATTCTGGTTCGGAGTGTTCCTTTATAACAGAACGACTCAAACGCAGAATCAACCTGCCATCTAAGAAGATATATGCCAAAGTTTCAGGCATAACGAATTCAACCTCTGCTCAGGTCAAGGAGGCATGCAACATAGAACTACGGTCCCCTGTTGACCCACTGTTTAGTCTACATGCAACAGTGCTCGTGCTGACAAAATTAACTGGAAATCTTCCATCCTGCCATATCAGCGCTATGACTATGCAGGCATTTCCAGATCTGATTTTAGCAGATAAAAGGTTCTACGTTAACGAAGAAGTAGACCTAGTACTTGGCGGAGACATTTATCCCCAAATTATTTTGTGCGGCTTGAAGAAAAATGTTCTCAGTACACTTCTTGCCCAAGAAACCGTGTTCGGTTGGATTTTAACCGGTCGCACAGAAGCACCAAATCCAACAAACAACATAGTTTCTTATCATAGCGAAGTTGCCTTGGATCAACAACTAACAGCTTTCTGGGAACTAGAAGATATACCGAAAAACAAAAATTTAAACGAAGACGACAAGTATTGTGAAGAGTTTTATCGGAAAACGACTGAGAGAAACCCAGATGGAAAATATGTAGTCTCGCTACCATTTAGGCAGGAATTTCCAGCAAACATTTGCCTAGGCCCCTCTCTTAAAAGAGCATGCTCTCAGTTCTTCCGGAATGAGACACGGCTTACAAAGGATCCCGTCCTGCAAAATGAGTATAATAGGGTACTAACAGAATATAAATCACTGGGACACATGTCCAGGATAAATGGTAGCATTTCAGCAGACTCTTCCGATAATTACTTTCTACCCCATCACGCTGTGATAAAGGCGGAAAGCACCTCTACAAAAGTTCGGGTCGTCTTTAATGCCTCAAGCCAGACGGCTAATGGTACAAGTTTAAATGACGTACTTTACCCAGGTCCAGTACTCCAAGCAGATCTTCCAATATTAATACTCCGCTGGAGATTATATCGGTACGTTTTTAATAGCGACATCGAGAAGATGTACCGCCAAATTTGGGTGAATAACAACCATACCAAATACCAGCGAATAGTTTATCGTACAAACCCGAACGAACCTGTAAGTCTATATGAATTAAAGACTGTCACTTTCGGGATTAATAGCGCACCTTACCTCGCGATAAGGACACTTCTGCAATTAGCCGACGATGTAGAGAATTCTTTCCCAATAGCATCTAACATACTACGAAAGTGCATGTATGTGGATGACGTGTTAGCTGGAGGACATAGCGTCGACTCTACGATTAAAGCAAGAGATGAAATCTCAGAAGTGTTACGATCAGCTGGTTTTCCACTACGGAAATGGACCTCAAATTGTCAGGAAATTCTTAAGGGCATCCCAAAAACGGACCTTCTTAGCGAAGATTTCTTAGCATTCGAAGACACCAGCACGGTTAAGGCTCTGGGCATAAGGTGGAATGCCAATACGGATTTATTTTATTTTATGGTCAGACCATTGGAGGAGCACGACACTATTACGAAAAGGGCGATGCTGTCAGCGATTGCCAAGCTTTTCGATCCACTGGGATGGCTCGCACCAATAGTCATCGTAGCCAAAATACTCATGCAAAGTATTTGGCTAGAAGGCACAGACTGGGATGAGACTGTGTCTGATACTATTTTAGAACGTTGGCAGCATTTTACGAGACATTACCACGAAATAGATAATATCAGAATATCTCGATGGGTATACTTCTCACCTGGAGACACCATAGAGATACATGGTTTCTGCGACGCATCAGAAAAAGCATATGCGGCTACGGCATATATGCGTGTCAAAAGAGATGACAAAATTTTGGTCAATCTACTTTTGGCAAAAACCAAAAAAACTATATCGCTACCACGACTGGAGCTTTGCGGAGCAGTACTGCTCGCAGAAATCATAGAATCTATAATCAACAACCTCAACCTAGGACCAGTGAAGACACATCTATGGACGGACTCGACCATCGTACTCGCATGGAGACGAAAGCCGCCTTGTTCTTGGTCAACCTTCGTCGCCCACCGAATTACGAAAATCGTAGAAAAAGTAGGGGAGAAGAACTGGCTACACGTAGACTCGGCTTCAAATCCAGCCGATTTGGCTAGCAGAGGACTACCTGCGTCAGAATTGGTCAACAATTCTTTGTGGTGGCAGGGACCTTCTTGGCTGCAAGAAGACAACTCCAAGTGGCCCGCTCAAGGAACAGACTATCATACAGAAGTTGAAGAAAAAAGAGCACACACTTATGCGACAACAAGAGCAAATGATATCGATATTCTTGACCGTTTTTCCGATCTACCGAGAGCTTTGAGAGTTTTATCATATGTTATGAGATTCTATCGAAGAACTCATTCCAAAACAAAAGCTTCATTTCAGGAAAATTCTTGTTTAATTTCATCTAAGGAAATTAAAACAACGGCAGAAATCCTGATAAAAATCTACCAGAAGCATTATTATGGTGAAGAATACGCAAACTTGAAGTCTAAAAAACCAATCGATGCGAAGAGTGAAATCCTTCCGCTTAATCCGTTCATCGATAAACATGACATCATGAGAGCCGGAGGTCGCCTTGGAGCATCCCAGGACTTAGCATACAATGAACGCACCCGAGCATTATCCCGTATAACAGCAGGTTGTCCCGCCTTATTGTATCGTTTATTCACAAGGTCTCCTTGCATGGAGAGAATCAACTGATGCTACGCCTCATCCGTACCCAATACTGGATTCTCAAAGTCAAGAACTTGATCAGGTCCACTATCCATAATTGTAAGACATGCATTATCTTTAAAAAACGGTCACAAACTCAACTTATGGGAACTCTTCCTCCGGAACGCACTACATTTACTCGCGCTTTCACCAATACGGGGGTAGACTTTACTGGACCTTTTGATGTTAAAAGTTACCGCGGCAGAGGTTGTCGAGTTTCTAAAGGGTATGTCTGTTTATTTGTCTGTTTCACGACAAAAGCGATTCACTTAGAAGCTACTAGTGATCTTAGTACCCCATCTTTTCTAGCGGCGTTCGCACGGTTCGTGGCTAGAAGAGGATGTCCGAGAAATATTTACTCCGACAACGGCACTAACTTTGTCGGAGCCTCACGATCCTTACGATCTGAATTTAAAGCTTTTCTGTCTGAAACCCGAGAAAAAACTATCTCGAAATACAATCATCAAATGCTGACGTGGCATTTTATACCCGCTGCAGCGCCTCACATGGGAGGACTGTGGGAAGCGGGCGTAAAGAGCTTCAAAAGCCACTTTAGAAAAATTGCGTCCGCCCACAAATACACCTTTGAAGAGCTTAGTACTCTTTTATGCCGTATTGAGGCATGCCTCAATTCACGGCCACTGAGTCCCTCTTCAAATAACCCTACTGACCTGGAGCCGCTTACTCCAGGCCATTTTCTCATCGGTGGACATCTTCTAGCCCCACCAGAATTAGACGTTAATGAAACTCCTGCCTCCATAGTGAATCGGTGGCAAAAACTCAAAGCACTGAATCAAACTTTCTGTAGGCGATGGAAAACAGAGTACCTAACCGAACTTCAAAAACGCATTAAGTGGAAGCATCCCAAAGAAAATATCAAACCTGGTGATCTGGTCGTCATCAAGGAAGA
>NW_023458563.1:15524481-15614214 GCF_013731165.1 Rhagoletis pomonella
AAAAACGCTGACATTGTCCCGATTTTAAAGTCAAGCAAACCACAGGACAATATAAAGAGTTACCGGCCCATTTCCTTGCTTCCTTGCGTCAGTAAAGTCCTAGAAAAAATAATAGCCAAGCGGCTGATGTATTTTGCCTTAAAAGAAAAACACATTAGTCCAAACCAAGTAGCCTTTAAACAAGGACAAGGAACTACAGATATTCTTTTACACCTCGAGCACTATCTGTCAAAAGCAATTTCCAATCGAAATCATGTCACTGTTCTTGGACTCGACTTCGAGAAAGCTTTTGACAGAATCGGCATACACATTGTTTTGCGACAGTTAAAAAAATGGAATGTCGGTAAAAAATCTTTAATATTGTAAAAAGCATGCTATCTTCCAGAACATTCCGAATCAAAATAAACAACGGGTACTCTGATAGGGTATCCTTGTACAATGGTATTGCACAAGGCTCCCCAATTTCCGTTATATTTTTTATAATAGCATTCGAAGAAATTAATAGTATTTTAAAAAAATATAAAATTGAACACTCCGTCTACGCTGACGATGTACTAATATTTTGCAAAAACAAAAACTTAAACGACGTTAAAATCTTATTTACGAATATCCTTGACGATCTGTCAGATTGGGCCCTCACCTCAGGCGCAAATATTTCATACACAAAATGTAATACACTTCACATATGCAAAAAGACAAATTGTACAGATTTCACACTTACATATAAGAATACTGTTATACAAAATGTTACGAAACTTAAAATCTTAGGAGTAATATTCGACAAAACTTTATTATTTAAAGACCATTGTATGTATATTAAAACTAAAATTATGAGTAGACTAAACATTTTGAAATATTTAGCTTCTAAGCATAGCAATGTTCACCAAACAACATTAGTCAACATAATGAAATCACTCATACTGTCGGTCATCGATTACGGTCTGCCAGTCTATGGAAATTGCTCAAAAACCACTATGGCAACACTTTCTGCAACTTACCATGCCGCTGCACGTATAAGCCTCCGGGCGTTTCCTACAACCCCAATACAAAATCTCCTGGCTGAAGCTGGTTTGCCAGAAATTGGAGACCGAGTTTACCACAACACCATCAGGCTTATTCCGAAATTGTTCATAACGAACAATACTATTATACACAATGATGTCAAAAATTCTTTAAAAAGGACAAGAAATCTAAAGCGCTCGTCAACTATTCTTCGTGTTGTCCAAAGTGTCAAAGAGTTAAATATACCTATGAAGCCCATCCTCACCTCAGCTCCCAAATTCCCTCATTGGTGTATGCCCACATCCGCGTTTATTTCTACTCTAATTTGTTACTCGAAACGAGATACAGCACCAATAATCTACCAAAAATTATTCATCGCAATACAAAACCAATGGAAAAGTAACGGTTGGAGCTTTATATTTACTGATGGGTCCAAGGATAATTGCACTACCTCATTCGCCGTTGTCAAAGAAAATTGCAATATAATAAAAACCGGAATTCTTCCTTCACATTGCTCAGTTTTCACAGCCGAAGCATTAGCAATCAGTCTCGCCGTTGAATTCGCTGCCACAAGCAAAGGGAGATACGTAATCTGCACGGACAGCAAAGCCTCTTTTTGTGCGATCCAAAACTCCAGAAACAAGGAGCCACTAATTGCAAAAATTAAAACGCAACTACAACAACACAGTAGCAAAATTAAAATAATGTGGATTCCAGGTCACTGCGGTATTAGTGGAAATGAAAACGCTGACAAAGCTGCCAAAAATGCATCCCACACGCCTTGTCTCACATTCAATCCTACCCTGAAGGCCGACATTTTAAAATTAGTACAAGCAGCCGCCAAAAGACATACAGATAATAAATGGGTATCGTACCTACATCCTTACAAATATATCAATCCAACCCGTTCAAAACCCTTCCCACCAAGCTCACTTCCAGCCCAAAAAATAAAAGTCTTTACACGTCTTCGACTAGGACACACGAAGATTACTCACCAACACCTACTCAATGGGAGCACATCTGGAATTTGCCCTAAATGTAATTGCCCATTATCCACAGTTCACATCGTCGATAACTGTCCAAAGTTTAAAAACGCAAGAGAAAACATCTTCGGAAATGAAAAACCTTCTAACCTCTTAAAAGAATCCTCATTAGACAACATTACCCACATCTTCGACTTTATCTACCAAAATAAACTGCTACATTGTATTTAATTTAAGAATACTCATCTTCATCTACACGCCCACTTATGGTTACATGTGTATATCTTGATAACCGCTGCACCAATTTCTTCCAAACTTGGCACAGTTGTTAGCCCTGGTGCAGCATACCAAATGGCCAAAAATTTTTAAAATCGGACAATAACCACGCCCACATCCCATATAACGGTAATTTGGAAAAATACGAAATCCTCGATAAATCAGTAAATATTAAAGCTAATTTATTCAAAATTGATGGTTGCAACAGTTCTTTACCAAGAAATACGTTTGTGTTAAAATTTTGGAAAATGGGCGTGGCACCGCCCACTTATGGTCACATATATGTATCTCGGTAACCGTTGTACCAATTTGTACCAAGCTCGGTATGGCTATTGTGCTTGCCACATAGAAGCAAAACGTTCAAAATTATTGAAATCGGACCGCTTTTCATATAACGGTAAATTTCAGAAATAATTTCAATATTTCGAAATTTAAGGACGCTAATTTACTTAAAATTTATACACCCCGGCTTATCATGTAGCGGTAGCTTTCGGAAAGGTGGAAAACATATATTTAATACTTGCGCCGGGTATTTAATGTTCGGCTCCGCCCGAACTTAGACTTTCTCACTTGTTTTTATTTCGCTTCTTTGCTTCATTTCCGAGAATGCAAAGTAGAATGCTGCATACTGAAAAATATATAATATATAAATGTGGAAATTTGTCTCGCAAAAAAATCATGTTTTGCTTTGTTCAATTTGCAGCGAAGTTGAAGTCAGTCAATGAAGTGAAGTACAAGAGTGAGGAAGTAAAATTTTAAGCTTAATGAGCTTATAATATGCATTTTTATGTAAAATCTAAATACCTAAATACATACATATGTATGTATAATAACTGATTTATAAAAATTTTAATTCATTTTAATCTTGTAGGACATTTTCTGATTTCAAATTAATATAAATAATCCATGCGTTCTCACTTCGTTTGAAGGTAATGCTGCAGGTAAGGGCTTACCGCCAATGATATGCCCATGTCAAAAAATAATGCCTTCTTGAAGCGAAAGGGTAAGCGATTCCCATCGCCTAGCTCGTTTCCACTTTCGTTTCTGTGGTATTCGTGTTTTTTGCTGGGTAGGTAAGAATTATGTAACTATCGAATATTATTTGCCAAAGGTCTGTTGAAAAAACTGGATGAATCGCTAGCGGTGAGTAATTAATTGTGACTGCCTGCAACAAGGAAAAGTCGAACTCAGCTAATTAAAAAACGAATTACAAGCTATTCATCACAGGTGAATCTTTTCAAGAAGTCACCCGGGAACTAAGCGGATCTGAGACCTTCATTGTCCGTGATTTCAATAATGCAAATTATTATAAAAAACGGGTGCTGTTTTAACAATATAACAAGATTTTAAACTAATTCGGCTGGCAGCCACGACTTTCAAAACAGAAATTTTCATTCCTAGAAAATAACAATTTATTTACCATATCGACCTATTTGAAACCTCGCTATTAATTTATTAATCCCAACGGCTTTTTACCCTCCATTCCCACCCAACCGACACGAGGGGCGCAGTCCGCAGGACGTACGGAACCTTTAGTCGTTTTTTTTTAGTTTTTTGGTGCCGAGTAATGGAAACAGGAGTTTGTTAAGTGTCGAGATTTAAAGCTATTCAGCTACAGAATCAAATTCATCAGCTGATTGGATATGCTAAAGATAGTATTTCAATTATTGAGAGTGGAAATTATAGTTTTCTTTATAGTAAAAATCTAGTCCGATTTATCAAACGTGCTGGAATGAGAGTTAAAATCTTGACATAAACAACGGAATGATTCGTTTAGTTCAAAATTAGTTTTGCATGGCTTCAAAAACAGAGGTCGAAAGTGTCTTGACACTCGAGAGGGCACATTAAAATTGACCTCAGCCAGAAGGGCCGGGCTATTAATCAAGCCTGTCATTAATTTTACGATAAATATTATACCTAGCATTTCTCTACGACTTGCGAGTGTAGGCAAATTTATGAGCTTTAGACGATTTGTGTAAGGGGGGAGATTGTAATCGGAATCCCAGTGAAAGTCACGCAACGCAAAAAGCAAGAATTGTTTTTGAATTGATTCAACCCTCTCTGAATGAACTTGGTAGCGGGGATTCCAAACAATAGATCCGTATTCTAGTATAGGCCTAACTAAAGTGGTAAAAGGAGCTTTTGTAACATAAGAATCTTTGAACTCTTTTGACCATCGCTTTACAAATGCAAAAACGCTTTTGGCTTTATTGACTGTAACATTAATATGATGGTTGAAATTGAGTTTCGAACCATTGTGATACCAAGATCGACAAAATTGGATACCTGCTCCAGATTATAATTTGAAATTGAATAAACAGCTGGTTGAACAGCCTTCCTAGAGAAACACATAACTTTACATTTTTGCAGGTTTAGTGGCATATAGTTTGCATAACACCAACTAACCACGTTGCTCAGATCCGCTTGTAACAAAGACCTTTCTTCGATAGAGGACAATGTTTTAAAAAGTTGTAATAGTCGACTGGATTGTACATAAGAAATTGATTTCTTATTCGAAAAAAAATATATATGTATGTACATATTACTGGCAAGTTGCCGGCATTATTGCCGCAGCATGTTGCTAAGCTCGAACTTCTACTTCTGGTGAATGCATATTTCGCTGCTCGAAAAAAAATGCACTGAACAATAACACAAATGTTCGAAAATCTAAACACATATAAGTAGGTTTTTGGGTTTAAATCGGTCTTTTCAACCGAACCACCACCTTGACCAGATTACCAGAGGAAAATTCGTAAGTTAAAAATTTTACCAGCTAAAGCAAACCATTCGCACCAAGAATATTAATAGAAAATTAATTTTAAATTTGGGTAGGTTTTCGAAATCAAAATTCTCGGGTTCTTCTGTTTTAGAAAAAGTTGGCAAAATGGCTACTCCGTTGTCAGAAGAAGAATTAATTGAAATTATCACTCGAAATTTGCGGACAGACATTCGACATGAATTATTGTACGTACCTATTCGATCGTTAGCTCATTTGCGTAAACATGTGCAAAAGCGTGAATTTCTTTTTGCCGATGAAAGCAGTCGTCGCATGCCAGCTATGCGTAATGTACCGGCCACCACTTATACCGGCCGGCGTCCAGTATCCGCCGTGGAAGTATGTAAAGCCACCAAAGCACTAAATATCATTTTGACCCCACCAATGGGAAAACAAGTGGAAACATGTCGTCCTTTTCAACGCTTATACATAGATATTTTAGGTCCTTATCCCAGGAGCAAGAAAGGAAATATTGGGCTGTTGATCGTCCTTGATCATTTCTCAAAATACCACTGGTTATGCCCGTTAAAGAAATTTAAATAAGATTTAATAAAAGACTTTCTTGGACGTCCATTTTTCATTGCTTTGGTGTTCCCGAAGTCATCGTTAGCGATAACGGCACACAATTCAAAGCTAATGAGTTTAATGCATTTTTGACCCAGCTGGGAATTCAGCATACATATACCGCTTTGTATTCTCCACAGGCCAATGCGTCCAAACTGACCAAACAAAATGGGATGAAAACCTGAGCAGCATAAGTTGTTCTTTAAGAAATTCTTTGCACCAATCCATTGGATGCTCGCCCTTTCACGCTCTTTTCGGGTTGAATATGATCACCCCGGGGCTCAGCTTATAAACTCCTGTAATGGTCGACTGGATTGTAAATAAGAAATTGCTTTCTTATTGGAAAAAAAAAATATATATATATATGTACATATTACTGGGAAGCTGCCGGCATTATTGCCGCAACATGTTGCTAAGGGCGAACTTCTACTTCTGGTGAATGCATATTTCGCTGTTGGAAAAAAAAATGCACTGAACAATAACACAAATTTCTCGAAAATCGAAACACATATAAGTAGGTTTTTGGGTTTAAATCGGTCTTTTCAACCGAACCACCACCTTGACCAGATTACCAGAGGAAAATACGTAAGTTAGAAATTTTACCAGCTAAAGCAAAAACCAAGAATATTAATAGAAAATTAATTTTAAATTTGGGTAGGTTTACGAAATCAAAATTCTCGGGGTTCTTCCGTCAATTGGATGGCTTATCTAGTCCATTTTGTTCATTTTGGTGGAGTATTTTCTTTCGGAAAACGTTCCAAGTTTCCTAAATCAAGGTAAATAGAACTTCCACAGATATTTTCTTATATACATATGTATGTACCAAAACTTATACGATGTCAAAACCAATCGTATGTACATACGTAACCGCCCAACATTTTAATTTTCATATGTACTTATACATTTGTATGTACCACTTTTAGACCCGGTAGTTTAGCCGTACTTGTCCGTGCCTGGGCGCACAGAAAACCAAAGTGGCCAGCAAGGGTCGCCATCGGCTAGCTTCAATACAATTTGAATACCCTGCGTCAGTCACCTAGAAATATCTGCACCGCGCGGTTTAATTAACCAAAAAACTCCAACTCCAGAAATTTTCAAGGAACCTCATGGCCGGCTGTCCGAAAAGTGCTAAAAAAAATAAGTGAACAGAAAAATAAAATAAGAATTTTTGGAAAAAACGCGTACGTGGCATACTTTGTCAAAAGCTTTACTGAAATCGGTGTATATTACGTCGGTATGAGCATTTTCTCTAAAACCGCTTGAGATATGAATTGTAAACTCCAATAAAATAGTGATAGTAGATTTTCCTTTAGAAAACCCGTGTTGAGATTGTGAAATTGAAGAAGATATAGAATATGTCAGCTTATTAACAATAATTGCTTCGAATAATTTGGGGATAGGGGAGAGCTTCGCTATGCCTCGATAGTTTTCTATAGAGGACCTGCTGACGTTTTTGTGAAGTGGTATTATGAAAGACTCCTTCCAGGATGACGGGAGAACGCGGTGTTTAAGTGACAAATTGAATAGAGTTGTTAAAGGCTCGCAGATGTTCTCAGCGCAGTTTTTAAGAAAACAGGTCGGAATATGATCAGGTCCAGGCCTAATTGACGCTTTTAAGGTTTTTAAATAGTGTATCGGAAGATATTACTGGAATATAAGCAGAGTTGATTGGACAAAGCTCGTACGGATAGCTTCCACTTATAGGGATGTCTACAGAATAATTGGACCTAAAGAACTGGGCAAACATGTTGGCAATGAGTTGGCTGTCGCTAGACACAGTGTTGCGATAATGCATAGCGGACGGAAAACCATGTACTTTACACTTTGAATTTACGAAACCATAAAATGATTTAGGATTGTTAATTAAATTCTTCTTAATTTTACATAAATATGAATTATGACATTTCTTATTTAATGAAAAATAGATATGCCGCAAAACTGAGTACTTTACGTAATCACTGTGTAAGCCCGTTCTTTTATGCAGTTTAAAAGAATGTGACTTTTTATTTTCCAATTTTTTAAGCTCCATAATTGTATTGGATCTTCATGAACAATATTACGTGTTGGCACAAACTTTCGAAACAAATTGAAAACAGTATCATTATAGTGCTCAACGCTACGCTCCACGTCATCTCTATATATTGGCCAAGATAACTTTGAAAGTTCTTTGTTAATTTTGCTGAAATTTGCTTTCGCAAAAACCTATCTAGTACTTGAACTATACGACTTATTATTATGTATCTCATTTATGATTTCGTAGCTTAACTCAAGAGCGGGATGGTACGCATCCTCTGGCAAAACTAGGGGACCACACCGATTAATAGAGGCCTTCGGAACATCATCAACGTAAACAAGATCCAAGACCTTTCCAAACTTATTTTGACATATATTTATTTGTTTAAGGCAAAATTCAGCTATTTCCTCCAGAAATACATTGTAACTATCTCTAGATGAGACTGGTACAACATCGGTGTCAATGACGTTCCATGAAATGTGTGGCAGATTTAAATCGCCCAAAACAGTCATAGAATCGGATGCCGTAAGCATTGCATTTACGGTCTCAAGTAAAGAAACTAGCTCCATATATACTGATACGGCAGAATAAGGGGGAATGTAGCAAAGAGCTAAATAAATATAAATCTTTCCAGCCTGTACACGTATACATTTAAATTCGGTATATTCAATGATAGGAACACTAACTTCCTCAGATGGTATCGATGAATGCACCGCAAAAAGAACACCACCGCCGATTCTGCCCTCGCGGTCACTCCTGTATATTTGATATTCATTTGGAAGAATTTCGGAATTAAAAATATGAGGTTTGAGCCATGTTTCGGTCAAGGAAATAATATTATAATTGCAGTCAAAACCTTTTAAATATAAGTCAGTTAATTTGGTATTCAAACCTCTAACGTTTTGATAGTAAATACTTAAATTAGACTTGCGAGTTAGTTTTTTGAATCCGAATTAAGATTATAAATTTTAGCTACGTTATTATTACTTTTATTAGGTTTATACTCAAACTCGCGAACAAACGCCCCGATCGGCCAAAATGAACTATTTAATAGTGAATCAAAATCTTCGGAAGCTACATCAATTTTAAAAGATGAAATATCGCTATCGTATTTAAAATTAAATTTACGAATAAATACATCTTTAGTTCTAATTTTAGTCGATATGTATGACCTTATATCATCCGAAGAAGTATCTTTAGCAAATCTAGAGACAATGATTGATCTTCTCGGAGGAATTACAATAATAATGTCTGATGTGCGTGGCTCCGAACTATTCGGAAGAACTAAGTTAGACAGCGCAGCTTCAGATGTTGATGGCAACAGTGTTAAATCAACGGTTTGACTATTTTTAGAAGTAGACATAGTGGATATGGCTTTAGTTAGCGGAGGCTCCAATGCCTGAGGGCGTGGAGAAGATAGATTAATAAGTTCCAAAGATTGGGATGGAGGATTTTTGTCACTAGATTTAGCGGCTGTCTTTCTAGGTGGACTAATAACACGCCTACCTTTACTTTCTCGGCTATCCTCAGAGTGTGGAGGGTTGTCGAGACATGTGAAAGACCTAAACATTTTTTCGTAATGCTTAAATTTCTCAACAAGCGCCGACGAAGGATCTGTCGTCTCAGAAAAACCATTTCTGGACTGCCTAAAGAATTTAAATAAATCAACTTCGGTTGATCTACATTTTTGATAAGACCAACGAAGACCCTTTCCCTCGTTAATAGCGTCTAACACCCTACCGCTCAAACCAGCACATTTTATATTGGCAATCCCATCGCAGAGCCAGCATGACACATAGGAGTAGCTTTTAACGTGGCAATTGGTGTAAATACACGACATGTTTAAAATTATATTTAGTTTTTAGGTTTTAGAAGCAAAAATGCAAAACAGTTTTGAAAACGATGTATCAAACAAAGAACCAATCAGCTGGTAAATATCACTTGGAAAGCTATGTAGCGAACAGTTCTAAATGCACTGTATATTTGACACCTAATAAACACAACGCAAACAGCTGTGACAAAGATGAAACAGCAGAAATGACAAAAACAAAAAAGATCAAAATCAATGTGCACAAACAAAAACAATTGTACAACAACAATATATTATATGAAACAAAATACTCGGCACATGCAATTAAGAATATCAAGTTAAATTAATCAAATTTACAGGAAATTTTGATATGTTACTTATCTTTAAATTGTGCACCAGAAGTTTATTAAAAATTTTTTTAATTTTTTACTTTATTAAGCGTAAACAGCTTTATAAAACACAAAATTTAAGCAGATCACAAAAAACACAACTTCGCAGCTTTGACGTTAAGCAGAAATTTTTCAAAACAGTCCCAGAAGAAAGGACTAAAAACGAATTACAAAAACTGAAATAGAAAACCATTAATGGCGTTACAATTTCTGAACAACCAAAAAAATGAGAAGGAAAACATTTTTGGAAAAGATTGTGAAGATGAAAGTCAGGAGGATACATCCGACATTTGCAGCCTCGATGCAATTCTCAAAAATGAATTATTGTACCACAATAAAAAATAAATATAACTGAAAGTCTTCTCAACTGGTGCAAATAATTTAAAATTTTGTCAATTTTTAAGTTATTCAAGTTTGTCGCCTTACGACGCTTTAAGAAACAGGCTGGAACCGCCAAGCGACGATATGTGGAAATTTCCTAATGGTTGTAAGCATTTAATACCACGTTAAAGGCGCCAAACATTTTTCCAAATTACGTCAAAGTCAGAGGAAATTTGCAAAAAATTCAAATCTTGAGCGTTTTATCATCAGCAGTCATTCAACTCTACGGATTGCGCCACAAAACTACATTGCTTATAATCTCTATATATAAATACGCCACAAGAAAATTTTGCAATCCCTTTTTTGAAGGCACTCTCCGCTCGATTTCAATGAAACATACACCGATTTAAAGGATATAACTTCCTCTAATCCAGAAATGTAAACACCGATATATAGGGGGCGTGGCATCTGACATATAGACTTAAATGTGAAAACCACTATATCTCTAAAACGAATTATGCTGGGGTACTGAAACTCAGCACAGATGCATAGATTGTAAATACCCTACTTACGGAAAAAAAATGGTAGGTACTGGGAAAGTGGGCGTGGCACCTCCTATAATAATAATAATAGTTTGGCGCTTACACATATGTTAGTGTTTGGCCGAGCTTCTCCTCCGAGTTGTGGCGTGCGCCTTGATGTTGTCACACAAAGCGGGGGGACCTACAGTTTTACGCCGACTCCGAACGGCGATTGTACAAACTGAAATTCTCTTATCGGCCATCTCTGTAACCGCCTATGCCAACGTCCTGAAATTTGACACAGCAACATATGTTGTCAATACCGAGCTTACGGCGAAAAGCGGTAGATTTTGGAAAAGGGGGCGTGGCACCGCCCATACAAAATGAAATTTTCATATCGCTTATCTCTGGAACCGCTTATGCTGACGTCCTGAAATGTGACACAGCAACATATGTTGTCAATACCGTACTTACGACGAAAAGTGGTAAATTTTGGAAAAGGGGGCGTGGCACCGCCCATACAAATTGAAATTCTCATATCGCTTATCTCTGGGACCGCTTATGTTGACGTCCTGAAATGTGACACAGCAACATATGTTGTCAATACCGTACTTACGACGAAAAGTGCTAGATTTTGGAGAAGGGGGTGTGGCACCGCCCATTCAAACTGCAATTCTCATAACGCGTATCTCTGTAACCGCCTATGCTAACGTCCTGAAATTTTACACAGAAACATATATTGTCAATTCCGTGCTTACGGCGAAAGCGGGTAGATTTTGGAAAAGGGGGCGTGGCACCGCCCATACAAACTGAAATTCTCATAACGCGTATCTCTGTAACCGCCTACGCTAACGTCCTGAAATTTTACACAGAAACATATATTGTCAATACCGTGCTTACGGCGAAAACGGGTAGATTTTGGAAAAGGGGGCGTAGCACCGCCCATACAAACTGCAATTCTCATATCGCTTATCTCTGGAACCGCTTATGCTGACGTCCTTAAATTTGGGACAGCAACATATGTTGTCAATACCGTACTTACGGCGAAAAGTGGTAGATTTTGGAAAAGGGGGCGTGGCACCGCCCATACAAACTGCAATTCTCATATCGCTTATCTCTGGAACCGCTTATGCTGACGTCCTGAAATTTGACACAGCAACATATGTATGTTGCCAATACCGTGCTTACGGCGAAAAGTGGTAGATTTTGGAAAAGGAGGCGGGGCACCGCCCATACAAATTGAAATTCTCATATCGCTTATCTCTGGAACCGCTTATGCTGACGTCCTGAAATGTGACACAGAAACATATGTTGTCAATACCGTACTTACGGCGAAAAGTGATACATTTTGGAAAAGGGGGCGTGGCACCGCCCATACAAACTGCAATTCTCATATCGCGTATCTCTGTAACCGCCCATGCTAACGTCCTGTAATTTTACACAGAAACATATATTGTCAATACCGTGCTTACGGCGAAAATGGGTAGATTTTGGAAAAGGGGGCGTGGCACCGCCCATACAAACTGAAATTCTCATATCGCTTATCTCTGGAACCGCTTATGCTGACGTCCTGAAATTTGACACAGCAACATATGTTGTCAATACCGTACTTACGGCGAAAAGTGGTAGATTTTGGAAAAGGGGGCGTGGCACCGCCCATACAAACTGCAATTCTCATATCGCTTATCTCTGGAACCGCCTATGCTGACGTCCTGAAATTTGACACAGAAACATATGTTGTCAATACCGTACTTACGGTGAAGAGTGGTAGATTTTGGAAAGGAGGGCGTGGCACCGCCCATTCAAACAGGAATTCTCTTATCGGTCATCTCCGTAACCACCTATGCTAACGTCCTGAAATTTGACACAGCAACATATGTTGTCAATACCGTACTTACGGCGAAGAGTGGTAGATTTTGGAATGAAGGGCGTGGCACCGCCCATTCAAACTGAAATTCTCATACGCGTATCTCTGTAACCGCCTATGCTAACGTCCTGAAATTTGACACAGAAACATATGTTGTCAATACCGTACTTACGGTGAAGAGTGGTAGATTTTGGAAAGGAGTGCGTGGCACCGCCCATTCAAACAGGAATTCTCTTATCGGTCATCTCCGTAACCACCTATGCTAACGTCCTGAAATTTGACACAGCAACATATGTTGTCAATACCGTACTTACGGACTTATTTACAGTCTGAATTGTTTGACATATTAGTCAGTGATGAGCATCTCATCTATACATACAAATACATATGCATATTTTTTATAAATGAAAATCGAGGTTCCTTTTTCGGTATATTTTCAAAAGCTACTGAGGAGGAGACTTGGTAGAATTAGCACTAATCAATCCGGTATTAACGTTCATAATTCGATTTTAAGTTTTGCTGTAAATTCGCTATAAATTATGCCGGTGGACTTCAAAATAGTAATTCGCATAAAAGATTTAGTACTGGTGACTGGTGAAATTTAAAAGTGTATAAAAAAAGATGTCGAATTTCGACAACTTGGCGATACTAGTATCAGAAATTGCTTCAAAATAATGCAATGCCAGAACCAAAGCAACTGTACTTATAGGGAGTATATTGGCACCATATTAACTTGTATCTTCGTTTTTGGTTTGGATGATAAGTGGCCTGGTCGATGGGTTCAGGATTATGGCAGTACTTAACTAAGCTCTTTCATATAACTTTAGTTCACACAAAATTCAAGTCTCGCCAAAGTTCTACATCCAATCGTACCAGTATCGTTCAGATATATAGTACTGAGTACTTTGGAGTATCTATTCATGCTTAAATCTATTAGTGAATTAGTAGTTAGGCTAGTTCCATTAACTAACTTTCATTTCTCTTACCCGCAGTGTACGAATGTTGTCACGATATGGGGAAAGGTCCCGATCTCCCGTTTTTGGCAGAGTGATTAGCAGAGAGCCACTAATACCACAGCGTGTAACCATTGGACACCGACAACGGCATTATGGAATTGACGGAAGTATCTATGGCAGCTCATCACCGCGCGTATACGGAGCAGAATCGAAATCAACATCGACTTCCCATGTGGGGGCTGGAGGTGGTAGCGCTCGCCGGCCTTCAAAATATCGCTATGTGGGTGCCAGTGACTCAACCTTGAATGGGGCTAATGGAGGTAACACGAACTCAGTAAATGTGCAAGGCAGCTTCCAACGCTTAAAAGAGCTCATTTGGACTGAGCGGGCTAAGGAATTGACACAACAACGACGAGCAGAGGAGATGGCAGCACGAGCCGCCGTACTTAAAGAGATCGCCAATGGAAAAAAGTGAGTATGCATTTTATTTTACCCATATATACAGACATTTACAAACCATATGTTTGTGTATCGTAAGTATTTAATATGTAATATCAAGCCACATTAAACTGTTAGTAGCATTAGTGCAAAAACTACAAGAAGGGTGCTTTTTGTTGTTGATTATTTACTCTACAATGTCAAAAAGGTAAACAAAGTTTGAAATTGCAGAATAAAATGTAAACAAAAATGACAATTCACGGAACACTTCGAATGGGAAACACTAAAATTGCATCCCTGCTGCTGGTACCTATTAAGTGTGCCTTGGTAAACATTTATATTGCTAGTAAAATATAATCGCAATATATTTTAAAAAAGCTTGCAAACCGTCCTCCTTTGCCACAAAATGTCCTCCGTCCTCCCCAAAAACTGAAAAGTCCGCATAAAAAGCTAGGCACTCCTTTTTTATCTTTTCTTTATTTCACATTTTTAATACTTAGTTTAGATATGAAGTTCGTAAATTACTTTCAAAAATACAAGATAATGAAGAGAAATCTGAAATTGAGAACCATCTTATTAAACTGACACTAAATATAATAACACAGTGCAACACTCAAAAAGTGATGGGAACGAGACCAATTGCATTCATTAAGAGAGGTCAAAACACGCATAAGTACAAAATCATTTGTAAAATTTGGCTCCAATTTCTTTTTTTATATCGATTAGAAGTTCAAAAGTAAACAAGTACAATGATTTTATTTTTTTTTTTTTGGTTTCGCTCACAAATTTCATACACATACTTATATGTATACATATTAGGGTGATCCAAAATAACTAACCTAACGACCTAAGGCCATAAGCCTTAAAAGAACCTATTTACTGAGAAGAAAATTCTCCCATTTGGAAAAATTTTTACTCCGGTTTTAAAAGGTGTCGCACAGTGGGCCGCCTCATAGAAGTTAGCCGGGAAAAAATATTTAATTGCTTCAGATGCTTAGATTTGTTGTAAAAAGTGGGCATACAAAAATTTACCTTGATCAAGGATCGATTAGATGACACCAGAGGTTCTTTGAGGAGGGTTTGTAGCAAAAACGATATATTGAAGGTATCTACATATAAATACGCCACAATAAAATTTTTTAGCCAACTTTTTTAAGGGCACCGTTCTCTTGAAAGGATATAACGTCCCCTAAACAAGAAATGTTAACCCCATTATACAGGGGGTGTGGCATCTGACATACTGACTAAAATGTGAAATATGATGTATCTCTAAAACCAATCACGCTGGGGAATTGAAACTTGGCACGGATGCACAAATTGTAAATACCCTACTTACGACGAAAAATGATAGTTATTGGAAAAGGGGGCGTGGCACTACCAATACAAACTGAAATTCTCATATCGCTTATCTCTGGAACCGCTTACGCTAACGTTCTGCAATTTGAAACAGCTACATATGTTATCAATTTCGTACATATGGCGAAAAGTGGTTTGTATTGGAAGGGCGGATGTGGCACCACCCACACAAAATCCAATTTCCATGTCGCTTATCTCTGGAACTACTTATGGTAAGGTTATGGATACACCTACATCTACAAATTAGAAAATAACAAGAATCATTCAATTGGGAAGAATTTTCTCCCAGATTTCAAAATCGCATTGAATGATTGTTATTTTGTGGAAGGATTTATCTTCCGATAGGGGGCTCAGGGATTGAGAGCTATCCTAAAGAATCCGATTTAAGGGCACAATAGCTTAATCTTTTGAATACTTGGTACCAAAATATATTTTTTATATATCGATTTTTGGCCCAGTCCTGACAAAACCCGTGTGAACACCTTCGAGGTACTTTCTTAACTTCTAGCAATTCTGATAAAGAGAAATTGGAGTTTATGTAGATGTTGGAAATGTAGTTTTTAACCTTCCCAAGGGCTCTGAGACCATTATAATCGAAAAACGTATTTACAGTTTAAATTAATTTTAAAGCTTTACAGTGCAAAGAAAATACTATTTCAAGTTTGAATGTAAAATTGTTTAATATATACAATTATTTTTTAATCAATATATAACTTATAACTACATATTTGTTCTTTTTTTTATATATTTTTGAGTTATGTCTGCGAAATGTCACTGTCGGGAACTTTCATCTGCTTTATCATTCGCAATTCTTGGGTAACTATGACCATTTTTTCGTACAGACTCTGCTTGAATAATATGGAATTTGACATTGTTGCAAGATCGTGCAAAGTATGGCTTAAGCATTATCTAAAAGTAGGAATCATGGAGAGTCTCACATGGCAGCACAGTGTTTAGATTGTCCAAAAAAGTTCGATTTGTTCATATTTTTTGACGGAAAACCGCCTAATTTTGAAACATTACCCTGGCTACGCCCCTCATCACATATTAATTGCTTTTATTTCATAAAAAAGAGCATCGTTTTCTATGCCAAGTACATTCTTTTCTTTCAGTTCTGGCACACCTCTGTGATAAACAACACACCACTTTTTAAAAATGTTTGTTTGATTTGTGTAATTTTTAGAAAACAAAGTTTCAAAACATCAAATTTGACCTACAAAAAAACTACTGAAGTGTGCTTTAAAACACCAAAGGATAATTTGTTCAATGTAATTGGACATTTCTTAACAAGTTGGAATTATCAAAACCTCAAAATTCCACTTTGAATTTTTCCGGCTAATGGCATCATTGTGTGTCGGTGGGCATTTGAAATTTTTCATGTAAATAACATGTAAAAAAATGTGTTTTCATTAAAACTGTTATAACCGTTTGAGCTAAAATTTGTTTCTTGGCATATTCTTTTAGGACATTAAATTCTCCAAAAAATGATTTTAAATTTGGTTATCTAGACTTAAAAATGGGAATGTGCCGGATAGAGATTTTGCCGTATAACCGGATTCCAGGTACCATGTAAAAAATAAGAGCCGGATTCGAATATCTGATCGGATACCCGGTAGGCTGCTGCCCTTTATAAATTTGGCAATATTGTTAATATACGTAATTAAGAAAACGAAATTTCTTCTCTGAAATCCAAGTTATAAAATAATCCTGTTTTTAAAACATGACTTTTCCGCCTACAACCCTGATTTATAGGTTATACAGGCCTGCGAAATCAATTTTTTTTTTTTATTTTTTGAATATCTCGGTTCGTTAAATTTAAATACATATTTGGCTTTTTTCTAGCACGTCGAGATTTTCTTTATTGGTGGCATATATATTTTAGGACTTTTAGCAATTTGCATGAAAAACCAAAAATTAATACATTTAGAATTGAATTTTTACTTAAAAACCAACAGTATTGGTTAATTAAATCTTGTAAAATACACATAAATAATAATAATAATAATAGATTGGCGCTTACACATATGTTAGTGTTTGGCCGAGCTTCTCCTCCGATTTGTGGCGTGCGCCTTGATGTTGTCACACAAAGCGGAGGGACCTACAGTTTTACGCCGACTCGGAACGGCGATTGTATTTTTATGAGAAGCTGTTTTTCATGGCAGAAATGCACTCGGAGGTTTGCCATTGCCTGCCGAGGGACGACCGCTGTTAAGAAAAAACCTTTTTCCATATTTTTTGCGATGTTGCTTTGACCAGGGTTTGAACCCAGACGTTGCGGAGTGGAAACGCGCACTGCTTACCACTACACCACAGCGGCCGACACATAAATAGACTAAGTAAATTAGGAAAACCTACGTAATTTCGAAATTAACGCTAAGAAACGCACATTACTGCCGTTAACTTCGAAATTATTTAAGCTTTTCCGATTTAGTTAGTCTATTTGTCGGTATTTTTAACTAACGCTATTTGTTTTTAAGTAACAATTCAATTCTAAATTATTCAATTTTTTGATTTTCATGCAAATTGCTAAAAATCCTAAAATATAAATGTCATCAGTAAAAAATCTCGACATGCTAGAAAAAAACCAAAGATGTATTTTAATTCGACACACCTAGATATTTAAAAAACAACACAATTATTGGAAGGGGGAAACAAAATTTAAATATTGCAAGCCTGTGTTATTTGTGGTAAATAGAGGAGAAACGTCAAAGACAAAAGATGAAAAACCATGAACTCCGCTAAGCAAAAACGCGTAGTTATGTATTTTTATTAAACAATTTGATGAAAATCATACTAATATGCGTGCTTACATATCGTCGGCTTCCATTACCGTCCTGTTGTTGCAATATTTTGTGACCCACGTTTCAAAACTCGTTTTTTCTGACATCAATACAGCTAAAAACTGGGTAAAACTTCTTTTGAAGTGGGAGCTCACCAGGATATTTGTCAATGCTTGAGGAATCGTGGTAAGCAGTTACGGTTTCCAGACGTACTGATTTTTCAACTCTCGTACTGATTTTATTCATTTCTTCAATCAGTACGCTAATGTCCTGATTTTTCAAAGATTGTATTGATTTGTACTGAATTTTAAATTCTGAGCATACAAATTTGTAATAGGGGGTGCTGGGTAATTTTTCTCCATGTATTTTTTTCTGTAATATCATTCTACACAAGCAAAATACTTTAGGATATTTTTTAGGTTTTTACATAACGCTGGAATTCCTTAAACCGTAATCTAAAAAGTAAATAGAAAGAAATTTAATTATAGTTGACATATTTCAGATAATGTTTGATATTCGCAAGAAATTAATGCAATAAAAAGAGCAATGATTTTATGGGCATATAGCCGAGTCTATACGTGCATACCAGTGGATGATAATCTATATCTATCTATATCTATATCTATACTAATTATATAAAGAGAAGTCCCTTTTTTTTTGTAACAGGTAATCTCGCGAACGGCTGGTCCGATTTCCATGAAATTTTGGATATAAATAGCTTTCAGTAACCACCATGTTTTAGGCTAAAAAATTTACTTTTTTCGGGTAGGTGGACCAGAGACCGACCTATTCGAAAAAATCTTATTACGGTCCGATTCGCTTAAAATTTGGTACGTAAGTATCTTTTTAGCATATATTAGCATATATGATCCATGTTTTCCGAGAAGTGGACCAGGGACCGATCTATTCAAAAAATCGTATTTACGGTCCGATTTGCTTAAAATTCGGTACGTAGGTAGCTTCTTGCCTGGATAAGCTTATAGAATCCTCTTGTCCAATTTTCATGCTATTTCGAATATAAATAGCTTTGAGCAACCACCATATCAAGGGGCGAATTCGTCACTAGGCAAGATTTTTTTTCGCCAATCATAAACAACGGATACTGTCAAAATATAATTATAATATATAATATTATTATTATTATATAATACTAGCAGACCCGGCGAACTTCGTCCCGCCCAAAATTTTTATATATTTTATTGAAACTTTTTGGTCCAACATTTTCAAAATGGGTGCGAATCATTGCTCTACTGAAATGCAATATACATATACTTATTTCAGACGAAATACCTTAAAAGTTTGAACGCATAATAATATTGGAAAATCACATCCATTGGGCCAATCGCAACGCAAGAGCGTTCGATATACTCAATGATGCAACAGGTCGATTTAATCTGACCTTCACGGCCCCTTTTCTCACTTAGCTATTTTTAGTAATAACTCGACTTCAGCACCACTTGACAGCACGTTTTTGCAATAGTATTACATACATATTTAAAACATTAGTCAAATCGGATCATAAATAAGATTTTTAGTAATAACTCAACTACAGCGCCAACTTTCGGATTAAATTGCGAAACTAAACAATCCAGAGACCCACTCAAACACACACAAAAGTTTCGTTAAAATCCGTACAACCATTTAGGAGGATTTCACTTACAAACACACCTACAGAAGAATTATAAATACATTCAAAGATAGCTAGAGGTCGGTACGTTTGTAGACCTCACACCCCCTTTTAAAATAGCCCAAATTTTCTCCATGAGTATGGGCTTGATTTCAACTACATTCATATCTCCATACGAAATTCCAGTACTGTACCATGAATACCTTCAGAGATATGCAGTATAAAAATTCGATTTATATGGGAGGTGCCACGCCCCCCTTTCCAACAGCTACCCTTTTTCTTCATGAGTATGCGATTGATTTCGTATATCTCCATACCAAGTTCCAGAACTTTACCATGAACACTTCCAAAGATATGCAGTATGAAAAATTCGGTTTGTATGGAAGATGCCACGCCCCCTTTTCCAATAGTTCAAATTTTTCCTCAAGAGTTGGTATCTCTGTACCAAGTTCCAGAACTATACCGTGAACACTTCCAGAGATATGCAGTATGAAAAATTCGGTTTGTATGAGAGATGCCACACCCCTTTTTACAATAGCTCAAATTTTTCTCCAAGGGTATGCGATTGATTTCGTATATCTCCATACCTAGTTCCAGAACTCTACCATGCACACTTTCAGAGATATGTAGCATGAGAAATTCGGTTTGTATGGGAGGTGCCACGCCCCCTTTACATATAGCTTTTTTTAGCCGAAAGCTATCCTTGGGACACGTGCGGCAGGTGGCAGATTCAAAAACTCGGTTCCGCCGCTCTCGAGCCTTGCGAAAACTAAAAAACGGCTTTAGCTATCTTTGAATGTATTTATAATTCTTCTGTAGGTGTGTTTGTAAGTGAAATCCTCCTAAACGGTTGTACGGATTTTAACGAAACTTTTGTGTGTGTTTGAGTGGGTCTCTGGATGGTTTAGTTTCACAATTTAATCCGAAAGTTGGCGCTGTAGTTAAGTTATTACTAAAAATCTTATTTATGATCCGATTTGGCTAATGTTTTAAATATGTATGTAATACTATTGCAAAAACGTGCTGTCAAGTGGTGCTGAAGTCGAGTTATTACTAAAAATAGCTAAGTGAGAAAAGGGGCCGTGAAGGTCAGATTAAATCGACCTGTTGCATCATTGAGTATATCGAACGCTCTTGCGTTGCGATTGGCCCAATGGATGTGATTTTCCAATATTATTATGAGTTCAAACTTTTATTTCAGTAGAACAATGATTCGCACCCATTTTGAAATTGCCACCAACTATACTGTAAAGCTTCTAGGATATTCACTATAGAACCGGGTCATTGTTGCCGCCAGGGAGTGAAGAGGAAAAATTTATTTCGCTTTGCGAATAACCGTGCTATGAAATGCCGCACAACTGGAGAATTTCAAGAACTTCTTCACGGATATAACACGTTCCTTAGGTTATTTAAAGCGGCAAATGACCAATCTTAGCAGACGAATGTGCCAATGAAAATCGTAAACGAGAATTATTGGTGAAAATGTTGGACCAAAAAGTTTCAATAATATATATAAAAATTTTGGGCGGGACGAAGTTCGCCGGGTCTGCTAGTTTATTTAAAAAGAGGGCTGTCGAGGGTTGTTAGTTATCTCGAAAATAACTTTCAGTTTAATAACATCAAAACTGGAATTATTGAATGGCTTTTGCCTACAACTTACAATTCTTTGTTCTCAAATTATCTGACATTGTAAAGGAGTTTTTCATACAATACATCTCGATGTCTTTGATATTCTTTTTTAGCGAATTCTTAGCCTTTCAAAGTTTTTGCGCAGTTGAAAAAAGTAATTTAAGCCATGTGCAAATATGGATGAAGGGCCTGTTCGAGGCACGTAATAAAAGCGGCATTACTGCCGTACTGATGAAAAATGGCAACTGATAATACATTGCCAGAAATTCACACAGAACGTGATACTTTAATAATTCGTGCAACACTGCGGTTATGATTGCAACTCGAACAAGCCCGAAGTCTTTAAATAGTGGTACATTTCCACAGTTTGAAAAAATAGGCAATTTTTTTTTTCAATACCACACTCAAACGAAGCAGCAGAGAGGATCTTAAGTATAAAGTTTGCTTCCTGGCGCAAATAGAGAAACTGACTTCTAATTAAAATTTTTGAACGTTAACTCCTAATTAAAAGTAATTTTAAAATAAAATGTAAATGATTCTTTGGCTTTAAACACTGAAGTGGAAATGAGTTCATTATTGCTATTCAAAAACTACTTTTTGAGCAAAAACCAAACCAACCTAAATTCTGATATAAAAATTTAGGACTGGCGTGAATTTCTTCATGATCAAATGATTGAAGCAAAACCAAATTAGTATGGGACCACCCTTTAGGTACCACCTTTGCGATGAAATCGAAATCGGTTCACATGATCCAAAGTTCCATAGTTACATAAAAAAAAAAAATCTGATGAATTGATAACCTTCTCCTTTTTTATGTTAAAATGAATAACATTTTTTTATGAACTGCATTTTTTTAATATTGTTATTATTATTATTATTAAATATTGTTAAAAATAAGTCCTCTGGCGTTTTAAAGTATTTTCTGTTACTTACATTCATAAGTTTGAATAAAATTGTACTGAAAAGTACTGATTTTTATAGCATGAAAAAGCCTAAAGTACTTATTTCGCGCAAGAAAAATCTGGCAACCCTATAAGCAGTGCGGACTTCCACTCCGCAGGGCCTGCAAGAAACGACGATGCAGGAAAAAAATCTTTCGAGAAAACTGATTTACTCGAGCTCGCCTCGAAACGAGTCCACAAAATATATTCCAGAAATTTATTTTCTCGAGTTCGTCTCCAATTCGATACGATGTCGCCCTCGTTTTTGTGTTTATTGGGGATATACATGTAGGATCTTGAAATAGACTTAGAATGTGGTCATATTTTCTGAGGCCAATAACATAACGCGACATCAATTTTGTGATACGAAGTATAGTCAAGTTTACTATACAGAAGCTCAGAGGACGTTATGTGTGGTGCAATGAGTTGGATAGCTAGCTTTCTTCTTGTCCCTAAAGCAGTAACGACGCTGACACTCTCAATCTACGTAAAACAAACAACACATTGCTAACAACTTTATGTATGTATATGGTCAGAACAGCTCAACATACATAGAGTTAACAACAAAGCCTAAATTTCAAATTTTGTCAGTAAACAACAAATATTTTTGGAATATCTTCAACATGTACAACACTGTTACTAGTTAATGGGCAAGACATATGACTTTGCAACATTTAAGCAAAGACAATTATCATGGACCCATTGCGAAATTGCAGGCAAGTCACTATAACACAAATCTTAAACAAGACCGACACGGCTAGACAAATACAGTTGAATGTCGTCAGCATAAGCATGGACACTAACGTACTGAAACACAGAAAATACAATGTATTTAATACATCATTCACAAAAAGACTAAACAAAAGGGGACGAGGTAGTTGGTAGAAAAAAAATGTATCTCAAACGGTTCAATAGTTATAAGGGCTCGGAAACTCATGCAAATGTATGTTTTTATTAGACATCTTCAAATGTAAATGGTTAAGTCATCTTTACGAAACATTATTAAATATCCTTTAAAATGGCATTCAATCGTTAGTGAATACTTGTGCATATTTTGCAGTAAATGCATGGTTTTGCAAAAACAATACTTGCTATTGCATTGTTCTTGCACCTATTTTAGTATATTTACAATAAATGCATAAGGTTTACAACCATTTAAATTTTGTGACAAAAAATTTTGCCCTTGACAAAAAAAATTGCCATTGAGCCACTCTCTTATACCTCTGTTAGATCTCAATTAGTGGAAGACTGTAAGAGAGAGCTGGTCTTTATACATATCTGACAAACACGAAATTACCCTAATTTGGGTTCTGGCACATAGGGACATTTCCGGAAACGAGGCAGCGGACGAACTAGCAAGGTGCGGCACCGCACTGAATGTGTACCAAGCGGTGGACATGAACGCCTCGCTCAGGGAGATAAAAGTAACAATTACCGTAATGTGTCACTCGAAGGCTAAGCTGAGATGGAACCGTACAGGACACCTACAAACTTACTGCAGTATGCACAGAGCAGTGGCCCGTTGAGGTACAAACCGAAAGGATTCGTTTTCCCTTCAAAAGGTTCTGTCGTAGTTGCGATGACCCTGGCTCGAAAGAGACAGTCAAAGAATTCCGGTGGGAGTATCCAGCCCTCGCAAAGATGAGACTAAAGACACTCTGCAACCATTCCTGCAGAATGTTTTAAGTGCAGTTGCCTCTCTTTGCATGACGTACTGAAATTCACTAAAGCCACCAAATGGCTGTAGGTTGCACGAGGTATGGAATCAAAATGGCAAATTTTCTCAAACTATTACACTGTCATTGCCTCTATTTACACAAGATTGTAATTGATTGCTTGATTATAAACTAGTTTTATATACATACACATGTATTGTATTTTGAAGTAAATGGTTTTCGTTATTTTCTTGTTAAAGTACATGTTTTACTTATTTTTGTATCGGCAATAAAATGTTAGGAAAATATTTTTAATTGCATATTTTACTTGTTTATAGCGCATATTTTAGAATTTTGAGAGCATATTGTATGCGCATATTTTCGATTTTTTAGTGCATGAGATTCCGAGCCCTAGTTATAACATTTTTAATGAAAACTATTTCTTTACATGTCATTTACATAGAAAATTTCAAATGGCCACTGACACTTTTTAAAATTTTAATAATTTTTTTTTCCAAATGGGAGAATTTTCCATTCAGTAAATAAGTTCTTTTAAGGCCATGAATTGGTTAGGTAAGTCATTTTGGATCACTCTAATACACATACATATTTATATTATAAAATGATTTCAGTTGAACATTGAGCTATGCTAAAAACTCCTCAAATCCCCCCCTTCCCGCTCCGTTAACTTTGAAAAATGTGTTTTTAAATTACACGTTCTCATTGGGATCTTATTTCGGTAACTTCAAATTGAGATAAAAAAGAAATGGTTAACAACTTCTTCAAATCCTTTAGTACTTTTTCATTATTTGACCAGCTTAATCAAATGTTATTATTCCGATTCCCATCACCTCCTACTTTTTTAAATTTGTTGCACAGTGTAATCAATGGTTTGGTTTTTCTGGTTAACGAAACGAATATAACTTACGGAAAATCGCGTGATTTTTTATTATTTATTTATATTTTCATTATTTATCGGAGTATTGATTATTATAAAAAAAGCGCCGTAGGCGAAAATTTTTAATAAAATATCGCACGATTTTATTATAAAAAATTTTCATTATTTATCGAGGTATTGATTTTTATAAAGAACTAGCCGGTCATGGGTGCGCGAGGCTTCGCCACGCCCTGAATGTATGCATATGTATGTACATTTACATATTTGGAGAAAGAAATCATATGATATCATGTACTTCGTTTATTATATACATACATTAAAAATCTTGCCCAAATCCGTACAGTAGCGTGGTTAAAATATCTCGCCTTTCCTTTGTACTATGTATAGAAGATAGTAAATTTAAATAGTTGGCAACCCTACTCAAAAAACTTAAAGTTTTTGTAAATACGAAGCCCATGCACTTTCATTTGGTATCTCATTTTTTTATCCAACGGACGATGAAGATCTTATAGCTTTTAAACAGGTAGTAACCCTACTCAGAAAAATAAGACATTATTACATATCCAGAGGCTAAGTCTTTTCATTTGACAGTGACGGTGCAGAACTGACGCCTATGCTTATTAGAATTGAATGTAGTAATTTTCTTAACAGGTGGCAACCCTATTAAAATTCTAAATTAAAAAGGTCACTATGCTATCGATACAGAATATACTAGAGAAAATCTCGTCAAAATCCGTTCAGTAGTTTTCGAGATTACCGCGTACAAAGAATCTCGACTTTCCTTTATACTATGTACTAGGCTTCGCCACGCGCTGAATGTGTACATAAGTAAGTACATATACGCAGCAGGTGGCAACCCTATACAAAATAAAGCCTTATTGCACATCTAATGGCCAAGCCCTTTCATTTCACATCTTATGTTATCAATGCAACGAACGGTGTGCATCTTATAATTTTTCAGACAGCCGGCAACTCTGTTCAAAAAAATAAAACTTTATTGACAATCTGGAGGCCAAGTCTTCTCATTTAGTGACTCAGTATTTATTCCAACGAACAGCCCACATCTTATAATTTTTCGAGCAGGTGGCAACCCTCGTCGAAAATATAAAACCTAATTACACATCTGAACGCCAAGCCCATTGCTTTGAGACATATTTCTTTGAATGAATGAACTGCACAAATCTGATGTAATTAATAAAAAATGGCTTCACGTATTATATGTAAGGTTGTAATTTCTAAATAGGTGGCAGCCCCACTAAACAAATTTAAGCATTGAAGAAGTTTTTAGTTTTTTTGTTTTTAATTGAATGAACTGTGAAAATCGTATGTACCTAATTAATAAAAATATGGTTATTTTTAAATAGGTGGCAGCCCCACTCAAAAAAATTAATGCTTTTTGCACATACGGAGACCATATCAATTTACTTGGCATCTCATTTTTTAGTTCAATGAACGGAGGAGATCTTATCATTTTTAAAAAAGTGGCAACCGTACTCAAAATATAACACCTTATTGAACATCTAAAGGCCAAGCGCTTTCATTTGACATCTCACTTTTTGTAACTCGATGCAAGGATCTTATAAGTTTTTAGACAGGTGGCAACCCTATAGAATTGCTAAGCACTAAAGATAATACCCATATCGATACAGGATAAATAAAACAAAATCTCATCCAAATCCGTTCAGTAGCTTTCGAGATTAGCGTGGTCAAAAAATATTGGCTTTGCTTTATACTACGTACGGATGAGATAGTCATTTTAAATAGGTGGCAACCCTACTAAAAAAAATTAAAGTTTTTTGTACATGCGAAGGCCATGCATGTATCTAATTTTTTTATCCAACGAACGGTAAAGATCTTATAGTTTTTAAACAGATGGCAACCCTACTCAGAAAAATAATACATTATTACACATCTAGAGGCTAAGTCTTTTCATTTTACAGTGACGGTGCAAAACTGATGCCTACACTTATTAGGATTGAATGTAGTAATTTTCGTAACAGGTGGCAACCCTATTAAAAAACTAACACATTTGTGCTTTTCTAGAGGCCAATCGATTTCATTTGACACCTCATTTTTTGTAATCCAACGAACGGTGCGGATCTTATAGTTTTTTAGACAGGTGGCAACCCTATTAAAATTCTAAGTAAAAAAAGATCCCTCTCCTGTCGATACAGAGTATATTAGAGAAAATCTCGTCAAATTTCGTTCAGTAGTTTTCGAGATTACCGCGCACAAAGAACCTCGACTATCCTTTATACTATGTATCAGGGTTGTTGCGAACATTCGCATTCGCATTCGCAGCCGCGGAGCTTCCACATTAATTTTAACATTCGCATTCGCTTTCGCATTCACAATAATCAATGCGGAGCTTTTGCGAATGCGAATATTTTGCAAGTGGACCGATAAAACGTATATATGGCAAAAAAAAATTACATATTGTAGCCAATATTTTTGCCTGTGGTCGTAGGAGCATTTGTGTAACAAAACTGGTCAAATGTCATATTTATCAACTTTGATAAAAGTGTTTTTAAAATATTATTTCTTAAGCTATATAACCGAGCTATCAATGGACAGCCATAAAAGTTCCCACTTCTACTTGACCTTTGACGTTCGTCAAAGAAAACATAGTCCTTTTAATAATATTTTTTTTTTCTGTGCTTTAAATACCTGCTTTGACTACTAGACACAAAAGAAGAAAGTGTGCACTGTAATTCTTAACAAAATTTTCGTGATTTGCTTTTCATTTTATAGGCGGCATACACGGTGCGTCTGACTCGTGAGTCGGTTTGGATGTGTTTGTGAAAAGAAATATGTGTTATTTACACCAACATGACTCCCGGCATGATTCAGCTGTGTGTAGTCGAAGGCGAGTCAACACGTACACAAATGACTCGCGAGTCAGACGTACCGCGTATGCCACCTATTTCATTTATTCCTTTGAATAATTTCAACTGGGGCTCTTTGGGGAATTTATTTTTAGCAAAAATTTTAAAAACAGTACCTTTGTTTACTTGTTGGACAATATTTTTTTCATAGGGATATATGTACATTGGATCCTTGGCTAAAAACTTCTATGGTAAAACTGTCCCTTCTTTGCTATTTAAAGTCAATGAGTAAGCTCCTTCAATAGGGATTTCCAGTAGAAATGATCAACGTCTACCTATAAAGAGAATCGATGCTCAAATAATTAAAAAGCTATAGGTCTGACCTTTAATTAGATAAGAATTACGTAACTATCTGTTATTCAAATGCTTATAAAAAACGGGGTGCTTTAAAAAAAATAACAATATAAGTGGTCTGTAGATAAATCGAAGCAAGAACTGCACTTAATTGCCGTGGGTGGAAGGCCTTTGGCTACACAAAAATCAGTTAGGTCAGGAGTTTTATTTAAGTCTGTGGGCCAATATTTGGCTGCTCCAGAGGAATAGGGAGGGATATACACTGAGTTTTGTAATAGCGGCGTAAGGCTGCCGTCCTTTAAAACTAATTAGGCGGGAATCCCAGAAGGTGTGTTTCGCGTTATAATCGTCTCCGGAAATAAACTAGTTCTCGAGAATTTTGAAAAACTTTTCATATTCCTCCGCACTGATTGTGTGTTTTGGGGGGCTTTATATTGCGGACAACGTTAATGGCCCTTTCCGATCTTCGACATTAATAATAATAGATTGGCGCTTACACATATGTTAGTGTTTGGCCGAGCTTCTCCTCCGACTTGTGGTGTGCGCCTTGATGTTGTCACACAAAGCGGAGGGACAATAATAACACAATCGGCAATAATATTTGTAAATATTCTTTGTGGTATGAGATTTTATGCAATACTTTAAAGTGTTTCGAATCAGTATAGCTGACTAGCGCTAGCCTTATTGTATGAGTTCATCGTGTGGTAACACTTATAGTAGTGCACTTTGAAGTGGCTTTTATTGGTGAAGTGGGTCTGAGATATGGGGAGTATATCTATATTTTGTGTCTTTAAAAACGCTGTCACTATGAGTGTTTGGTTTGAAAGCTCATCAGCGTTCTAAATAATAATTCTTATGGGATCAAAGGTGTGAAGTTTTTCGTCGTTAGGGTGACGAGGAGATTTATCATTATTGTAATTTGTTGCACTTCTTGTTTCAGTAATGCTATCATTTCTAGAACTCAATTTGCTTTGTGTGTTTGTAATGGAACTTCAGGACTATTTGCAACATTAGCGTTAGGTATCGTAGCTGTGTTTGAGCATCGATACTTTCGATATTTAAGAGAAAAAAACTCGATACATCGATATATACTGTTCAACTTTTTATTCTAAATGAAATACTGAAAAAATCTACTTATTCAACAAATGCATATATCCATTTACCAAAAGAAAATTGTATTATATACTAGCAAATCCCTGGCTTGCTTCGCGACGATAAGAACTTTTGCATTGACCAATACAAAAATAGTGTTGAAAAGCAAAAACGGTTTGTAATGTAAACATTATTAGCTTAGGTTGAAAGGACTGAAGAGCAGAACCTTCCTTACTCAGTGGCCAAGAATAGTAACGCTGAGATAACGTATGGTATATGTCCTAATCTCCTTCGATGTTATGAGCTCTTATTTCCATCTGTGAGATATCTGAAAGTATTGCAAGGTTTAGCAAGAGTACGAAATCTCCTTTTAAAAAGCTTCTGTTCCACAGGAAGAAAGAGTTTTCCTGTTCAAGCGGGGTCATTGATGTTCCTACCATGTTCTTTTTAATTCGTCACACTTCTTGGTATATCGATGACCCTGGGATGTGTCTAGGATGGGGCTTTATTAAGTCATCTAAAAAGTAATTTTGTAGACTACATCTATTGGCGGTGCCACGCCCCTGGCCAACACTCACTCTCTTTCAGTTTACTATAAACGCCACGCCCTCTTTTATAAATTCGTTTGTATACATTTACCACAGATCTTATCACCAAATTTCAAAGTCACGTTAGGTAGAGGTCCGAAGATATAGAAAGTAAGGCTATGGAATGTGCTGCGGCCCCTTATACAAATTCACTTACGTTTACCTCGCTATAAGCGCCTACTTTAGATATGTCTGAACACTAAATTTCGAGGTCATGAGACTTATCGGGTCTAAGTTATAGGTGATTAAAATTTGATGCCTGTAAGATGTTCCACGCCCCTTTTACAAACTTATTTATGCATATGGATAGTTTAATTTAAACTTCTATCATAGATCTGTCTTCACACGAAATTTAAAAGTCGTGTAACTTCGGTTCCAGGTTCCAGAGTTATTGCTAATTAAAAATTTCACGACTATGGGATGTGCCACGCCCCTTGCACAAACTCATATACCTTACTATAAGCGCTTACCATGGATATGTCAAACAAAATTTCAAATTCATGTGACGTATGATCCCGGAGTTATTGCTAATTATATTATTGCTATAGGAGGGGCCTCTCCCCTTCTACAAAAGTATATCTACTTTACAATAAGCATATACGATAGATATTTATGTATGTCAACAGACCTAATTTCAAAGTCATGTGACTTACGGTTCCGAAGTTATTGCTGATTATAAGCTTGACGCTTATGGGATGTGCCACGCCCCTTGTACAAACTCATTCCTATATACCTTACAACAAGCATCTACCATAGATATGTATGTGAACACACCAAATTTCAAAGTCATGTGACTTACGGTTTCAAAGTTATAACTGATTAAAAATGTCACGCCTATGCGAGGCGCCATGCCCCCTTGTCAGATCCCATATTTCTATACCTAGGTTACGTCCGAGGTCACTATGGGAAAATCTTTTGAGGCGGGGACTTTTCAATTAAAAAAAATTTTTTTTCAACATAGTTTGTGGTTTTGCTTTTCATAAATGATCACTTGTCAAGCCAATGGAAGTACATTATATCGCGCGTAACTAATATTTTTTAATTGCTACTCTATTTAAACCATACTCTCAAAATTTTTTTTGTATTAGCCCGGTCAAGGTTGCAGTAACGTGCATAAAGCTGAAAATTGGTACGAATGTTACAAACTTCATAAATGAAATGTGAAAAGTCCTTATCGATCCCAGATCTGTAAAAAAAAATTATTCAGGGTCAAAGGTCACATAAATCGATTTTTACTATTTTTTAGCTAAACGGTAAAATTTATCATAAAAATAGGTTAGACAAAAGTGTAGATCATGCAATTATCTCTAAAACCCGTTATGACACTTTTTTCCCTAAGAGCCTCCATTTCTGGGTTATAACGACTCGATCGACATCCATTTTGTAATAATTCATTTAACTTAAATAATAATTTGAATTCAAGTTAATTTTTTAACAGGTGGTAGTATGAAAAACTCAGTCCGTATGGCAGGTTCCACGGGCCCTTTTCTAAGAACGCACATTTTTTCCATGAGTATAGTGTTGATTTCATATATATAATTCCAAAGGTATGCAGTAACCAAAATTCCGTTTGTATGGGAGGTGCCACGCCCCTTTGTCTATTCGGAATAAAAGCAACCCTATATTTTAAGTTGGGCTAGATGACACCAGTGTGCGAAATTTCATTAAGATCGGTTGAGTAGTTAAAGCGCGAAAGCCTAACAAACAAACCTTTCGCATTTATATCAGTAAGGATTATCGAGTACTGACCATTAAAATAATTTTTAGAGATGAGCATTTTTTACACAGACCCAAATACACAAACACAAAATATTACACCAGGGCTAATGAATTTTCTTGCCCTTGATTGGTTGTGCTCAATGAAAAACCAATATTAAGTAAAAAATTACGCACTGATCACACGTTTGCTCAAGAAGATTTATCAGCAATGATAAGTAGCACATTGTCTTTTAACCTAGGATTCTCCTTCTGAAGAATTGAAGAAGTATGTTTTATACCCACAAATGTAAAATAAGTGCCGATCAACGACTACCACAAGAAAATTCACTTTTTTTTATGAAATACGCGAAATTGAGTTACAGTTGTATGCAGCCTTTTTTCTCGTATTTGGTAACTGGCACATTTGTTTTATACCTGTCATTTTATTCCTCAGAACCTATAAATAAACGTCTGAAAACCCCGAGCTTTAGGTCTGACGGCTCAAGAAGTTATACCTTAATAAAAAATAGATTTTGTGCGAGTTGCACTAGAAATTTCCTGATTTTCTCGAGTTTAGCACGTAAACTGGTCATGTAAACCATTAGTTTTGTTTTGAATAACTATTTATTGATATTTACACATATAAGTATTATTAACGAAGGTATATTAACCGCACTTAGTAGTGCAGCTGCTTTGCAGCGGCAACAATATGCCAGTACGCAAAATTTTCCCGTCTCAAAAGATTTCCCCATATACCAGTTAAAGCCCCATGAAATTCCATTTAGTAGTTCCGGAGACTAGTGAGTTCAAACAGCCAAACAATCTACAGTTTTATTATAGCATAGAAGATATGTTCACCAAGCCCGAAAATAGTAAGCTTTTGCTTGGAATTGCTTATTTAGGGTTTGTTTATTTTAATCATATATGTAATACTTCTATATTGGCAGTAAGCTAACTACTCAATGTGTAAGCATTCCGAAATCAAAGCGAGACAGTCTAGTACCATTTTTGTCAATGTATTGTGTACTTGAGTGCCGTTTTTGTATATGTGTTGTGTACATATTTATTTATAAACGTATGTGTTCCTTTTCTTTCGTACGTGTTTATTGATATATCTGTACTGTAGTGTTTTCGGACGGTACTAGCTCTTACTGCCAATATAGGAGTATTACATATATGATTTTAAACTAAGTTCGTGTCTCTTAAAAAAACGTTAAGAAAAAAATTCCAATATTTCGTGTGTGAATAGTAGTGCCCATGGAATTTTGATTCTGATATTTCACAGCCAGCTGTGTCACTCCGTCCTCACGAAATAATGGAGCGGGCATACATGTATGTATTTCTGTTGAAAACGTGGGTAGAATTGTGCCCTTTGTTCTCACAAAAAATTGGAAACCTGTACTGCTTAAGAAAATTTGGCTTATACATTTTTCTTGAGCATTTCTTGAGATTTTTTATATGGATTCACAAACAAGAACATAAAAACAGATTTTGGCTTTGCAAACTCTACTTCAATTGCATTTCAGCTGGGATACAAAATTTGCAAACCGAAAGTTTGTCTCTACGGGAAGGAATTGGTGTTATTGAAAAAGGATAACGTTATTTTACATACCTTAAAGGTATTCTTCGTCAAATCGACAAAGTCCTTTTTATCTCCCACTTTTGTTTTTAAAATGTTGCATGCAAGATTGCCAAACTACTTTTAATAATGATGAACATTAACAAGAAAGAAAACACAGAGGCTACTTATTATTCAAGCATTTTTTTTATATATTTTTGAGCAATTCGCTCTTCAGTCCAATGACGAGAAAAAAGGGAAAGTGTTCGTCAAATCGACGAAGATTACCCGTCAGGGTTAAAAATAATTTATCTCAATGGGGAATAAGGAATACCTATTTAAAATAATGAATTCAGTTCGTGTAATATAAACCATATTATTTTGAAAAATATTAAAAAAAAACAATGGAAACATCTAGTTTTAAATTCTGTTCATCAGTGAATGTCGAACGGTCGTTTTTCGTCTATTCAACGCTCCTAAACGACCAGCGCAGATCTTTATTATTTGAGAATATCACGCAACACGATTGTCCATTATAATTTTTCATTCGTTGAATAAAAACTAAACATTATACTTTACTTGAATTTTTTTCGAGTATACTTACCAATGTGTGTGAATCTGTTCCTGAAAAGGAAAAAAAAATCTGCAAAATTACGTCGAAAAAACATTTTTTTAAACCGAAAAAGTTAAATTTTTGAAACAAAAATATAAGTTAAAACTGTTCTGAGTACCTTTTCAAAAGTTCTAGAGTTCCTGAAAAGAAAGTTCTGCAAAATTACGCCGAAAAAAAACATTTTTGTCGAAAAAATTGAAATCTTCTTCTTCTCTATTGGCGCTGTAACCGCCTAAGCGATTTTGGCCGAGTCAAAAACAGCACGCCAGTCATTTCTCTTCTGTGCCAACTGACGCCAATAGGAAATGCCAAGTGAAGCCAAGTCCTTCTCCACCTGGTCTTTCCAACGCAGAGGAGACCTTCCTCTTCCTCTGTTACCATCATCGCGACACCCGTTGAATACTTTCAGAGCTGGAGCGTTTCTGTCCATTCGCACGATATGACCTCGCCAGCAGGGCCGCTGAATTTTAATTCGCTGCACTATGTCTATATCGTTGTAAAGCTCATAAAACTCATCGTTAAATCGTCTGCGGTATTCGCCATCGCTAACGCGAAAAGGCCCATACATCTTGCGCAGAATCTTTCTTTCGAAAACTCCAACGACTCTCGACGAGAGAGGAGTTTACTTCCCAATTGCCTACTCAGTCAAAAGTAGCACTTGTTGTTATTGTCGATGTCGTCGGCATACGCCAGAAATTGTACGCTCTTGTAAAGTATTGTGCCAGAGCGATTCAGTACGGCGGCTCTTATTATCTTCTCCAATATCAGATTAAAGAAATCACGCGAAAGAGGTCAACTTGTCGGAAACCTCGTTTAGTATCAAAAGGTCATTCCCAATGCTGACGAAGTTGGTGATATTTCTCAACGTCATTTTACACAGCGGTATTAGTTTCGCGGCGCTGTGGTGTACTGGTAAGCAATGTGCGCTTCCACTCCGCAGGGCTTGGGTTCAAGCCCTGGTGAAAGCAACATCGTAAAAATGAAGAAATTTTTTTTTTAACAGCGATCGCCCCTCGGCAGGCAATGGAAAACCTCCGAGAGTATACCTGGCATGAAACAGCTTCTCATAAAAATACAATCGCCGTTCTTAGTCGGCGTAAAACTGTAGGTTCCTCCCCTTTGTGTGACAACATCAAGGCGCACGCCATAAATTGTAGGAGAAGATCGGCCAAACACGAACATATGTGTATTTCTAAAGTTTTTGAGAAACTTGTTAAAAGTAGAATCTTATCTTTTCTTGAAACCAAGAAATTTTTCAGTTCAATGCAATTCGGTTTTAGATGTGGGCGGTCAACAGAAGATGCTCTACTGGAATTTTGTTCATTTATATACAGCGAACTAGACAATAAAAATAACTGTGCTGGTCTGTTTGTTGACATCACAAAAGTATTTGATATGGTTGATCACCAAATCTTATTAGACAAGTTATATTGCGCGGGCTTTCGTGGGTTTATGTATAATTGGTTCAAATGTTACTTGTCAGGAAGGGTGCAAAAAGTAAAGGTTGGGAGTAGTTTGAGTAATCCTGTTACTATTAGCTTAGGAGTGCCTCAAGGATCTGTTTTAGGTCCGATACTATTTCTGGTTTATTTGAATTCCATATTCTCGCTCCCTTTCTATGGAAAAGTTACAGCCTTCGCAGGCGACCTTGCTATTGCCTATGGTTCCTCGAACTATTTGGATCTTATAGCAGGAGTCAATAAGGACGTACATTTGCTCCGGGGGTGGTTTTCTGCTCATAAGCTTATTGTCAGTAAAAAAACCAAGATCATGTATTTCAGTCTAATTCCAAAAATCTCACCCGATATTGACATTGTATTTCATGCCTCTAACTGCAAGCGCTTTGAACTGAATAGTTTCTTGTGCTCCACTAAATCTTTTAATTCTGAAACAAACTGTTGTCCTGAGTGCTTTTTAATTGAAAAAGTAAGCGACTTTCAATACCTTGGTGTTTCTGTCGACCAAACCTTAAGTTGGTCTACGCACATTTCTCGTTTGAAATCCTACTTGCGGTCTACTGTTCGATATTTTTATGGTCTACGAAAGATTTGTTCTAACTCTACGCTTAAGACTCTCTACTACACCTTGGTTCACTCTAAGCTTTAATATGGCATAACCTGCTGGGGCGGTGCATCTTTCAATAAAATCCAGCAACTTTTAACAATACAGAAATGCATCATAAGAAAAATATGTAATGTAAATCGTTTGCACCACACCATGGAGCTATTTAGTGTTCTGGGAATTCTGCCTATAAAACATCTGTACTTCTACAAATGTTTAAAGATATTTTTCATTCGCTGTGGCTATTTACACAGCCAAGTCTCTGAACTTATAACTTGCGGAAAAACTTGCACGGCTTTATGGCTGTTCAAATTTCTCGTACTACACACTTCAAAAACTTCTACACTATTGTTTCTTGTAAAGCTTTCAATGCGTTACCTGCGTATATTCGTGCTATTAGAAATTTGCCTAAATTTTTATCAAAAGTAAAATTGTTTCTTTTAGAGCTTTCACACGACGATATCAAAAGTTTCCTGAGTTCTGCGACTTAAAAACTTTAAAATTTAAATATATGCAATTGTTGTTAAATATTATTAATATTATTTTTTCTATAAAATTATCTTAACGTTATCACTGTTGGTTATATATCTTCACCCCATACACACTCTCTTCATTTCCATAATTTTTATCTTTTGAGATGGCATCCAATACAAAAACTTAATGTTTTTAAGGAATGCCTTACTTTTTCTTACATTAGTTTAGCGATACTAAGTATTTTAAGTTACTAATGTACTTACCCAGCAAAAAACACGATTACCATAGAAACGAATGTGGAAACGAGCTAGGCGATGGGAATCGCTTACCCTTTCGCTTCAGGAAGGCCTTATTTTAACATGGGCATGTCATTGGCGGTAGGCCCTTACCCGCAGCATTACCTTCAAACAAAGGGAGAACGCATGGATAAACAGAATCCAGAGAAGCGAACAAAGAATGCCTTACAGAGAAACTAATGTAGAATGCCCAGATGAGTACATACTTATTTATATTATATCAGAAAATGTCTTAAAAGATTAAATTTAATTAAAATTTTTATAAATCAGTTTTTATACAAACATATGTATGTATTTGGGTATTTAGATTTTACTTAAAAATCGGTATGTACATACATGCATATTTAATTAAGCTTAAAATTGTACTTCCTCACTCATGTACTTCACTTCATTGACTGACTTCAACTTCGCTGCAAATTGAACAAAGCAAAACATGATTTTTATGCGAGACAAATTTCCACAGAAACTAACGGTAGGAAAAGATTTTTTGGATATTCAATATATTTTTCAGCTGACTACGATGCAGCATTCTACGTTGCATTCCCCGAAATGAAGCAAAGAAGCGAAATAAAAAAAATATTGTAGGACATTCTACTTTGCATTCCCTGAAATGAAGCAAAGAAACGAATTAAGAAAGAAATATTATAGGACATTCTAATTTGCATTCCCCAATATGAAACAAAGAAGCGAAATAAATAAAATATTTTAGGACATTCTACTTTGCATTACCGACAATGCCTAAAAGAAGCGAAAAAATTCGATGGCATTATAACGCTATGCCTTCTAGAACACGTTACCACTAAAAGGAATTACCGATTTTTTGCTGGGTATATGTTGATTTTGTAAGAAGAAAGAATAAATATTGTTTAGGCCTTCGCCCTAAATATTTCTATATTTTTTCGACCCGCCCTAATGTTGGCATATGTGCACATGTACACACACATACATGTGCACACGTATTATTATTAACTCGCGCCGTTAACTGATGTTTCCCGCCGGATAATAACCTATCGTTAAGTTTCCCCTTAATATCGGTTGTTGTCCGGCGGTCCGATTTAAAATCCCGCAAATCCTTAACTTCACTTCGGTTTAGAAGATCAACGCGAGCAGACCAGCAGCTACCAGGCCACTGTCACTAAGGTAACAACATTGTCATTTATACCAATATTTATTTAACTCTGACTGAATATTTTATATTAAACAAATATTAAAAAACAAATATTTCGCTTTGGTTTTTATTTCCATTCGTTATCACCTGCACCGGAGCGTTATTCCCGATACGCGCCCCCGTGCGAGTTCAAATATATTATTATTATTATTATTATAAAGCGCCAATCTATTATTATAATCATTATTATTAGTTTCGCGGTGTACCAAATTCAGACATTGCGGCATAAAAACCACTTCTTTTCGTGCTGTCGAAAGCAGCTTTGAAATCGACAAATAGGTTGCGTGAGTCGATTTTATTTTCGCGGGTCTTTTCCAAGATTTGGCGTATTGTGAATACCTGATCTATAGTGGATTTTCTATGTCTGAAGTCACACTGATAAGGCCCAATCAGTTCGTTGACGGTGGTCTTCAGTTTTTCACACAATGCAATCGATAAGACCTTGTAACCTATACTTAGGTAGCTGATCCCGCGGTAGTTGGCGAGTATGACGGGATCGCCTTTCTTGTGGATGGTGCAGAGCATACTTAAATTGCTGTCGTCGGGCATGCGTTCATCTGACCATATTCTGCATACGAGTTGATGCATGCACCTTAAGAGCTCTTCGCCGCCGTACTTGTATAGCTCCAGCCGGTTTGTTGTTTTTCAGCCGCGTAATCCCTATTCGTACCTAGTCATAGTCAGGTGGTGGGACATCGGCTCCATCGTCATCGACTAGGGGCCCGGGTTCGTCTTCTCTTCTACTTTCAGCGCTGAAACGATTCAGTAGGGTGTAAAAGTATTCCCGCCAAAATTTAAATAAGTTCTGGACATCGGACACTGAGTCGCAATTGTGGTTCTTACAGGAGTTCGCCCTGGTCATGAAACCCTCCGTAAGTCGCCTAACTCTGATAAAATTTTCGGGTGTTTTTCCTGTCGGCCAACATCTGAAGCTTTTTCACACTCACGTATTTTGGTCTCTCTCTTCTTATTGTGGCAAATACGTCTCGCTTCCTTCTTCTGTTCCCTGTAACACACAAGTTGCGGCTCACATTCCTCATAGTACCAGTCAGTGTTGCCGTTTTAACCCTTTGGTGGCTAGATTTAGCTACCACATACTTTTTTTGGCCACATAAATTTAAAATTGCCCCTAGCCCTTTTTTAGTCCTTTGGAGAATTTATTCATGCGTGGTTTGAAGAAGTTCTATATTTGCTTAATTTAAACTAAGAAAAAAAAAAAAAGTATGTTCCCTACTTTTTATACATATGTACGTACTGTAAAAGTGTTAGGGCTGTTAACTTATCTGTTAACGATTTAACTATAGTTTGAAATAGATAAGTTTACGGCCCTTAATATGCTTAATTAAGTTTTAAATGGTGTAATTGTACCAGCTGCTGGTGCGACTTCAAAAACTATTTGAAAATTTTATGATTGTACCAGCATGTTGGTGTCGTGAGTGGTGAAATCAGCTCAATTTTCTAAGTAAAAAGTATTTTGGCGGAAATTTCTTGCGCTATATGAGTCAAAGCCGTGTTTGTGGAAGATATCGTGAACTTAACATTGCAGTTGTGAATTAACAAAAAAAAACAATGTTTAACAAAATGGTAAAAAAATTATGAAATTTCGGATCTAATCATTTCGATCCTTCCTCGACCTCATTTGTAAAGAAATAAATATTGTACCAGCATGCTGGTAAGTTGTATGCTTCGAGCCTGATGGTACAATCACTTGATGGAACCAGCAGGCTGGTGTCGTATATTTCCCCTTTTATACAAAAAGTTTTTGGTTTGATAAAATATTAGCTTTTTTTCAGAGATCAATTGTTTTCTGTACCATTTTCTATTGAACATGTTTGCGCATATACTTATATATGAACATGTAAGTAAAAAATTTTAGCTACCATTTTTAGCCACAACGACTTTTTTTAGCTCTTTCTTAGCCCTTTTTTTAAAGCAATCTGGCTACCACTAAATAGATTCGCGGCAACACTGGTACCAGCTCGCGGAAATCCGACTACTTCTTCGGCGGCGGTACTTAATGAGCGGTAAATGTAGTTCCAATGCTCGCGTTTTTCGGCTTGTTGAAGAGTGCTTTCCGAGATCAAGTGTGAGAGTGGAGTGGCGAATAAATTGGCCATCTGTTGTGATTGCAGCTTTTCAACGTTAAGCTTTCCTTGCATTGTTAGGCGCACATTTTTTGCTGCACAGAGGCGGGTGCGTATCTTGGCCGTAACAAGATAGTAGTCCGAGTCGATGTTTGGCCCTCGCAGAGTACGCGCGTCTAAAACACTGGAAGCGTGCCTTCCATCTATCACAACATGATCGATTTGGTTTTTCGTTTTTCGATCTGGAGACAGCCATGTAGCTTCATTGATCTTTTTATGCTGGTATTTAGTATTACCATGTTTCGGGCTCCGGCGAAGTCGATCAGCCTCAGTCCGTTATCGAACGCTTCGTCGTGGAGGCAGAATTTTTCGACGAGCACGATTTTGATATCGTCTCAGGGGCAGCGCTCAAATTTGCTCCTAGCGCTCATAGAAGAGATCCTTGGACGGCTCGTCCTTCTCTTCCTTCGGGGCATGGGCGCAGATGAGCGAGATGTTGAAGAATCTCGCTTTGATGCGGATTTTGTATAGACGTTCGTCCACCGGGGTGAACGCCATTACTCGGCGACGGAGTTTCTCTCCTACCACGAATCCAACACCGAATTTGCGCTCCTTTACGTGACAACCGTAGTAGACTTGCCTTGCCCCGCCCATCGCATTTCTTGGATGGTGGTGATGTCAGCCTTGGTCTTCCCGGGAACACCAACCAGCAGGGCAGACGCTCCTTCCCAAGTGCATACTCTCAAACCATAGTCCTTTATACGTTTGCCGTGGTCGTCAGCAGAAAAAGAGCGTCTCATCCGAGGCTGTTTGTTCGTTTTCATTGGGCGGTGTTTTAACGTGGTGGGTCCCAAACCCAGCGCACGCGATGTTTTACGCCTTCTCACTTTAGCTCGCTCCCAATCGGGTGTTTGGTCGATACCCAGAGGATACGTGGATATAAATATCCGGACGTTGTGTGCTGCGATTTGAACCGTACGCACAAAAATCACTTCTGCCCACTCCGAGGCAGTCAAAAGTTTTTCCCACTTACGTGGACTTCTGCACACAGAACCAAGTCGAAATAGTTAAATTTAAAAAATTTATATATATAAATATGAAATCTGTTCTAAGTTGTTCTTTAATGGTTCTAGGGTTCCTGAAAAGGAAAAAAGTTCTGCAAAATTACGTCGAAAACCACATTAGAAAAAGGAAAAGTTAAATTTAAAAAATAAAAAATAAAAACTAAAACTGTTCTGAGTAGCTTTTAAAAAGTTTAATTTTTTTTCATAAAGATACCTAACTATTTCGACCTTTTTAATGTGTTTTTGACGTGATTTTGTAGATTTTTTTTTTACTCAGAACAGATTTAATTTTTATTTATTTTTTTGTAGAACTTTTTTGTACCTTATCAGAAACTCTACAACAGTTTTATTATTATTTTTTTCAAAAATTTAACTATTTAGAACTTTCCTTTTCCTTCTCAGGAACTCTAGGGCTATTGAAGAACTACTTAGAAGACTTATCATTTTTATTTTTTTGAAACATTCAACTTTTGTGAAAAAAAATTTGTTCGCCGTAATTTCGCAAAACTTTTTTTTCCTTTTCAGGAACACCAGAACTATTTAAAAATACTCAGAAAAATTTTTTATTTGCTTTTTTTGCCACATGTCGTATGCTACGTGAATCTGGCATACATAATTTTTGAAAAATTAAATAAAATTTGTCAAAGTATCCAGAGCTTTTTTTTCCTTATCAAGAACTCTAGAACTATTGGAAGGCTACTCAGAACAACTTTTCTTTTGTCGTTTTGCGTCATACCGTATTCCAACTTCCCAGACATTTTTTTTTTGCTTATTCCTAAGTTTCTTTGCTAATAAATTGTTGTTATACTATTATTTCCTCGCTTCGAGAAAAATACTCAAAATATTCAAATATTAAATAGCGTTTAGCAGATGAATGTATGTACATACATATGTACATACATATGAAGGGGAAGTCGGGGTATTCTTGGACACAATTTATTTTGGTCCAAAACTCGCAAAAAACATACATTTTCTAAAAATTTTATAGCTTGGTTTTGTAGTACGAAAAATAACCTTTCTTCCTATTAACAGTTTGATCAAATTGTATTAAATTATGCATGTTATTTCAGTTGGCACAAATTTATGTTTTTGCACTTTTGAAAAATCTCGGAGAATTATTTGGCAGTTTGTAAATCGAAAAAAATTGGTGGAAAACATTTCTTTGTGAACAAAAACGAAAGAATACATCATAATTAATAGAATAAAGCGAAAAATTACGATTAAAATTATTCCGAATCGCAGTGAACACCCGGCGCAACTGAGGTTAACCCCTCGATCACAAACAATACAGTGGGCTGTGTTTCAGTGGTTTTCTTGTTTCGGAATATTTTTTTGCAAATTATGCAGAAATCAATGTCTTCTTCCACGTCAGTTTCGGTTGGAGACGGTATTTTCTTCATAGGTCAGCCACAATTGCAGGCGATGTCAAAACGGCGGATTTCAGGATATTGCCGAAATCATTGATGCCTCCTTTTTTGTATAATAAACCGGCATTCTGGCTAAACCAAAATTTATCGGTCCAAAAAACGATTATAAATTCCCGAAAAACTAATGCTGTGTAGAAATTATGCAAGGAAAATCCCTCAAATGTCAACATCTAAGTGTCCAATAATACCCCGAAGACAGTGTCCAATAATTCCCGAACTCTCATTTTTGCAAAGTCGCGGCGTATAAGTACATAGGTACCACAGTACAAACTTTATACAAAATTATTTTCTGTGTCGGAGGCCCAAGCTTCCACGAGTATTATAAATATATTTAACCGAGTTAGTTTATCGGAAAATCTTGTCAAAATGAACAAAATACTAAGTGAAAAAAAAACTTTCGTAGTATAAAATTTCTATTTGCTATGGCAGCGAGATAACGGTGCGTGTACAAACGTCGAGGGCTCAATGGAAAATGAACTCAGCATGAGACGAAATGATGACAGTTGGTTGAAACTGTCAAGCATTATTAGGGGAAAAAATATATCCTGCTGTCTAACAATACCCCGTGTCCAAGAATTCTCCGACTTCCCCTATGTATGTAGGGAATTGGTATTTTTCGCCTACATTTACACAAATATGCGGAATTATATCAAACTATTACAAATTTATAAATATTTTTTATTAACAATAATACAGCTTCTTTCCATTATTTGTAAGATTCACTTATTTTAAATTTTGTTCCGACAATATAAACTCGTCTTGGAGTATCTGTACGAATCTTCAATATGAACGGATTCTATTTAGGCTCTCTGCGAATTTCGAATTTACGTTCGTAACCATTCGGACTTAGTGATAGCATTTTCATAGATTTCACGAAAATCGAAGCTACGATGGATTCTGTGATAGCTCTGATTATTATGATATTCGCGATATTTTGCCGTTGTGAAATTTTTTTCAGTACTTCGTTTATAAAAGTATGCTCGTTCTCTAACAAAAGCCATGTAAGTCTAAATTGCAAACTTTTTAATTAGAATTTCTAGAAAAAAATGTTGGTATACAGATTTGTAGCCTATTAAATTCTTATATAGATAAAAGAGTATAAGTCGAAGTCGCGAAAAAATTCCGTTCATTTCTGATAATTTTATTTGCTGACGGTGCTAGGCATTTTATTCCATACTAAGATGCATGTTAGACGATGCACAACACTGTCGGCAAAAAAAAAATTATCAAAACTCAACGGAATTTTCGGCCGCTCAAATAAGTAATGAGAAAATGGAGATGCCACACTCGATTAATAAAAATCGATGTCGGCAAAAAAAAACCATGTACTCGATATATCGATACTGACATCGATATATTTGCAACTCTACTTCACATAGGGCACGTTCCACATTGTCATATTTGGACTTTCTTTGATTTGAGATTAGATTTCATATATAGAGGGCTTATATTCAAAACCCTCTATCTGAAATTTTCACAAAAACAACTTTGTGATGTTAGAACCCATTTGGGACCTGACTTCACTGATGTTAATTCTGACTTAGCAATTTATTCGTAAATTATTCTGTCAAGCGTTATACAAGGTCAGCATTAATATCACCGATGACAGTTACGTCTTAGGTGGATTTCTATATCAGAATCTCGTTTTTGTGAAAAGTGCAGGTAGAGGGCATTGAATATAAGCCCTCGATATATTATTGTTGTTGGAGCTGGGCTTAAGCTCAACGATAAAAAGTGGTAGTGGCTTTTACTATTTTTATGCTTCATTTTCCAAATGTTTAACTGTGTGGCCTCTCTTTCTTTCATCTTTAAGAATGAAATTCGGTACTTTTTGCTCTAATTGGGCCACAATTGTTTTATATGCATCTGGGGATTTTGCTTGAACTTTAATTTCTTCGTCGCCTACAAGTTTAAAGTCGTTTACTTTATCGACAAATATAAACGGAGGCTTAAGTATTTTTTCTTTGGCTCGTTGATTTCCCCGATTTCCAAGGCAGCAGTTTTATTTAATTTAAGCTGATCAGAACGGCTTCGCGGGCATCTTCTCTGACCTCCTCACGCAAACCGACGTTCATGTAGGTGAACATAAGTTCCGTAGTATTGCCACTCTCATCATTCCGGACATCTAGAAAATGGGGAGAGTGGTCCCACTGCTAAAACCTGGGAAACCGTCCAACAAAGGAGAGTCTTATCGTCCGACCACTCTCCTTTCCCCGGTAGCGAAGACACTTGAGGCCTTGCTACTACCACGCTATACAAACCACCTGACTCCAGCAAGGCATCAGAATGGGTCCTGTAAAGGGCATAGTACACCAACAGCACGTATCGCCATAGACACACAGATAATTCGTGGCATTAACAGAAACCGCCCTGTGAAAAAATAGTCGTAGTAGCGTTGGATCTGTCAAACGCTTTGACACCGTCAGTCAGTCCACGCTACTAGAACACATTGAAGCTTCCTCTCTCTCACAGGGACTCAAACGGTGGTCGGTGAATTATCTGACTGGTCGATATCCGTCAGTCATTTTCAGAGACAAAACCAGCAAACCGAACAAAATTAAACAGCGGCCCCACAGAGTGGTATCCTTTCCCCGCTGCTGTTTAATTTTTATATATCAAAGCTCCCTCAAACAAGAGGGAGTTTCGATTGTCTCTTATTCCGACGACTGCTCGACAATGGTGTCTGGGGTTGGAGTCGGTGACTTGTGCTCGAAAGTAAACGGTTACCTCTACGAACTTTCTCGTTCTTTTTTCACTGCAAAGAGCCTAACCCTCTCCGCTAAAAAATCCTCGGCAACCCTCTTTACCACCTACACGAAGGAACTTAGACTACAGCTGGGTATTCGCGTCGATGGCGAACCGATTCCGGCGGTAAATAACGCGAAAATCCTCGGAGTTACACTCGACAGTCTACTCTCCTTCTCGGCGCTCTCGGCGCATACAACCGCAATTGTCATTTAACTACATAGCCGCAACAAGGTCGCGAAGTCGCTAGCCGGCAGCGCCTGGGGCAAAGGCAAAGAAACGTTGTTGGTAACATACAAGGCACTTGGCCGGCCGGTTCTAAACTATGCGGCGCCCGTTTGGTCGACGTTGAAGTAAATGAGCGGTATGTACCTATACTGAGTCCATGGTGATTTTTGTTTACTATTTGGAATGTTTTTCAGGTTACAATTTTTTGTTATTTATTTATTAAAATATGGTTCAAGCTTTAACTCGACTTACTTTCAAACTCTATACAGAGTTTAGAAAAATTCAACAAATTTTCATCAAAATTTTGAACATTTAAATCTGAATTTCCAAAAAATATTTGGGTATGCAGTTACATGGCTTATGAAAATCTAGTAAAACAGGTGCAAGTTTTAAGCGGCTGAATGGTCGCGTTGATTTTTAGTATTTTTTTCTGACGGCTTTTGTGGTTTTTTTCATATAACATGTGCAATTTATGATTTTTTATTTTTCGCAATCTATCTTACGCATCTTATTCTACAAGAAATTTGCGTTTATATTCAACGTGATTTTTTAGTAACTTAAAATTAGTAACTAGAATTGCAGGTAACTGCATACACAATTTTTTTTTTTAAATTCAGATAAAAAAGTTCAAAATTTTAATGAAAATTTGTTGAGTTTTTCTAAATTCTGTATATGTAAAAAATTTTCACTTTAAAAACATTGCAAATATTTAAAAGGGTCGTAACCGGTTTGTCTCCAAACCAAACTTAACAGGGGAATGCGCTTTTAAATATGTACATGATGCTTTCCATTTCCAGACAACCGGTCAGGTACGAGCATGATTTTTAATTTCGACCAAACTCAAATACATTGTTTGTTGGTCCAAATAATGAGACACGTATTTTTTCTTTTGGCTCGGAAAATTGTTCGGCCGAATTAAACGCGATTTTGTTTTTTAGGCAAAAATCGATTATTCGAATTGACAGTGAGAATGTTTTTTTTAAATGCCCATAACTTTGTCAAAATTGAATAGATTCCAACAATGTTTTTACTCAAATGTCAGTAATTCTTGTCACTTCAAGATAGAATGATACAATTATTGATTTTCATTATTTAAAATTTTTTATTTAACAGTAAACAAAAAGTGCAAATTTTTTTTTAAATTTAATTTCTCAAAAAGTGTATTTTTTTTCTCTCAAACTTTTTTACCGGGAAAGAGACACTTTGAACTACAATCAACCCAAATCTCTAATAGCGAAGATTTTTTTTTTCTGAGTTATGATTTTTTATAGAAAATATACGTTTTTGTGGTACATACTACAATATTCTTATATTGTTTAACTAAATGGAACATATGAATGTAATATATCAGCAAAAAGTACAGCCGTGATCATTTTTTGTGTATCAAATAGATATTAGAACACACTTTCCACCATACAGTTTCGAAATACAAAATCACATTTTCCCACTTTTTATAATCGAAACTGTATGGTGGAAAGTGTGTTCTAATATCTATTTGATACACAAAAAATTATCACGGCTGTACTTTTTGCTGATATATTACACACATATGTTCCATTTAGTTAAACAATATACGAATATTGTAGTATGTACCACAAAAACGTATATTTTCTATAAAATATCATAACTCAGAAAAAAAATCTTCGCTATTAGAGATTTGGGTTGATTGTAGTTCAAAGTGTCTCTTTCCCTATAAAAAAGTTTGAGAGAAAAAAAAATACACTTTTTAAGAAATTAAATAAAAAAAAAATTCCACCTTTTGTTTATTGTTAAATAAAAACTTTTAAATAATGAAAATCAATAATTATATCATTCTATCTTGAAGTGACAAGAATTACTGACATTTAGTAAAAACATTGTTGGAATCTATTAAATTTTGACAAAGTTATGGGCATTTAAAAAAAAATTCTCACTGTCAATTCGAATAATCGATTTTTGCCTGAAAAACAAAATCGCGTTTTATTCGGCCGAAAAATTTTTCCGAGCCAAAAGAAAAAATACGTGTCTCATTATTTGGACCAACAAACAATGTATTTGAGTTTGGTCGAAATTAAAAATCATGCTCGTACCTGACCGGTTGTCTGGAAATGGAAAGCATCACATGATTTCTTCAAGTAGCACGGATTGCTTTGAAATCGAGAGCACACCTACAAAAATACCTGAAAAGGTTTTGTAAAGCTTTAGCGTAAGCCCCTTAATATGTTTAAATATACTATTAAAACTTGCCTATCCGCCATCCTTCGTTTTTCTCACCAAATCCGAAATTAGTTTTCTTCAAGCCAAATTTGACCACGGATGACGGAAATTCGTTGAAAAACATCTTATGCCAGACGCATCCGATAGGCCGAGCGATTTCCAATCGGACAATTTTACCGTCCTAACTGATGCGCAGAATTAACCAGATTACACTGGTTTACAGTAAAAATGCACACTGGATGCCACAATCCAATTCCTATGAAGAATTTCTCTCTGGATCCCAAAATCGAGTTAATTTTTTTCTATGGATGGACTTAATCACGTACATATATCTTACAAAGAAATTAAACAATCTTAATACAAAATGTGGCAGATGAAAGCTAACAAAATTCTCCATAAACCGTGTATACATCACTTCCCGATAGCCCTGATAGTTTTGGTTTTTTCTTTGATAAAAAAAATGAAAAAAAATAATTTAATTTAATAGGGAAAAAACTTTTAAAAATAACAGATTCGTGTAAATTTTTTATTTTATTTGCGTTAAAGCCTGTTCTGTTACAAAAAAATGAATGCTACTAAAGAAGAAAATCGATGGATGAATAAAAAAGAATGAGTATTCAAATGAAAATGCGCAAGAATTTTTTGTGAGAATTCCGTATACTATGAGTAACACTCTTTCCTGCTCATATTTCAATCAAAAATATCCTTGCGCATTTTCAATTGTACCATTCCATTTTTTTTTTATTCATAGATTTTTTTCTTTAGTAGATTGATTTTTTTGTAGCGGAACAGGCTTTAACGCAAATGAAAAAATTACCAAGAATCTGTTATTTTTTCTCATTTTTTCCCTGTTAAAGTTTGAATTTTTTCATTAATTCAAAAAACCATAAATGTGAAATGATTAATTAATTTCTCAGAAACTATCAGGCCTATCGAAAAGATATACAGTTTATGTTTTCAGCTTTCAATTGCCACATTATATTAAGATTGTTCAATTGGTTCGTAAAATATATGTGATTAAGTGGAACCACTCTTTTTCTTAAGCTGAATAACGGTAAATTGGAAATATCTCGAAAAGTTATCCATAGAAAGAAAATCAACTCGATTTTCGGAATCAGCGAGCGATTTCACATAGGAAATGGATAGGGGCATGTGGTGAACAAAAAAAAAACGCCAACCGCATTTGTACGCACATATCTGGTTTATATTTCAATTTTGTAAGCAGTGAAACATTTTGACAAATTTTAATTTACAAACTCTAAAAATGTATTTTCGTGGATAATTTTTTCATCCAATTAGTTCATTTTTCGCAGTCCATTTTAGTACTTTTCAGCTGACTCATACATAAGTATATGTAAATACAAGTATTTGATCATGTTGGGCGTATACAGCCGTTACCGGTTGAGCATTATTTGGCCGACACCGGTTGCAGTGTGCGCGAAGCGTTACTCCAACAAACAACATGAATACACACACTATGCCCGTAGCTTGCAATCCAACTCGATCTATTAATGCCTTGTATTTTTGTATTTCCTCTTCATTACATTTAGCACTCAATCATCTTACAAACATCCTGTTAAATCAGAGTCTCCGCTAATGGATGAGAATCGTAGCCCAGATCGAGATATATATCAGCACTTGAACGATGGTCGCATGTCTATTGCTACTGGGCAATCACGCTATATCGAGAGCAACTATAATAACAAGAAAGATAGAAGTAATAACAACGCGAACAGCAACAATGATAATAACAATAATAGGTACAACACCTCAAAGAGTGTTTATAATAATCAGTATAACTATAAGGGCAACGGTAGGACGGGCACCAGTAATGCTAACAACAACGGCAGGGACCCTTACATGTCGTCGTCCAACTCTAACGGGTCTCTAGCATCCTCACTGCGTAGCTACATGAATATAAATAGGAATCGCAATAACAAAAACTACGGAAAACAAAAATCATTTCCGCCGTTAGCAACTGGCTACGTTGGGTCCTCTGTAGCAACATCCCAAACAAGCAATTATTTTGACGATGAGCACAGTATGGGTATTCCAAGAGCATACCCAGTGCGTCCATCGCATTTTCGTGAACGCAATCGCGCCATATTCAAAGAGGTAAGTATAATTTAATGCGTTCCTACGGAGAAACATATTTCCCTGTACTACCAGCCAGTCATAAACCAAAAGCTGAAAAAACTTGGCAATAAGAACGAATTGGTATCAAAGAAAATGTTACTACTTATCCTTAAACTGATAAAAAAAAGAATGTGGGGGCTCCACTGGCTACAATTGGTCTGCTTGTGGAGAGCTTAGTGAACGCTGGGTCAAGACCTAGGAATGCAATTTGGCTAGGTACTTCTGACCAAGGATGGACCGGCGGCGATCTAGGCAGTTTCTAAGCCCAAACAAAGCACAGCTATCGTTATTGATTAAATTCTAAGCTGGTCGTTGCCCGATTTAAAGCCTTGAGGTAACGCTCAATAATGCCTACAACGGTATGAATCATGATGAAGTGAAATCATCTCAACATCTACTACTCATATGCCTAGTCTTCACGATTTTAAGCTTTAAAGACTATTGATCTCACTTCTATGTCACTACCGATAATATTTCGGGAGTTTATATTTGCCACATTCGGAACTTTATTGTGAACAGTTAGCGGTTTTCTACCACAAACCCTTAGACCCCGTCATTCAATTTCGCTTTTTCTAAATTTTATCACAAAGAACCAATAGCTAGTCCTTGATACTTATTTTAGATAAAGTTTAGATAATTACCCAGTTATGGTAAAGAAAAAAATCACAATATTCCGTGAGATCTCTCGTAGGCCTTGGTGTTACCAAGAAAGTAGAGGCCTAAGCTTATACCTTAGTCATGAAGAGAGTGTTAACAGTCTGATAGTCATTTGGTCCCGAAAACGCCAATAATTCCTGAGAACCCCGAATTGTCCCGAAACTTCACCAAAAATAAAACACTTAACACAAGAAATTCCCAAACAAATGCCGAGTAGTCCCGAAAAAGCAAATTTCTGAAAAATACCGAAAAATAAATAAAGAAAGACCCTGACACATCTTGAACGTTCTCGGTAAAATCCCGAGATTAAAATGTACCAAAAACGTTTCAGAAAATCTTCGGGGAATTTTCCGAAAAAAACAAAAAGTTTTGAGGAATCCCGAAAAATTCCGAGTAGGCTCTAAAAATCCCAAAAAATTTCGGAAAACAAAAACCACGAAAAATCGGAAACAAGTTAAGAAAAGTCGCGAAAAAACCAAAATCAAATCTCGCCAGAGTCCTGAAAAGTAAAAACAAGAAAATCTGGTACTATACTTACTGGTATCGGTCCAATCACTCAAGGCAACTTCAAGACCATAGTCGTATCTAAAATGAAAATATGAATATGATTTCAAAATCAATGTGGTGATTTCCCATATGTTTTTTCTTACCTTTTTCGCTTAAACTAGGACTCACCCCTTGAAAAAACTGCAGAGACTGATTACTTCTCAAGGCAGAGTCGTTCACAGCAACAACTGAATATACCCAGCAAGGAGAGGGTGTTGTTAAAAGGCATCATACAAGACTTTAACCGGCATACTTCAACGTCAGCCATAGCCCCGGAGTACATGGAAAATTATACAAATAACAAAAGTCGTATCGAAGCCGAAGCGGCACCTGCTACCTCCGCAGACGATCTCTACACTGATGAACTGGACATATTCGCACGGCCGTCCATGGACAAAGGAGCGTTGAGCAATAATATGGACAAAGTAGATGATACGTTTTCTGTTGAAGAACCGTTAGCGCCGAACATCAAAGGGTGGAATGAACTGGACTTGGCGGACGCAAATATATTCCTGAACTACGTCAAGCCTCATGCGGGTTATCCAGCTAAGGAGGCAGCCGAACCACTGGAACTGTATTACTATGGCAACTTTTACTAACTTCCTGAAACATTATCTTAAACGCAAATCAAATACGTTCCTGATGTGGTGGCACGTAGACAGATGTTTAGAATAGAGCTAAGTATATATAAAAATCCGTATGCTAATGAAATTTGAAATTGTGACGAAGCAATATACGTTGTAAATACATCCATATGTGCTGAAATATGTACTTAGTTTGTATGTATGTAAGTATGTATTTCATATGCAAACTGCGGGGTTAAAAAAAAAACATGAGATACATATATGTATATGTATACGTAATGCATCCGAAGGTGTATGCGCAAATGAAAGGCACGTATTTCCCGTTTTGTTCAAACAAGCGAAAAGTAAACGTTACATACGAGCGAGTAAAAAACTGGAGTTACCTTTCTTAACTTAAAAAACTGCACATGCATTGCGGTCATTTAAAAAATTAGACACACATTTTTGCCGAACGTAAATTTGTATCACTTAAAAATTGCGCACAGATTTATGTTTAGTACAAAACTAGAAATAGATTTTTAGAAATTTAAAACCTGTGCTTAAATATTTGGTCATTCATAAACTGAATAGAATTTTTCGCCTTTAAAAGATGAATAAGAAAGCTAAATGGTTACAATTGGATAAAGCTGTTTTCATATCTAATTTCCAAAGGCTTAACATTTTTTTTTAATTAGCAAAAAAGTATTTTCAATTTTGAAATGTCAAGTAATTTATGTCTAGTCTTTACAATACCAAACAATTGTTATATTACCAAAAACTATGTTAGTTTTTATATTACCAAAACGAACACTGCCGTTGGTTTGGTTTGTATGGACGGGTCGCTGTCAAAAAACCTTTGTTGCGACAGATAAACGTTCGTAAACGACTCAAATGGGCAAAAGTACTTACTTATTGGTCTATCGAACAATAGAAATAGGTGTTATCGACCGAGGAGTCCAAATTCGAAATTTTTGCTAGCAAACGGCGAATATACTGCCGGAGAACAGCCGTATGAACGGCAGCCAATAGTTAAGTTTGGCGATGGCAGTGTGATAGTATACGAGAGTAGCTATAAATACAAAAAAAAGTGTGTTTTAAAACGGGTACATTAGACTGCATCACCAAAAAGACGAACATTTTAAAGACGTCCACCAAAATATTTCGGCAAAATATTAAGATTTAAGTGAGCTGGACCGATTTAAAAATACCTCCAAAAATGCAGTTTTTTATGAATAAAAATAGTTTCTTAAAGATTTTTTTTTTGGGAAAATCCCCTCAGATGACAAAACAGATTAAGCTTAAAAAATCTGCATAAAAATGAATGAGATTTTTAATGTTGTTTTTTTACTTTTTTCAAAGATTGATTTAGGAAAAACTTGAATAACTGGGCCAAAACTATTCTGATTTAGACTTATGGGATCTCAGTAGAAAGGTATTTTCACACTGTTTTTATTTCTGCCCAAAAAAAGTCATTCATGCCCCAGTTATCCTTCCTTTCTCGTTCATCCTTTAAATAAGTTTATTAGCAAAGAAATAAAAAGGGTGAGAAAATACCTTTCCAATGACGCCTCTTAAGTCTAAATCGGAAAGAGTTTAGGTTCAGTTATTTAAGTTTTTCTTATACAAATCTTTGAAAAAAGTTAAAAAACAGCATCAAAAATCTCATCATTACGATTCCGCTCACATTTTTTTTAAAATTTTTTTTTATATTTTTATGCAAATTTTTTAGCTTAAACCGTTTGTCATTTGAGGGGATTTTAAAAAAAAAAAAATCTGTAAGAAACTATTTTTATTCATAAAAACTCCATTTTTGGAGGTATTTTCAAATCGGTCCAGCTCACGTAAATCTTAATATATTTCCGAAATATTTTGGTTGACGTCTCAAAATATAATCGATTTTATAATTCCAATGGAAAAATAGTACAATTTTTTTATATGGGGAGTAATGCAGTCTAATGTACATATATGTATGTATGTATACGCACACACCTAAACACATTAATAAGACTAACTAGCCCTTTTTGTAACACAAAGAAGTTCCCGAAATAGGCTAGTTTACAATTACTAGCAAGTTTTTCCAATTTGGATAAGTGAGCAACTTTGCGAAGTGTGTTTCATGAGGACAATTTTGTATTTCGTGCAATTTCTGTCATTAAATTTTTTGACAAATATTAATTTAAAAAGTTGAACAAATTAAACTCAAATTTAAGTTAATATTTAAGTCTTTTCGCAGTCATTTCGGAAAAGCGTTGAGCGCAAATCGAAATGAAAGTAATATAAATAGCTGATTGAGGGTTGCACAGCAAACTGCGCAAAAGGCTTTCCATAAAAATTTTGGCATTTCGTTTGCGAGAGTTTAAAGTTGCACAGTTGGCCCAATTGTCGAGGGTTTTGCGCATTTAAATGAGTATCCTTACTATGTTTATGCTTCATTACTACTCAGTTGTATTCAACATGGTTAGAGCCATAGAGAAAACCACTCAAGAGGGGTAAATTCAACCCACATGCATAAACACCTCATTAAAACCGAGTTGAAAAATATAGTTGGTTAGAATGTACAGATTTTTTTCTAATCAGTAGAAATCTTAACTCGGGTGCATGAACGGTTTTTGTGTTGAGTTTACTCACGATTTATATTAATGTGTGTAATTTTCGGCAAAAAACTATGAGTTCAAAGTAAATGTAAATAACTAAATAAATCTATATTATGAAACGAAAAATTCCTTCCCCGATTCAATCGTTAATTTCATGCAACAAAATAATAAATGGTGCAAAAAGCTGACTGGTTGTTTACCTTAATCCTATTTACTTAATCCATTTGCTGCATTTGGTTTTCAAATGATATTGAAAACTGGCATTTGTTAGTTACTGGCTCTACCCGTGTTCAACAGAGTCTCGTAGAAATTAAACATAAACATGACTTCTTTGGAAGTCTTGAGATATTGGGCTTTGAAGTTGAGTAGTGATTATTGAGCTAAATTGTAGAAATTGTTGATCAACTTCAAAGCGCTATATCTCAAGAAATATCGATGTTAGTGATTTGGTGTTCTAGAACTTTTTTGTATAAAATTGATTGGCCTACAAGTTTGTCATGCACAACTTTTCTGTATCTCTTGTTATTTACGAGATTTTTTATATGGGAAATCTTTGCACGCATTGGGCGAGTACTTAATGTTAATATTAAGGGTTAAAATTTTCAGGGAATTTTTGTTTTAGGTGTTTTCCACAAAAAAAACAATAGTGGCAAAAAAAGCACCCTAATATATACGCGGCGTTGCATAGTTAGAAGACCGCCACATATTAACAAGTTTTGACCATTTATTTTTATATTATTTAAGTTCAATTATTTTCTCATAATAATATAGTTCATTCTATAACAAACAACACACAAATCCATACTTCCAACTTTGTGCAAAATTTATAAAAATTCAGCAAAATATTTAACACTTTTTTTAAGAATTTTTGAAAAAATTTTGCGTATGTAGCCCAAGCAATTTTAGTAAAATTAAGTGCTAGTTTCATATGGCTACAAACTACCGTTGAGTTTTGAAAAATTTTGTTGTTGACTGTTGTTAATTTTCTTTCAAATAAAAAACTTTTCCAACATACTTTGTACGGAAGAAAATGAATGACACCGGCAACAAAAATATTGACAAAAACGATATTTTGTAGCCATATGAAACTCGCATTTTATTATACTAAAATTGAATGGGCTATAAAACTACGCACGCAAAAATCTTCCAATTTGCTGAATTTTCACAATTCCTGCACAAAGTTTGAAGTTTGGATTTGTATGGTGATTGTTAAACATAAATAGTCAAAATATGTGGCGGTCTTATTATTATGCAACTCAGTGTATATTTTTCTAACGGCGTTTATCTAAAATTGGTTTTAAAATTGGTACATACATCGTATAAAAGGTATTTATTTTTATTTTTAACTTGACTTAAATTATTTTTCAAATCGGACGAGAAGTTTCTGAGATATTATACACATAAAACATTGTAAAGTTGAACTTTAACCTCTTATATTTTCTTTGGTTTTTACTTGCGCTTTTTTATGGTTTAAATAAGCGTAGAGAGTTGTATCTGTACGCAGTTTTTACTTTTTTTATAGCTTAACCGTTGGTATTCTAGACTTGTTCCAATAACGCAATCGAGCCAGTGATGCCAGCAATTTTCAGTAAGAAGAAGTTTACCTTTTATTACTAATACAACTAGAAGCTGTAGAGTAACATTTTGCACTAGTAAAGGAGTCGATTTTAAGTGTGGAAGCGAGAAGACTGTTTTATTACAAAACCTTTCTATTACTGGATCATGCTGGTTTGTATCAAAGGAAACAAAGAGATCGAACATCGATGAATTCTAGGTGGCGGTCCATTGACGGGTCCAATTCTTTCTGAAACGGTTTTAACTCACACCGTTTTGATACGCAACTTTACTTTTGGTAGGATTTGAAGTCTGTTGGTAGGGAATATTCATGTCTGAGTTGCAAGACTGGACATAACGAAATCATGTACATAGTACATATCCACTTTATTTATACTAAAACACCTTTATTGATATCAATTTGTTTCAAAACTTTAAAAACGAATTACAACTATAACTAAATTGGAACTTCTCTAATCTCAGCAAGGACAAAGAAATAAATTCGATTTTTTATTTGCATAGCTTATTCTTTTAGGGCATCTAAAAAGTTATTCTAAAGTTCATTGTCTAGACTCTGAAATGTATATACTTACGGGCTCTAAAAGCCGAAAAAGAATAGAAATATGCTTTTTTAAGGCTTTATGATTGAAAATATTCATGCTAAATGAAAAACTTATACTAAAATGATACTAGATTTGTCAGAGAATGGAGAGATTTAATCCATTTATTTATTTTTTATAGCATTTTAAAATATAAAGATTCTTTTTAAATATTAATAAAATTCAGTTTGTTGCAATTACGATGTTTGCTGGCGATGTAATTGCACTGCTTGTAAAAGAAGTTGCTTTTGTTATTCGACTTTTAGTCGAAGTTCGATAAAAATTTTATATCAAGGCTATACCTCGTTCAGCAATATCATTAACATATTTAATACTCTTAATCGTCTCCAAGACAACCAGGGGTATTTTTCAGAGAATTTAATGCCCTACAAGAATATGCCTAGAAAAGATCTTAAACGGTTCAATAGTTATAACCAGGGAACGGATTTTATGGAAATTGCCTTTTTTTCTGCTAAAGACGTAGAGTATATTCGATTAAGAATATCCACGATTTAGCTTTCTCTGAGTCCGTATATACACGTTTGATGTTGCCTTTTTTTAAATATTTGCCTTTATTTGCGTTTTCTACCTTTAATTGATCCTGATAATATGAGACTTTAAACTTCTTCTTCTCTTCTTTTTTGGCGCTGTAACCGCCTAAGCGATTTTGGCCGAGTTCAGCAAAGCACGCCAACTGACGCCAATTGGAAATGCCAAGTTAAGCCAAGTCCTTCACCTGATCTTGCCATCGCAGTGGGGCCTCCCTCTTCCTCTGCTACCACCAGCGGGTTCCGAGTTGAATACTTTCAGAGCTGGAGCGTCGGTGTCCATTCGAACGACATGGCCAAGCCAGCGGAACCGCTGTATTTTAATTCGCTGCACTATGTCCGTGTCGTTGTAAAGCTTATACAGCTCATCGTTCCATCGTCTGCAGTACTCGCCGTCGCCAACGCATAAAGGCCCGTAAATCTTCCGCAAAATCTTTCTCCCAAACACTCCAAGAGCCGCCTCATCGGCTGTTGTCATTGTCCATGCTTCTGCGCCATATACCAGCACGGGCATGATGAGTGACTTATAGAGCGTGGTTTTCGTACGTCGAGAGAGGACTTTACTCCTGAATTGCCTACTCAGTTAAAAGTAGCACTTGTTGTCAAGAGTGATTCTGCGTTGGATTTCAATGCTAACATTATTATCGGTGTTAATGCTGGTTCCCAAGTAAACGAAATTCTCTACTTTCTCGAAATTGTAACTGTCAACAGTGACGTGGCACAGTGGCCAATTTTTCGAAAAAGCTGGCCAAAAGTCGAAGCGTGGTACAATTGTAATCAAACCTTGGGGGAGATTCTGTAACCAGTTAGCGACAAGTTTCGGATCGATATCGCACTTGTTGACGTAAAAATATTTCATATCATACGTCAACAAAACCGATGCCGATTCGAAAATTGTCGCTAACTGGTTACAGAATCTGCCCCCTTGTGTATTCGTCATTATTTTAGTTGCTGCTTTTAAATTTCACCACATAATTTCGAAATTCAAAATGGCGGATCCATAATGGCTGCCGTGTACGCTTAAGATAATCAGATTTTTAGCAAAACTAAGGTAGTTACGTAAAAAAGGTCATGTTTTCGGCTTTTTTGTTATATAATGTGATGTAGCGGTTAACAATATACGATATCATTCCGCAGGGCCTGGGTAAAAGCCCATTTCCGACCAACATCAAAAATAAGAAACAAAGAAGTTTTTTGTAATAAAGTCGCCCTTTGGCAGGCAATGGCAAACCCTCGAGTGTATTCAGCCACGAAGAACAGCTTCTCATAAAAATAAAATCCCCGTTCGGAGTCGGCGTAAAACTGTTGGTCCCTCCCCTTTTGTGCACCAACATCAAGGCGCACGCCACAAATCAGAAGAGAAGCTCGGACAAACACTTACGAGGTCTTAATGTTTGTTTCTAAAAATCTTGATGTTCAAATTTACGCGGGAACTGCGGGATTTTGAATGAATCAATAAACAAGACATACATATTTGTAGGTACAGGAATATATTTTTAAGATAACAATATATACATATAACACAGTCAGACTCGCAGTCATCTGAAGTATCCAAGCTCGTATCTATATTTACTGATGGCAATTCCGCATCCGCATTTACAACAGTTGATAATAATTTAATGGCATCTGACGACAGTTTATGATTTTGTTTTGGTGGGTTTAAACGTAAATTTGAAATGACAGGGGCCGAGGATACAAGCAGTCGATATTTTTTAATATCCTTATTCCTTGACTCTTGGGTTTCTTCGGAAAGTTACCCAATTGGCCGGAGTGCCCATTCAATAATGAGAGGCCCATGGATGAGCACTCTAATATAGTAGTACTTTCTGACATCATTTAAATTTTAAAAACATCTAATCTTTAAAACATCAAAATCTTGACAGAAATATTTTTTTACATAAGTAATTTAAATGTTTTAAACATAAAATATATATATGAAAAAGAAAATTAGACCGCCCATCTCGACCACTCTCGTAACTATTTTCCTAATCCATCATAATGAGTAAACAAAAAAATCAATCCGTGAATATCTATGTCTTACGTCAGTTTTTAGATGGCGTGACAATGAAAAAACATGTTTTACATACTCTTGATTACAATGTCCATGAGCGGAAAACTTTCATTTTTTTTTAAAGATAATACCACGATTTTAACAACGACGAAAACTCTAATTTGCGAAAAGTTTAGAGCGAATTGCTAGCAACAGTCACTTCGATCTCGCGTAACACTAAATGCCTTAAGAGAAACGACTTGTTGTCTCATAACGATACGCAGTAGAGCCCTCCTAACAATATAAGATGGTTATGCATACGAGTGCACCAATTTTGTTTCGGACTTTTGGCCAGGGTTTTCCAAAAATTGGCCACCGTACGTGGGTGCCAAGGCGCGAATGCGCTAACTGTTTGTTTGATGACAGCAAGTACTTCGTCTTGTCCTCGTTTACCACCAGACCCATTCGCTTTGCTTCCCTATCCAACTTGGAAAAGGCAGAACAGACTTCGCAGTTTTTGTTACCGATGATGTCGAAGTCATCGGCAAAAGCCACCAATTGCACGCTCTTGTAGTAAATTGTTCCTGAGCGCTTCAGTTCTGCAGCTCTTATTATCTCCTCCAACATCAGATTAAAGAATTCACATGAAAGGGAGTCGCCCTGTCTGAAACCCCGTTTCGTGGCGAACGGCTCGGAGAGGTCTTTCCCAATTATGACGGAGCTGCTGGTATTGCTCAACGTCATTTTACACAGCAGTATGCGTTTTGAGGGGATGCCAAATTCAGACATAGCGGCGTATAGGCAACTCCTTTTAGTGCTGTCAAAAGCGGCTTTAAAGTCGACAAATAGGTGGTGAGTGTCGATCCTTTTCTCGCGGGTCTTTTCCAAGATTTGGCGTATTGTAAATATCTGGTCTATGGTGGATTTGCCAGGTCTAAAGCCACTCTGATAAGGCCCAATCAGTTCATTGACGGTGGGCTTCAGTCTTTCACACAATACGCTCGATAAGACCTTGTAACCTATGCTTAGAAGGCTGATCCCGCGGTAGTTGGCGCGAATGGCGGGCTCACCTTTCTTGTGGATTGGGCAGAGCACACTTAAATTCCAGTCGTCGGGATGCGTTCATCTGACCATATTCTGCACAAGAGTTGATGCATGCACCTTATCAACTCCTCGCCGCCGTACTTGAATAGCTCAGCTAGCAGGCTATCAGCTTCAGCAGCTTTGTTGTTTTTCAGCCGCGTTATTGCTATACGTACCTCGTCATAGTCAGGCGGTGGAACGTCGACTCCGTCATGATCGACTGCGGGCTCGGGTTCTTCTTCTCCACAACTATCTGTGCTGCTACCATTTAGTAGAGCGGAAAAGTGTTCCCTCCATAATTTAAGTACGCTCTGGACATCAGTTACTAGGTCGCCATTATTGTTGTTACAGGAGTACGCCCCGGTCATGAAACCTTCCGTAAGTCGCCTAACACTCTGGTAAAATTTTCGGGAGTTTAAACGTTCCATATTTAAATTGGGCGACATAAGCTACTATTCTATATGAACGCAGAAATGTATTTTTTGATTATGTTTCGTTTTTTGTAAGTTTTTAGTGCTTTCTTTTGAAGTTTATAAATGATCCGGCCTTAAGTACACGTAAAATTGCTAAAAATTAAAGATTGCACTATTCGACAGTTTGCAGGGTTTTAATCGGTAGAAATAAGGCCAGGCAGTTACCAGGGAGCGGGGGTTATCATGGCCAAAGTGATAAAAACAGTGCTCGGAAGGTTCTCAGTGCGTTTTCTTGAGATCCGAAGGTTTTGTCGCGTTATGTTACAAAATCCGTACGGATATCGCAGTTTTTGGTACAAAAGGTAAAGCGGAAAGCTTCATTGAGATGTTCTACAGCTCAAACAGCACCAGACCGAGGCGCAAAGTAGAACGTTACAGCGAAATCCCGCAGTCGGAAGTTGTATGAATTCTAAATTTAAAAATTTAAACTTCATTGTTATGAACTACGAAACCTACTGCTTTAAAAATTCAAAATATAGCAAGGTCAAGATTTTTATACTGCTGCAAGTCGTCAAGATGCCCCTGAAAGTTGTAAGATGAAAATGAAGTCCAAATTTCCAAAAAACAACATGGTTTGGCAAGGTATTTGTTCCTGTGGCCGTAAGAGCAGCCCTTTTTTCCCATCCGGGACAATGAATGTTCAAGATTATAGGGATGAGTGCCTCAAAAGGCGTCTTCTGGCATTTATCAACAGATAAGTTAGTAGGTCACTGTTCTCGGCGGACATGGCAAGCTGCCACTATGCCAAGGACACATTGGTGTGGTATAATGCAAATAACATCAATTTTGTACCTCACGACGCCAATCCACCCAATAGCCCAGAGCTACGTTCTATTGGGGAATATTGGTAAATTGTCAAAGGAATCTTGAAGAAAACATGTGAATCAGTGAAAAATATTGAAGAGTGCAAAACAAAGTAGTTGTGCGCATCGCGTAAAGTCGATGATGTAGTCGTGCAGAACATTATGTCGCGTGTGCGATGAAAATACCGATCACTTGCATATCGAGCAAATAATAACTAATATTTTAACATTTTAATAACATATAAACTTCCAAGTTATATATCACAAAAAAAATAATTTCAAAGCCTTCTAGTTTGTTTCTGGTAGTAATCCCTAAGTGTCGCAGTTTTGGTGTGTTCACCCTTTACATACCGTTGTTTAAAGTAGAAAACCGGGTATCAACAAAATGCAAAACCTCGTATGTGAGGTTGCATAAATTATTTTCTAGGGAGTAAAAACACTCATATTTCAAAATGGTTCTCTTTTTTATAAAGCAATCGCTTTTCTGGCCAGACGAATGGATAAGGATTGAGCCAAGAGTGTGAGCAAATCAAATTTTTGGCAAAAAATGTCAGTTACGCGGTTTTGTATGCATTACGTATCATCTCACCAATGTAACAGAAGTAAAATATTACATTAAGTACTATATTATTTACAACGAACAAATCGGACTTAAGTGTTATAACATATCAAAAAGGACTTTGGAATAGCTACACCTCAATTCCCATACACATATCCCACAGACATATCAAGGTATGTGTCGTCGTCATCAATGCAAATGGCACCAACTTTACAAAACAATTTTTTGTTTATGTCATAACCAAAAAAAAAATGTATGTTCATTTTTAGAACAGGGCCTTTTGTATTGATGGTATCGATATTTTATGTAAGTAATACATATAAATATAGAAATGTTTAGTTTTTGCACATATCTGCTGAATTTGAGCTCAATTGAAGAATGTTTCATGAAAACAATTACAACGTTTATGCGTATGTCATTTCACGAAATAGTTTAAGGCCTTGAGAGCCAGAGTGGCGTAACTGACAATTCTAAAAAAAATGCTATTTTATTCTTATTTTACCATATTAAGTGGCGTCACGTACATAGATACATAGGTGTAAAGAATTTTTCGGTGGAAGAGCGCATTTTTTATTTGAAGATCTTTCTTGCTCATATTACTCAAAAACAAATGTTTGTAGATGGCAGTGTTGCCAGAACTTTGTTTCAACTAAAATTCACATGTTTTCTATAAAGAAATCGCAAATAGAAAGACTAGTAACACCATAAATTTTTTTTCGGTTAATAAAGGTTATAGTACGTAGCTAAGCTTTATAGCACTCGTTAAATAAATCGCAAAAACAGAGACTGGTAATTTCATTACAAATTATATTTATTTAACAAAAGAAACTTTCGTTATACATACATCAGAAGTCATGTTTGTATTACTTAAATATAAAAAAAGAGATCAATTACAAACTTATGGCGTTTTCTGTTTTATTGAGACATTTTGCCTTACATTGTAAGATTTGCCCTAGGTTACTTTTCGCTCTAAATGGCTATATTAGTATAAACTGTTTCGCTTAGTCGGAGGAGCTGTGAAAGGACTGAGGAAAACAGGCCAACATTATTTCGAGAAAAGAAAGCGCCATTAATTTATATCGATCAAGGCGGTCGCTTTTTTAAGTTTTCAACAATTCAACTACTCAGTTGTATTTTGATGTCCATATATTCGAAACTCTTGTTTTTAGTGTCCTACTCAATCTCTCACATGCCTGTCAGAGAGCAATAATAATCAACAACAAAGTATGTGTGTATTCTCTTCCCATAGAGTTTACCTTCACATCGATATTCGTGCTCTTTTATTCTTATTCGTTATTTTCTAAGTGTTGCGAATAAAACTTCGCACTTAAATTTAAGACATTCATAATAAAAATTGTGCGAGCTACGTCATTCTTTGAATTTTTTTTAGTTTATTTAATTTTCATTATTTTTTTTTATAAAAATATAGCTGATTACTCAACAAACACCATATAAGTCTCAACTTCAGACTTTGTGGACAAATTATGAAAATTCTGCAAAATTTCACCAACATTTTTAACTTTTCATCAGCATCCTTACAAAATGGTATTTATGCAGTTTTGTAGTCCATTAAAATTTAGTATAATGTGGTGAAAATTTTAAGTAGCTAGGACATACCGTTGATTTCTGTATTTGTTTTATAACGGTGTTCCGAACTTTTGCCATACAAAGTATGTTCTAAAATTTTTTTATATGGAAAAAAATGCGGAACACCGTCACCAAAAAATCGCCAAAAATCAACGGTAAGTGCCAGCTACCTTAAATTTGGACTTTGCTGTACTAAAATTTTAAATTAAAAAAATTCAGAATTTTCATAATTTTTGCATAAAAGATGAGATTTGGATTTAAATGGTGTTTGTAAGTAATCAGCTATACCTACTTTCATAAAAAAATAATAAGCTAAAATGTCGCGTCCCAGTTCATATTTGGGTCACTATATATTCACATAAAATAAAAATAATTGAAATCGGCCCAGTATTTTAAGACTTTTCAGAATAGAGAAAATTCTTTCCATTTTATATACTCAACACAGTCCTACATGAAAATCTTCTCCGAGATAAGGCTAGCAGTTTCTAATAGATTTTGGGTCGCCAAATTTGTAAAAATGAAAACTTATATGTAAATATATTTGAATTTGTTTTCTCAAAACGGCTAACAAACCGGTTGACAGCTAAATTGAATTTTGTCCGGCTTTTTGCTATCGAAACCGGCTAAACCTAGCCGGAAAATAACTAAACTAGGCTCCTCTGACTTTCATGGCCTCATATATCTTACCGACTTAAAAAAGAACCTTAAGTACATACTGTGGTGGAAAAATAAATAGGGACGCGACATTTTTCTTTTGTTTATTTAATATTTATTATTTTTTTATAAAAGTACAGCTAATTATCTAACAAAAACCATATAAATTTATATCTTAAACTTTGTACAAGTATTATAAAAATTCTGCAAAATTACATCTTATCTTTTTAATCAGATTTTGTGTACAATAAAGTGCAAGTTTGAAGTTGATTAACAAAAACAAATTAAAATAAAAAATATTCTGGCGAATTTATAACCTTCTCATTTTTGTTAATTCGGTTCAAAATAGTCAAAACTTGTTAAAATGCCGCATCCTTATTTATTTTTCCACCACTGTATATTTATTTGACGGTGTACAAATTAATGTACAGTTGTCGAACAAATTATTTCCGCATCATATTTTGAAAAGTTTTAAAATATTATTTTTTTTTGTTGATTAATTTTGGTTATTTTTTATAAAAATATAGTTCATTCTATAACAAAGCCAACGGTAAATTTTAGCCATTTGAAACTAGGATTCAATGGGAAAACTGCATACTCAGAGGCTTTCTGGGAAATCTAATTAAAAAGCCTCGAAATTTTAACGAAATTTTGTTGAATTTTTTTAAATATTGCACAAAGTTTTAAACTTAGATTTACACTGGTTTTGTTCACGAATGAACTATAGTTTTATAAGAACAATAATCAAAATTTAATAACAACAAAAAAATTATATGTTAAAACTTGTCGAAATATGGCTATAATTTGTTCGACCACTGTACACATATGCATATATACTACCACATGGATGAGTATCTAAACGAAACTTTTGACATCTAAAATATGAATAATGTAAAATAAACAATACAACATATATCCAAACAGTGATTATCAGCAGTGTTTTGCATTCATTGTTTGACGAAGTTTAATAAGTTTTTCAAGGTCTTTTTTATGAGACCATTTCATAAAGCGCAGTTAAAAATGCCAGCATAAACACCATTTCATGTATTCAGTGCATACATTCTAACTGTTTCCTTTCTAAGCTCACAATAGCCAACCTCCCACCCATCACGCCATACCGTATATTTATGAACTTGCGTAGCTATTTTTGGCAAGGAGTAATGACGTTAAACACATTAATATCTATAAATACATACATATGAACATATCGGTACCTTAATTTAGAAAGGCCTTATCTCACATGTCGCAGAAATACAAAATGCCGTAACTAACTAAAAATCCAAAATTCACTTTTTGATCGATTATGATGAATTTCATCGAATTACAAGTCCGCACATCGTTTTATGCAAAAAAAATTAGTTGGTAGGTAAATGTTTTTTGCATTAAAGTTACGATATGTACATATCGATGGTCCTCTGTAATAACGACACAATTCAAAATGCAAGAAATAAAAACCCTTACTACTGTTAAGTTGCTCATGTCTGTAACCTTTGACTAATTCACGTTTTTACTTTTTGTATTTTGAATTGTGTCCTTATTTCAGAGGCCCACCGATATGTATTTATTTATAAATATAAATGCGTTGGCGATATGTGTACTATATATAGTTTCACAAGCTCTCAAATTATGGTTGCAATAAAAGGTATATCGTTGCCATATTCAAATCGGTAGCACTTTGTTCCTACATCACTGAGTTGTATTTATTTGCAACTTAAATTCGTACATACATACCACGATTGCTACTTGTTGAAAAATGACCAACCAAAATCTGAAAAAACAACCAAATAGAAAAAAAAACAAATTTGTTTTTCACATATCTATGTATTATAAAAGGCTTATTACAAAAAACAAAGATTATTGAAATGCTTGTGCGTTCAGTCACATATTTAGTTTTTATATGTATTTTATATGCACATCCCAGCCTGCAGAGAAACGATTTCCATTTTTGTTCATTTTTCGTATCTGAAAACTGTCATGTTATTTCAAAACAATAATTTTTAAATATATATATGTTCAAACTGAGTATTTGAAAACATGTATACGTACTCGCCAGTAGCTGAGTATGCAGAGGTGCGTGCTACTATTTAGCTATCAGGAGGTTCGTGGTTCGAGTGCCACCAGAAGCAATACTTTAAAATTATACATATGTATGTAAAAGTATTCATTAAAATTGAAATAACTCCTGAATAAAAATAATAATAATAATAATAATAGAATCTTAAAACTGTTTTTTGTTTGGTTTCCTGTATCTATGAAAAAGTTTCTGGGAAATTAAGAATGAAATCATTTTCAACGAAAAATTTAATCAGACAAATTTCAGGAAAACAGCCGAAAGTGCATCCGTTTCGTAACCATTTTCCATAGTTTTCTGTACCTACGTACGTTTTCGATGAATACTTTAGTGGAAGAATGGATCCGAAAAACGACCGAAAACGGCTGAAACAGCAGTGTTTTATACGAATTGGTTTCCATTTTTGGATACATTTCCGGATATTTTGCTGGCTGGGATGTTGCATTAAAAATAGGAATTTTAATACTTTTTGTAGAGAAAAAATTTGCTTATTAAAAAAAAACAAATAAGAGAAAAAACTACCAAACAACCAAATTCGAAAAAAGAAAAATTTTGTTGGAAACAACCAACAGGGGCAACCGTGATACATACTACATCCATAAGTGAACACGAAAAAAAGTATACTATTTTCCACTGGATTTTCCCCCACATGTAAGAAAAACATATATAATGTGCGTGGCCTCAAGTATAACGCGGTGCGAAGTTGGAATTGAGAAATTACAGGCACAAGAAATTTAGTAGGAATGAGCCCTTCCTATAACTGCTTCTTTAAATAACTGAAATCTAGCACACCATCCATACATACAAACATATATGTTTACACAAGTACATCACAAAATTCTTGGTAAAACTCCAATAATAAGAAAACAAAAAAAAACACTCACTCCCAGCACCGAAACCATCGTTGCTTTACTTGCCGTGAGCACTTTGAAAGTGTTCTCTTTCTCCAAGTCCCTATATCAAAGCAAGTAAAATCGAAATCGGTAGGGAGGAGATTTCATAGGGTTTTTACAGTTTCTACACGAAAAGTTTATATGGAAAAAAATGTTTGCCAATTCTTAGGTACGCTTTTAAATTCTTTCTGTACAAGTTGCATACGACTGGCACAAAAAAAAAGCTTACGCTGGCCTACACTGACTTAGAACTATGCTGACACGCCAGCAATCGAATCTTAAGTTTCAGGTAACAGGTCTAAAACTGTTGACTAGGGTTGTTCGACTTTACTAGAAAGTCGACTTCCGACTTTTCGATCGACTCTGTAGCGTAGACTTTTAAAGTCGAGCGATCGACGAAGAAAAGTCGACTTTTTCGCCCTTTCAATGAAAAAAACTGCATTATACTCTGCATTTAACTGATATATTTGATATAAATATAAGGTTTAGAATATGCCAATAATGTTATGATTTGCATGTGGTCTTTAGAATAATATGTAATTCAGTGAAATTCAATGCTGCGTAATTGAGGATCAGACATCAAGGGATTTAAAAAAAAATTTAAAATTGTGCGAGTTATGCAGCTGAAAATGTTGGATGTGAGTATTTTTCATATTTTATATTTTTAAATAAATTTAATTTATTTTAATTTTCACAAGGAAAAATTCAAAAAATGTCTTGAATCGATATTTGGACATTTTGGACCATTTACTGAAAATTGTTTAGCTTACAAGAAAATTCGTTGCTATTTACCTCTAATTTAAAATATAATTTTTTTTAGACTCTGATTTGCTCACGAATTAAGAATCAGCCGTAAATTATGATATTGGGAAAATACTTTTATTCAAATGTAAGCTTTACTATAAATTTTAAAGTGAAACTAATGGAACCATTTTACGTCCAAATACGCATAAATACGAGTCTAAGTGCCTTTCGGAAATTCGATTTCAAAGCTGCGTTGCATAAGCCCTTTTTTGGAGAAAAACCTTTCGAATGGAACAGAGGTGACGAGTGTTGGTAGAAACTTAAGTGGCACTTTATAAACATGGTTATATTTTACCTTTAAAGTAGCCCTGGCAGATAGTGGATAGGGATTATCCAGACGACTAATGATCGCGCTATTTAAATAATGTCGCATCTCAAGGACACCAGCAATACCTTGATCGGTATTGAAAATTTTGTCCGTTACGGATTAGTGAAATTCAAACTAGGGATGCAAAAAAAAAAACATCGATGCATCGGAAACATCGATGTTTGCTATTCGATGTATCGAATAAAAGCGATGTTTTGGACCTTTCGATATACATCGATATATATATGCCAATCGATGGAGCCAACAATTTGGAAATTTGGACAGATTTTAACCAGCAATTTCTAAAATGTTTCACATAGCTTACCAACATAGTGAAATAATATAAAGTGTGCCAGACAGTTTTATGTAAGCTTATTTCTGCTGATTACTTTTCTATGGAAACTTTCTTGCGACAAAATTGCGACATTTGTATAGTATTTGAGCTGGCAATCATTGCAAAGTCAAAGTCGCCCAACACATGTTTTTTTTTTGTCTTCAAATAGTTAAGGCTGCTTCGAAATATAATTGTAAAAACTTTTCTTCATTCTTTCTCTTTTCTCTCTTCTTTTTCTATTTCTCTAACGCGTGGCATTTTTTAAAAATTTTACATTTGCAATCCGGAGTTGCGATAGGTCGTTCATACAACTTTGTTCGCAACATTGCCATTTCGCCAAAAATGCCACTTTGCGACGTTTTATGAATCACTTATGCTTATAAACATTTAACAATTGTCGCCACTTCCGTACCTTCCGAAAATTTTTTTCGAAGGCTTCTCAAAATAACAGAAAAAACTGGGATTTATAACTCTTTAAATCAATTAACACACTTCACTGTGAGTTATACACTTATCGAAGTTACGATTGTTTAATTTTCTTGTTGTATATTTTTAAGTGAAATAAACTGTTAATATTTTCATTCGATGCATTGAAAATATCGATGTTTTCATACGATATATCGATATCCATCGATGCTATATTTCGATGTATCGAATCGAAAAAAACATCGATGGTTTTTTTTTTGATTTGCATCCCTAATTCAAACTAGGAGTGTCTGTTCATGTCCATGTCACTCACGTTCACCTATGAAGAAAAACTTTCTTGCATGAAATTTTTAAAATAAACAGCTACTATCTTATTCATTATTCATTATTAACTGAAGATTCTGGGGACAAAGGATTAACAATACTACTTTCATCCACAGAAGAAGGTTGCTTTCTTTTTAAATTCGTAGGAATTCGTTTTCGAATAATAATTTATGTGCTGCTATGAAGTGATTTGACAATGCTGTTGTACTGTTATAAAAATTCATTTCTCTACCACATTCTCTACATTTCGCTTAACTTTTATTGGCAATTTTTTTTTTAATTAAGACAAAACAGCATTCGGCGCAATTGTTAGAAGAAAAGATTTAAATTAAGAGATGCTAGTGAAAATGAATTTAAAAAAGTCGCCAGTGAAAAGGCGACTTGCATAAATTGAAACTCGATCACTAAAAGTCGAGTTTTAGAAGTAAAAAGTCGATTTTGGTCGAAAGTCAAAGTCGACTTTGCCATCCCTACTGTTGACGAGGAGACGCCATCGTCGCTTAGGTAGACTCTAATTTATTTTATTATACCAGAAGTAATTGCAAAGATGATTCAGCGGTCCTAAACAAATTGTTTTAAATAAGGTGTGATGGAGACAACTCAGTACGACTCCCTTTTAAGGGGCTACAATGTCAAAAAATATAAAGAAACGAACAATTTTTTTTTTCAATTTGACATTATATCAATTGTAAAACACATTTTAATAGGTAAAAAAAAATATATTTTTTAATAATTATTTACTGAGTATTTTATCGCTGTCAAAGTTAGTTGTTGAGTTTTATTTTAATCATAAAAGTAATCGCTTTCGTTTAATTTTTTGGTTGGAAAGCAAACTATTTTTAAGTTTTGAATTCTTCTCAGAAAGAAAAACGATTTTTTAAATTTACTTTTTACTGAGCATATAAAAATTATTCAAGCTCAATAAAAATTGTTGAATAATATACATATATTAAAGGTCTGCATCGGAATTCAGTTTGCTTCACTGTGAAGTTTTTTTCAAATATGTAAACTACTCACACTCTAACAAAGAGGGCATGGAAGGAAGAGAGGTGAAGATATTGAGATAAAATTATAGTTTAAAAAACTAAAACCTCGCTATTATAATTTCCATTCGTACTGTCATCAGGTATGTAACTTGAGAATAGAAATCGCTGCATCTTTTAGGCGCATCAACATTACATAGTTACATCCCGACCTAATACAATAAAATAAATAATAAAAGGACTCAAACAAAATATGTTTCGAAAAAGGAGGAACATAAATCAACAGTACCATGCTGTTAAACTTCCACAAAAAAGGTTTTCCTTCACAAGTATTTTTTGAGTATTTTTGGATGTTTTCGTTTAATTCTACATAATGTTAATGTTAGAGCTGACTCTTATGGTAAATAGCAAACATGGAGAAACAATGTAGGGCGCTCCGAATATTTAGCCAACAGCATATTTTTTTATTTTTTTTTTATACAAAGAACCAATTTTTAATTGTACAATACGATACTTTCATTTCCCAATACCAGGCGCTCATATATGGCTGCGTTTCTTTATACATTCCGGATAATCCCATTTCACAGCCGGAATAAACAGAATGCTTTTGAAATATACGTTAACATATCATCAGGAACGTTCTAAAGAATAAGTAAACAAAAAAGTTTATTCCAAACGTTCAGAATGAATAAAGAAATGCAGCCATATATGAAGTAGCAAGCTTTCCATACGCATGCATTTGTTTGTAAAAGTTTTTAATTCGTTTATAGAAGCCTCTGGAAATTCACAAAGTAGAATTTTGAAAATTTAAAAATTTATACAAACAATTTTCTGCTTAGAAATAGAAACTTGTTACTTCACATGTATGAGCGCCTGGTATTGGGAAATGAAAATATTAATTTGACAAAAAAGACTGGTCATAAAGAGAGGTCGCGGGAAATGGACACACATTTTTGGTTATTTAAAAAATTTACATAATATGTACGTATGTACATAAATCATGTATATGTATGAAAGATTCGAACTTTTTGCAAACATTGAAGCGTCCGGCGAGAAACGTAAAACAATATTTTTAGTATATGTGACCTGGTCTACGAAAAGGGAGCTTACGTGCGAAAACTAGTTTTCTGTGAAAAAGCTGTTAAAAGTAAGCAACTCGTCTCGTTTACTCGTTTTTACTCTTATTTCTCTACATTTACATTTATACTTCCTATGAAGTTTTCAAATACTACTGAATGCAATCAACATACTCAAGTACTCTGGAAAAACGGAACAGTGTTTTATGTAGCAGAGCGCATTGAGTAACATTCCTCAAATTTATTTATGTTCTCTTTTTTTGTTCCTATCTTTTTAAGTACTCTAAAATATATGTTTCATTTACTCATGTACACATGTGAAGACTATTTCTGCTGGTATATTTGCAGTGCTTTAATATGTATATATGATTGTTATTAGGCCAATATAACAAAAAACAAATTACTTATTTTTTAGTTTAACTTTTTGCTTGGGAAATGAAAGTTATTACCCTACTTCAAAAAACGAGGATGTTATTAATTTGTCGGAATATATGGATATACCTTTTTTTTGTATGAACATTACCAGATAACTTGGTACCACGTAAACAGTTTTCGAGAATTCTTTTTATCGGAAAGGTTGTATCTCAAGGGTGGTCCAATACTAATTTGGTTTAGTTCCGATCATTAGATCATGAAAAAATAAACGCTGTTCCAAAAATAACTTGTATTTTACAAATAAAAAAATTTAGCTCAAAAATAACACTTTCATTTTCTAAGGAAAGAAGTTTAAAGAATCTTATCTTCCATGTAAGAAATACACAAATAACAGTTTTGATATAACTTGAACCAATAAAAATATATGCAGCAATTATAATATCATTCTAACTAAATAGACCGAACTGTATTCGTCGCATATTCACTTACAACTTTGAATTCATATTTATATACATACCTACATATATACATACATGTGTATGTTCCAAGAGTAATGAATTGCTTCCAGACTTAGTTCATTAATAGCCATTTAGAACTTATTTTATATATTTTTTTCTTTGGTTTGCCAAAAAATTTAACTATTTAAGAGACGTTGAACTAAGAAAATGATTATCTCACTACCTAAAAATAACTATCATTACGAGTTGAATTTAAACTATGACAATAACCGCAATGACAATGTTGAGATACAAAAAAGAAAACGAAACTAGTAAAATAAATTAACTTTATCAATAATGGCGGTAAGACAAATAAAGTTATGTAACAATAATATAACAACTTATCCCAGTGTTATTGTGACAAAACGGCATGAGACAATAATTTTAAATAACGAGAGAATTCAACTGTCGATTCTAAATTTAAACTAAAAAATATAAATACATGTACATAAATATTAATATTAATATTAATTTATACTTAAATATACATACATATGTTATGTATATGCATATACATATATAAATAGATCTATTAGTAAAAATTATATCAGGGGAGATATTCGAAAACAATGTAAATCAATTAATATGTAATATGTGCATTAATAAATCGAAACTTCTACATATATATATATTTACATTAATAAAAATATTTGACAAATACTCATAATTGTAAACAGTCACACTAGCATTTACTTATTTATATGCACTACTTGTGCACAAAAGAAAAACAAAAAATTAATACCAATTTTCATAAATTGTTTTATCAGATTGTTAAAAGTTATTGAAATTTTCTAAATGAGTAAGAGGGAAATATTAAGGCAGTAAGGGCAAATTTCTGTAAACAAATTTAAAGGCAGATCGATCATTGTTTTCAAAACTTAGTTTTCCCATGTATCTAATATTTAAACTGTATTCCAAAGCATAGACGGACAACAGCGTTATAGCTGAAACGCTATATCGCCGAATTGGGCTATGCCGTCGTTCCGTGTTCGCATTTATAATTTGGGTGACCATAATTGTTATTTTCTGTTAGGTCCCTCCATTTGTGGAACAACATCACGACGCGCACCACAAATTGGAGGAAAAGCTCGGCCAAACACTTAACGAAAGTGTAAGCGCCAAAATATTATTATTATTATTTTTGATTTTTGATTTTTTTTTCATAGGAAGGGTAAATGCTTTATGCACTGGCCGGGGGCACTAGTCTATATACTACCTTCCCCGAGTGTGGGACTCCCGTGTTGGGCTACCCACTAAAACCCAAACTCCCACCGCCCGCGCAAGAGTCCCGCATCTGACACCGCAATTCTGCATGTCTTTAGATGCAGGAGCACGCTAATAGAGCCTCAGGGCTGCTCTTTTGTAGGGGCGTTTTATTCGGGCATCCTCAGTAGACATCCGTCTTCTCTAGGGTGATTCAAAATTGGAACTTTTTTGAATTTCGACTGAGAGCGTTCGGATTCTTGAGGATAAGAGAAAAGACAAGTTTCTTCTAAAATTTCAGCTTATTTGAACAAGATTTAGAGGTCGCTCAACGCTGTTGTATGTTTTCCGGAAACTACAGATTTTAGATGCATCTTTCTTAACAAATAGGTATATTTTCATCAAATCTTATCGGACTTCGTTGAAATTTCGTAGGTAGGTTCCAAAATATTAGCCTATTGCAACTCAGTTTATATAAGTTCGATATATTACTTTTACACACACTTATTAATTAGTTAGTATTTAAGTTTTGCCTAATAAAAAATTAATATTTGCATTATTTTTTTTTGTTCCTTAGCCACTGAGCGTATGCTTAATACACCTAAGATCACATTTTAATTCATATAATTAGTGGACCTCATCAATTAATATTATTAAACATCAAATAAAAAAATCACCAGATAAATATCACTCATATGCCATGCTGAATCCAAATATTTTTCTAGTCATTTCAAATATTTATAGTATAATAATAATATTTTGGCGCCAAGTTTTTGGCCAAGCCTCTCTTCCAATTTGTGGTGCGTGTCTTGATGTTTCACAAAAAGGCGGGGAGAAGCAGCAGTGTTGAGCGTTAACCAATTACTTTTTCAATCATTTTGTTAATATATTAATAAAGTAATTGCAGTTAAATTAATTGCAATTAAAATTTTAATTCCGCATTGCAAATAAATTAATTGCAATTAAACAATTAGTTGGGTATTGCACACGGCAAATAATTTAATTGCAATTACTTGTTAACAATTAGCCTACTTATACTGGATTTCCACTAGGCATTAAATGGCAAATGACAAAGTTGGGCGTTAAAAAATTATCGTGCTTTTATGTGTAAAAAATAGTCATTAAGTTCATTTTCACATGGCATTTTTTAAATATCATGCATTTTTTGCTATTTCAAAGCCTAGTGGAAATTCGGCATTATAAATAAAAAGAAAAATACGGCACAGGCCTGGGTTGTGGGTGGTTATCATAGTCACATCCCTGGCCTATATAGTAGGCATTTATAATCGTCGATTTTTAATAAAATTTGCAAACCAATTACAAAATTTTTAATTCTTAACTGAAGAATATCGCCGTTATTCTCCACAACAAATAATTAATTGTTAATTGTTATTCTCCACAATTACAATTAATCAATTGTTAGTAGTGATAGTAGTAGTGATAGAAATTAACAATTAATTAATAAAATAATTGTTCTTGCAATTCAAATTTGCCCAACACTGCGCGGAGGAACAACCGCTGTTAAGAAAGATCTTGTTTTTAAAAGTTTCCGTTAAGGTTGCTTGGACCAGGGATTGAGCCCAGGTATTATGGAGAGGTGGTACATACCTCAAACCACTCTACTACAGCGGCCGCACAAGCAAATATTAATAACAGCTGAAATAAATAACTTGTTTTTTCGTACATATTGTGAAAAATGTATGTGCTAAGTTCTGAAAATATTTACTTAGCAATAAATCTTATATCATACCACAACAAGATAATTGAAAAATTAATTGATTAAAGCCCAACACTGCATCCGTGTGTATTTCTGCATTGAAAAAGCTTCTCACAAAATCCATTCACTGTTCGTAGGCGGCGTAAAACTGTAGGTCCATCGACTTTTTGTGACAACATCAAGACACACACCTCAAATTGGAAGAGAAGCTTTGCCAAACACTTAGCAAAGGAGTAAGAGCCAAAATATTATTATTATACTATAAATATTTGCAATGACTAGGAAAATACTTGGATTCAGAATGGCATATGAGTGATATTTATCTGGTGATTTTTTTAATTTGATGTTTAATAACATTAATTGATGAGGTCCACTAATTATATGAATTAAAATGTGATCTTAGGTGTATTAAGCATACACCTAGCATACAGTGGCTAAGGAACAAAAAAAAATAATGCAAATATTAATTTTTTATTAGGCAAAACTTAGTTACTAACTAATTAATAAGTGTGTTTAAAACTAATATATCGAACTCATATAAACTGAGTTCCAATAAGCTAATATTTTGAAACCTACCTATGAAATTTCAACGAAGTCCGACAAGATTTGATAAAAATATACCTATTTGTTAATAAAGATGCATCTAAAATCTGTAGTTTCCGGAAAACAAACAACAGCGTTGAGCGGCCTCTAAATCTTGTTCAAATAAGCTGAAATTTTAGTAGGAACTTTTCTTCCCTCTTATCTTCACGAATCCGAACGTTCTCAGTCAAAATTCAAAAAAGTTCCAATTTTGAATCACCCTAGTCTTCTCGTCTACCCTGCCCATTCTATGAAGATATTCTCGGAAGTAACCATCCCCGTGCGGTTTGTTCAACCATGTTTGAAGGTCAACTATCAGGGTGTGCGTCCATCGACCTTTTGTGCTCCAGTTTTGTTGCCACTGCTGGGTTAACTGCTCGGCCTATCTCGGCACTGATATTGTAAATCTCTTTTCGCTCGTAAGCAAGTAGCTCAATTGGCACGACGCCAGAAATAACTAGAACCGCGTCCGCGGACACTGTTCGGTATGCAGAAGCCATGAAGAAGTAGTGCCCCTCTGCGCTGGACCGAAGACATAGAATCAGGTATTTTTTGACTTTTAATGCGTCGGCCCATATTTCTGCCCCGTACAGGAGCACCGACTAGACTGCTGTCATCAAAAGTTTCCTACGGCATAGCTTCGGGCCGCCCACGTTCGCCATCAGCCGGCTTAGAGCCACCGTGCTCTGCGCAGCTTTTTCACATACTCCATGGATGTGTGCCCAGAATGTGAGTTTGCTGTCAAGCTTCACCCCTAGGTATTTTGTAGACCTAGAAGTTGTCACGGGCTGAGGTCCGACCATCATGTTTATAATTGTTGGGATCCGTTTCTTGGTGAGGAGCACGATCTCTGTTTTGGATGTAGCCAATTGTAGACCGTGATCGCTCATCCATCCACTGACGCTGCGCATTACCTGGTTCAGCTTGAGCTGCGCTAGCTGGATGTTTCTTACTGTTATGACGGCGGTCACGTCGTCTGCGAAAGCGACAAGGAAGGCGGTCTCCGGCATTTCCGTGCGCAACAGACTGTCATACGTGGCCTTCTAGAGGTCCGGGCCAAGTACAGACCCCTATGCCGCTCCGCCGGTTGTACGTCTTTTTCTCTGACCTTGTGTTGTGTCGTAAAAAAGCCAACGGTCTCTGAGGTAATCCCGAATCATATCTAGTAAATATGCTGGAACTTTGAATGACCGTTCCAAGGCCTCCAGCAGTCGTCCCATCTTGCCGAGATGACTAGCTTCTTCGGCTTTATGTACCGCCTCGACTAATTCGCTAATTACTCCTATAGTTAAGTGTCCCGTCCTGAAGCCATGTTCTCGGGGTGAAAGGCCTCCCTCATTTTCTGTGGCTGACTCCAAGCGTATTTTTAAGTCATCTTGCCTGTTGTGTCTAGCATGCAGAGTGGCCGGAACGATGAAGGAGAGTTTGTGTCTCCTTTGCCCTTGAGTATAAGCACCAGCCTAGATTTCTTCCATGGGCTTGGGAGGACCCGGGCCCTAAGGAAGCTGTTGTACATGTTAAGCAGGAGATCAGGGCTTGTTTTCGCTGCTAACCTGATTGCCTCCGCTGATATGCCATCGGGATCTGGAACCTTGCCGGCTTTCATGCTTCGCAGGGCTAACTTCAGCTCGTCTGCCGAAAACAGTGATGCCTCGGCTTGCTCCTCGACGAACAATGTATCTTCTCTTAGTGGGTGTGCGGGAAATAGTGAATCCTCTATATTCTTAACTCGGACCTTATCTATCGCTTGCAATGGTTTATGGAACTTTTTAATGACTATTTTGTATCCCAGGCCCCAGGGATCATAATCCACTTCGTCATATAACTCTTTCCTTAACTCTTCTGTATCTCGGCCCCAAATGCTTTCTTAGCGCAGTTGTTGGCTGCTGCTCTGGTCAGCGGCTCAGATCTGCCACGAGCGCACGTTGCGAGTCTGCGCATTCTATGGCAGGACCTTCGCAGCTCTGCAATTCGGTCATTCCACCACTACACTTGGTTTTTACCTGACTATGCTCTCCTCTTTGCATGCCCGGTGTATGCAGCACATGGTTTCTCCGACCAGCTTAGCACAAGACTCCCTGTTGTGGATCTCTCCCGTTGTGGGTGAAATGCCGTGGGAATCTGCTGGGAGTAATGTGTCGACTTGCGAACATCGACCCTAGACGGGTTCCATCCTGGTTTCCTGCGAAGGATGCTACATGTTTGCCCTCGCGTTGTGTCAGTGACTTGGAAAGTGATGTAGTTATGGTCGCTACCAGTCAGGTCTTCCATCACTCTCACCGTCAGCCCTTCGAAGAAGGCTTTCTGAAAACAGGGTTATGTCAGGGATCGAGTATCAAAAACCCGGCCTTCGATATGTATATTTGTACCCATATCCCAGACAACAAAAACACCTTTGAACATCCGCGCGCTCTCGGATACGGCAGCTAATCCAACCTACTCGCAACTTTTCAATAAGAGTCCGGCCTGGCAGTTGGTCGATTTCCACCACAGCCATTCTTTGTTCTCGCGAGTTAACAACGAGGATAGAGACGCAAAGTTGGACATTCATCTTGTCTCCTAATTCCCAGCGAATAGCGTTCTCCACTTCTGGGACCGTGTTTAGGCAGTCCATGTCGAGAACTTCTAGACGTAAATGTCTAGTGAGGATACGGGCGTCTCCAAGCCAATGGCAGTGCACGCATTTTCCTTAAATTCTGAGTGGTCGCCACAGCGCTCCATCTCGATAAGCACGCCGACTTATTTTTATTTTTATTTTTATTATTGTTTAATAATTTTGTTCAATTAAAATAAATATAAATCAAGTGAACTAATTCTACAAAATTAAGTATAACAAAATAAAGTTAAATTAAATAAATTAACATAAAATAAAGTGAAATGAAATAAAATAAAACAAAATAAAAAAACGAAATGGATAAAATCAGTAAGTAAAGTATGTAAAATGAAGTGAAATACAATTCGGTGAGCGCTTACAATTTTTAAGTAGTTTGTACTTGAGCTAATTAAGATTTCGGAGTGCTTAAGATTTCTTTAATGCTTTTTTTAAATATCTGTGTATGTTAAATTAAAATGCTTCTTGGTTTTTTTTCTATATTTTAAGATTTTTAATAATTTGCATGAAAAGAACTTTCAAAAAGTAATCAGAAAGTTTTAGCCAAATCTTAAGGTTTTAGTGCTTTGTTCACTTTAAGAAAAATATCGGAACGGAAATACGGGCATTTACCTTGCATGAAAAGTACACAACTTTGTATTTATACATGTATATTTTTTCTTTAATATTTAAAAATATCATATTCTGATAAAATGGGCACTCGGTTATAATGGACAAGATGACACGGTCCCGTGGAGTCCATTATAACCAGATTGCGCTGTATTCACAAAAAGGTTATTAGAAATTCTAATATACATATGATCGATTCCACAGGAAAGTAAACCAGCCCAATTTTTTCTTTCTTTCAAATATTGTACATATTGGTGATTATTGGTATTCACTATATATGTCAGCTGCTTCTGACACTAATTCTTATGTCCAAGCATTTTGCGTTTAATGTTTTGCTCCTTTTGGCGAAGAATTTTTCACAAACCTAAAAACAGTTTTCGGTACTTCAACAAGGAAAAGTACAAAGATATAAGCTTTTCTTAATTTATGTTGGCCGATTAAGTTCTGAACGATAGAATATAAATTAGTTTAACAGGATACGCTCCAAGTTAGCGAAAAAGTTTTTTAGAACTCCTATTAAGTCGTAATCAAATGTACCACAAATGCTAAGTGTAACGTAGCCAGTGAAAAACTAAAAAAGTAGTTTTTTGGATAATTAAGTACCCTTTCCAAAGGATATATTTATAACATGTTTTCTTAGTATTGTCGATATCATACTGATTCCATATGGATAAAAAAAAGAAACCATAGCTGACTTCGTTGCACAATTACCTAATAAATAAGTGTAACTTGGCCAGTGCTTTTCTTTTTATTTGAAACTTTTTTATTGACTTGATAATTATTCTCATTTCATTTTAGCAATAAATAATAACACATATTTAAGAAAGTATTTTCATGAACAATTGCGAATTGAGCATTATACTGCTAAATTTTAATAACTATTCTATTGAAATAAAGCGAAACTATCTTTTTTAAAATATCCTTTGCAATCTTTATCTCTTAAGGTTTTGACTATATATTTGCCTATAATTCAATTAGATTTTTTGCAACATATAAAACTGATAAGTTATCTGCCCATTACACGTGATTGTGCACATAACACTACAATTTTATAGAATCTGATACAAGTCTACACCAGACTATGAAGAGTATATAAATCTATTTATTTTGTTAAAAATGGTTTAGGTTAGAACTTTTCTATACAACTGCGATAAATGCATTGACTTTTTTTTTATTTAAGATTACACATTTTTTTATTTAAGATTAGATGAGCTTTTGCACAATTTAAGTTATTAAACATAAGTGGTTTTTGTAGTAAAGTTAAATAAATATTATTTTCGATGATAACAAGATTGTTCAGTAAAAAATTTTAGTTTAGGATGATTTTTGACCTAGTTAGAATTTTTAAGGATAATCGAGTTTTATTTTTTAATCCTGCAATAGAAGATCCCAGATTCGTTAAACCTTGCCCAAGCGAACCGTACGTGTAACGTGGCCAGTGTTTTGTGTAACGTTGCCAGTGCCCAAATTTTATTAGCAACAAGTAAGAGCAGCGCTGTCTTCGGCTATGCCGAAGGCTTCATACCTTTCATGAACATCTGCAAATTTTACTTTGACAGATTACTGCTTTTGAATACATCTGCATATATCGATAGAGGAGTTACATACTTATATAAAAAAGCGCATCTAAACAATCATAGGTATGGAAGACATACCTTATATTAGCACCAATCTAAGTGATTTTTTGTGTGTTTAATTTGGGCCAAGTTCCTATCTAGTTGTTTGCTGGGTTAGAGCTGTTTCGGCCGTTGAGTTAAAAGCGAAATAAAATTTCCTTTGTACTCCTACGCGTTTCGACGCATTTCGCGCCTTCCTCAGGGAGTCTGTTTTTTTTTTTTTTATTAGAACGACAAACAATAAACATGAAATACAATATTTTGAACTTTACATTTAACATATAACTCACATTTAACAATAATAACATTTACATATATCACAGGAAAAATTTTTTGTGTACATTAACACCCATCAATTGTTTGTTTGTTTCTGCTTTCGCTGGCGTTCATTCCTACTTTGGATAACAGCTGTGTAAGCGCTGTTTGTGCTGTCAACGTCTTCTTTGAAATTCATCGTGTTGTTAAGCTGCTGCTGTATGCGGAGACTTTCCAGTGTCATTCGTCTTCTTTCTACATCTAAGATCATTGTATTCGCGAAGTCAGCTGTGTGTTCGTTGTTAGTCAGGTGTTGAGCCAATGCTGTTGTCATCTTTTTGTTTTTTGCATCCATTTCGTGCTCGTGGATTCTTATGCTTAGCGCTCTTTTCGTAGTGCCAATGTAGCATTTATTGCAGCTTTCGTTTCCTTTGCCTTTGCAATTTGTTTGATACACTAAATTGTTTTGTTGTTCCTTCTGAACTTTGTCTTTTGTTTTTGTAAAGATTCTATGCAGTGTATTATGAGGTTTGTGAGCGTATCTAATTTTCTCATTTTCAATCATTCTATGCAGTGTTTGATTGTTTGTTAGCCCTGGAATGTATGTTACGCCTATGTACTTTTTTTCTGTATTTTCTGTGTGATTTGGGCGTGAAGTTTTGTTGATTGTTCCCCCTATTAGCCTTTCTATCAAGTTGCGCGGGTAGCTATTTTTGAAAAGTATATCGTGTATTTTATTATTGTTTTCTCTGTTGAATTTTATGTCGCTTATGCTACGTATTTTTCGTATGAGGCTATTGGCAGTGTTAATTTTTTGTCTCCAGGGGTGATTAGAGTGATAGTTAATTATTCTGCCCGATGAAATTGATTTCGCATACCAATTAAAAATTAAGTTGTGCTCATTACGATGTATTTCTATATCTAGGAAGGCTATTTTGTTGTTATATTCTTTCTCCGTTGTGAATTGTATCTTGGTATGCTGTGTATTTAATGTCGTCAGTATATCTTCCACCTCTTTGATTTTAACTATTGCTAATATATCATCTACATATTTGCTTATGTATTTAATATATATGTCCTTACGTTTTAATTCAGCTATGCTGTCGTCCAATATTGTGTCAAGTACAATGTCTGCTATTGTTGGAGATAGTGGGTTACCCATTGGCATACCATAAATTTGTTGGTAAAAAGTATTGTTGCATATAAAATAATTGTTGTCCCGTAAACAAAAGTCTAGTATTTTTTGAAATTGTGTTTTCCCAAGTTTTGTGTGATTCTCCAACTTTTGCCACTTCTGCATAATTGTTTGTATCGCTAGAGGTATCGGGATATTTGTAAATAACGACACGACGTCGAAAGATACCAAAATTTCATCTTCTTCTATGGTGATGTTTTGGAGTTTTTCTTTGAGTGTGTATGAATTTTTTATGTTATAATCCTCGGATATAATGTTTTTTAAAACACTGCCAATGAATTTTGATAATTTGTAGCAAGGTACATTTGTGGAAGATGATATCGGTCTGAGAGGTGTATTTGGCTTGTGGATTTTTGGAAGACCATATAGTCTAGGTGCATTCGCACACACGTCAACTGTAACTTTTGTTTTACATTGATCGTCGTTTGTTTGTAAAGGTCGTTAATAATGGCATTGTTTTTTCTTAATAATTGTTGTGTTGGATCATTCCGTATGGTTTTGTACGTTTTCTTGTCGCTCAATAATTCACCCATTTTTGATTTGTAATCCTCTTTACACATCATGACCGTTTTACTGCCTTTGTTTGCGTTCGTTATTATTATTTGGTCTTTGTATTGGTTTATGAATTTCCTGGTATCCGTATATGTTTTTAACAAGAATTTTTCTTTTGTATTGTTGTTGATTTTTTTGGAAAATGTATTGATTTTGGCTGCAATATTGCTTCTTACCATATCTTTTTCTCTGTCGTCTTCGATCTCTTGTATACCTTGTTCCAAATCTGCAATAACTTCGATAGGTGAAAACGTCTTTCTTGAAACAGGCAGTGCGAATTTATTGCCAAGAGAGAGTAGCAGCCGATATTCCTGTGGTACTTCAATTTCAGTTTTGTTTATGAACCATTCTTCATTATACCTAATGCCAAATTTTGTCACATTCTTTGAAATCTGATTCTGAAGTTTTTTATAACCTGTTTGTTGTGTAGCCATTGCGACTTTATTTGAGAACTGTTTTTGGCTTTCAATTATTTTCTCAAATTCTCATTTTTGAAGCTTGTTTTGTAGAGTGTCTTGAATGTGTTTCATAGTTGTTGTTATAATTTTAATATTTATGTTGGCTTCTTTAATTTCAAGGTTGAGGATTTTTAAAAGAAATGTTTGTTCTAATTTTTTCAATTCCCGACGAGTGGTGTCAAGTTTGAAACCGTGTATGAGTTTCATCGTTTTTCCCTGTAAGTGCGGCGGCGTAATGCCGTAGTCCTTGCATTGTAGTAGAAATTTTAGTCTTTCTTTCTGTTTAGCTAGTTTTTTACCGTTCTTGGTGTACTGTTTGATAGTGTAACATGTTTCGTCGTCGTATTTTAGTTTAATATGTTGATAAAAATGCTTCATGCTTATTGCTTGATTATTTTTTGTTGCTTCGGGTTTGCTCGCCGATTTTGAATTTTTTGTGTGTTTAATTTGGGCCAAGTTCCTATCTAGTTGTTTGCTGGGTTAGAGCTGTTTCGGCCGTTGAGTTAAAAGCGAAATAAATTTCCTTTGTACTCCTACGCGTTTCGACGCATTTCGCGCCTTCCTCAGGGAGTCTGATTTTCACTGCTATGTGATCGGTATGTAAACCTGTAACACAATTTATTGGGTTTAGTTTCCTACATAAAGGAGATATATCGCAATCTGGTATCTGAGCAATCAGTGCTATAGGAAATAAAGCTTATACAGCATAGATTTTGACGATTTTCGCAGTAGACTTTGTATTATTATTTATAAAATATCTTACGAAATCTATCGGTTTTAGCTGTTCAAATAAAGGAGTTTTACAGTAAAATCCCATATCGGAACAATCAGATGTATGGAAGATACATATATGTTATAGTCACCCGATCCTTGTTATTTTCACTATAAGTATTCTGTTAATAATGGGTGCAAGTACTGCAAAATTTCATGTTCCTAGCTGCATAAATGGAGAAGTTATAATGAAAAATCTCATATCTGAACAATCAGTTGTATGGGAGCTATGTGTTATAGTGGTCCGATTCTTCCGGTTCCGTCAAATGATTAATACATTATAAAAATACACCCATCTACCAAATTTTATCCGGATATCTCGAAAACTGAGAGACTAGATTGCATACAAACAGACGGACAGACGGACATGGCTAAATCGACTCAGCTCGACGTTCTGATCATTTAAGTATACATTTTAATGGGTCTATCTTTTTTTATTCTGGTACTTACAAACATCGGACCAAAGTTATAATACCATTGTATGCTCATGAAAGGTATACAAATTGGCAAAAACCTAAAATTTACAAAAATTGGGTAAGCAGATGACCACTTGCTAGTGTTGGAGAATTATCGATAGTGTATACATTCGATTGTTTCGATAGTGATAGTGCAAAATATACTATCGATACTATCGAAAGCTTTCTTACATATGTTGAGATATAACACTAATGTCCTGTTTTACCAACCGATTTCAAAATGTATCAAACTTAAAATTTAAAATAGCACAATCTCCTAAAAAATTTTGTCACTTTAAATTTTAACGGCCCGAAAAATTTAAAATTGATTGGTAAAACTGGGCACAACATTTTGTAAATATGCCTAAGCCATTTTTTATGGTCCTAGAAAAATTTGGCAAGTGATATGACAGATTCCATCGCCTGTAAATTGCTTCGTTTCTTCTTTTACTATATAAGACAACAACAGCCAGGAAGAAATCTTATTCTTAAATAGCCCTTTTCGTAACTACAAAAGCCATAAAAATTATTTGTTTACACAAAAATAACTAGTGTAAAACAAAATGAGATCGTGTATGTATTTCAATAACACAGTTTATAACAAAAACCATGAAGAACATGTTTACAAACAAAGGAGTTCACAACATACATATAGTTATATGTAGGCATGTGCATCTTTTATAGTCCAATTCCAACAATGTGAACAACATACAACTATTGATAGTGTTTAGAAAAATTCGATAGTGGCGGCAAAATGAAACTATCGATACTATCGATAGCACTATCGATAGTTTTCCATCACTACCACCTGCATTCATTGTAGATGACATACTGAAAAGCTAGCAATATTCGCTTACCCGTTTCGCAGAAATTTCAAACTTTCTGACACAGCCCATCATTAAACTTCCAAATAGTGTAACGTAGCCAGTGCACATTCGAATACCTATAACTTTGAAACGCAAGGATTTATTAAAACCTTTCTTTTACAGATACATAGATTTGACCGTGCCTGATCATATCACCTAAAAAGCCCAGTTGGTTTTGTGTTATTTAGTGGACAATTGATTCATATTTTAGAAAAAATGTGTACGAATGTAACGTAGCCAGTCAAATATTCGGCCATATGTAAAATTGTACTTTTACGTAAACATGCAAATATAGCACGGTCATTTCCATGCTTTGCAAAACTTGGCAAAGTCTCAGTATATAGTAAAAACAACAATACACCGAGACGGGCACACTTCTCAGAGTCCAAATTATTAGGAGGGTTCGAACACCTCGGGACGGCCCTGCCTTCAGTTTATCATTAAATTCATAAGTGGGAAAATTTATTTTTAGCAGACCTTCCGTCACAGCTGAAATACAATTTTGAATGTAACTTGCCTTTAGTACTAGTTCGGATAGGAATTCAATTGAAATTGAATAAGAACTTATTTAAATTAGTACGGAGAATGCACAAACGCCGACGAGATAAATGTCCGGCTAGTTTTGCCTCTTCATTCTCTGTATTCTACGGTCTCTTAGCAAACAAGTAAGCAAACACAGCCCTCGAATTTGGCTGAGATTTCTTGTAATGTAAATTTTATTAGGAATGTTAAAATATAGATATTAAATTTTTTTTAATAATTTACCTCATTAATTTTTCTCTTTTTAACTGACTTCAGAAAAAGGAGGAGGTTATCAATTCATCGGAATATTTTTTTTTTGTATGTTACCGCACAACTTTGGACCACATTAACCGATTTCGATAATTATTTTTCTACCGGAAAGGCGGTGCCTCAGGGGAGGTCCCATACTTATTGGATCATGAAGAAATTAACGGTACTCTAAATTTGTATATGAGAATTGAAGTCGGTTGTGTTACTTGTTATTTTAACAATTGAATTGTACCGAAGCCTACAAAGGAATTAATATTGCATGAAGTTTATTATGAGCTTATTTAACAGTTAAAATAAAAATTCGTTTGTTACCTTAATTGCATGCAAATTTGAAAATGTGACTCCGTCTTAACACCAAAATCATTATTTTTAGTCGACTTCAAAAAAGGAGGAGGTTGTCTATTGTTTCGTTCTTTCTTTCTTTTTTTCTTTCTTTCTATCTATCTTTCTTTCTTTCTTTCTTTATTAAGTCAATGACACAATACATATGTATGTACGTACGTTCTTACTGACTAGCCATTTAATACATTTAGAAAATTTTATGAGTAAATATAAATTAAGTACTTAACATAAGTAAGAAGATAACACGTTCTTAAAAGCAGAGCGACTAAATGAAAAATCTAACGAATTAATATTATCCAAAGCATTAAACTCAATTAATGATCTAGTGATTGGTCCATATTGGATACGACATTTTGAATTTTAAAAAGTTGCATCCAGAATCTTAAATAACAATAATAGGGGTATTCTCGATCCGGTGCATACTGTCTAGCATGGTGCATAGATAGCCTAAATAACATGATTGGCTAATTTTGTTATTGTTTGAACACATGAATCGCTTACACATATGTATGTTAGTGTTTGGCCGAGCTTCTGCTCCGATTTGTAGCGTTCACTTTGATATTGTCACAAAAAGGGGAGGGACCTACAGTTTTACGTCGACCCCGAACGGCGATTTTATTTTTATGAGAACCATCCGTGGGTCATTGCCATACAAATTCGTTACTCATTAATTTGTTATTATGAAACAATCTAAGGTTAAACCGATAACTTTTCGGTGTCCAACCTAGTTTAATCGATTTTTTTTGTGAAGAAAAGGGGAAGTGTCTAATGTGAAAGCAAACAACTATGAACGCTATTACGGAAAATAGGCTTATAAAGGTAGCTTTAATAAAATATTAAATTAAAATATTATTTTGTGGTGGTAGAAACGAAAATTCAACAAGTAATTTTTAAGAGAAAAAAACAATCGACTTCAATTCTCATATAAAAATTTAGGAGTTAATTCCTTCATGATCCTACTATCGGATCTAAGCCAAATTAGTGTGGGGCCACCTCGGAGAAAAAGAATTATCGGTTGACGTGGTCCAAAGTTATACGGCAACATACATAAAGAGGAAATATTTTGACGAATGGATAACCTTCTCCTCTTTTAGAAGTCGGTTAAAAACAGCATTACACGATCAAAATACCACCAACAAAAGAATCGGTATAGCTTTAGGTATAGTGATTGATGGCAAGCATCAAGAGCGTCTGAGAATGGGTATTCATCAAACCTAGTAAATGCATTATAAACTGCGTAAAGTTATAATTGTGTAAACTTTGCAAAACAGTCAAAATTTATATGGAAACTCGTTTACACATTTCTGATAAATTTCTCTAACGATTTCACTGAATAATCTTGATAAACTGAAGCCAATGTAACTGCGTCCCAAGTGTAAATGAAATAGAGTATGGGGCGTTCATGTAACAGAGCTCTTAAATTTATAACAATATATGCTTGATAAAGTTATCGGTTAAGATGAATAACACTAATATTAATTTAAATATGTTTCAGTACTGTAACGCTAAAATATTAGCATGTCATGATAGTTGAAATTTCTAATTACGTTTGGTCAAAGGCGGACATTTAAAAGTAGCATCCGGTGCCCACGAATTTTCAAGGAGTTCGTAATTGTCGTTATCGCTTACTTTACGGCGACAAAAATTTGACACATCATTAAGCGGAACCTGCAAGAACGTGAATATGTAATATCGGTCGCAAGGAATTTAAACGCTGATTTTCGGATGCAGAGGGCTGTGAAATTAACGGCATCTTGGAAACAATGGTGGTCAAATTTTTTTTTAAACTTAGAGATGGGACCATTTTGGCATTAACCAAGCTACGCCTAATCTATTTTATCTATCTCATCATTATATATTGGGAACTGAGCGACTCGCTGACCCTAAAATAAGGTACAGTAAGGTCCTCAGCATCGGAGCGTCTTAATTTTTTCGCTACTTGATACTTGTCAGGTGAACTTTCGGCTGTCACTGTAGTTTGTGCAAATTCGGCAGCCGGACGGGCAGAATTTTTAGGTTTAAAAAAGTTCGTTATTTTTACAGAATGTATTCGGAACGTAGCACTGTTTGTTTGTTTGTGTTGATTCATGGGCATTGAAAATAGACTTTTCTCCCAAATAGGTAAATTAATTGTATCTCAAAATATGGATCAGTAAACCGCGTTCACTTGAAACTCTAATTCAGTGATTCCCGAACTGGTCCAGGTGGACCCCCAGGGGTTGAAAAATATATGGGGGTCCACGAAAATTTATCTGGTTTCAATAGTAAAGAACCAAAATGATTGCTTTATTGCCTCTTTATTTAACTTTAATTTTTTTGATTGGTGTATAGTGCTCTTGACGCACTGCTGCACTTACCGTCAGTTTATGTTTTCAAACGTGGGAAAGGCCACCACTATTACCTGTGTTGAAGAGATTCTATAATGTTGAGTTCCCTGAGACTGAATGTTGGTTTAATTCCATCACTGAGACCGGGCTCACATATTGTTTAATCTTCACTGATGGCTCCAAAACTGACTCTGGGTCATGATCTGGGGTCCTTTTCGCTTCATTTCTCCCTTGCATCGGTCTTCCAGGTTGAGGGAATTACAATCCTCAAAAACATGGAACATAGGTGGAGGGGAAGGAGTTTACGTGTCTGCAGTGACTACCAAGCTCCACTTAAGGTAATGCAAGTCTCAATTAAATTATAGTGGCGAACTAACGAGCTTGCTTTACTCTGGGTGCCAGGTCACTCAGGAGTACCTGGTAATGAGACATCTGACCATTTGGCCAGAATTGGCTCAGACCAGGCATTCCTCGGTCCGCAGCCAGTTTTAGCACAGCCACTTTCGGCCATCGAAGCAACTGGGTGAATACTTCGCTCAGCAATGACTGGAAGGCATCGAGGGGAGGCAGGTGGGCAAAACTTATGTTGCCTTCAGTCTCAGAAGGTCTATCTAGTGTTTTGGTCTCACTGAGCTGACGACACTGCAGACATCTTGTTGGACTGCTGACTGGTCACTTCAAATAGCACAAACACCTGACTGTGATAGGCGTAAATGACAAGTCCATTTGCCCATCCTCCCTTGAAGAGGATGAGCCGGTGGAACACTTTTTGTGCTTCTTGCTTGCTTTGTTGTTCGTCATCGTTTTTTCTATACTCGTTCTTTTCTCTATTGTCAGTTTCTGAATTAAAAGTTTGGCGTAAAAAGCTTAGCCGTTTTGTTGTTTTAAGTTTTGTGTTTAAAGAATGTGAGTGATAAATATCTTTCGCTTCAATTTAAAACTTGGAGCGATAAAAATAAAAATGATGCCATCCATAATACAATTATTACAGGTATTGTCTTCCAAGGGAGTTTTGCTTCACATCAAAATTCGTGCTACCTTATTTTCAATTTGACGTTAGAACCCCCAAAACCCCTACCTGCGTTCGCCCCTGGTATGTACTTAAAAAGGATTCGAAGATTTAATTTGCCAGCTTCGAATTCGTTCCACCCAAATGAGCTACATAATAAAAATACAAGTTCAACTAATTTTTTCGGTATTCGAAATATTAAAAAAACAAGTAAAGAAGTATTAGCCCAGTAAAATTAGATAAATGTGTTAAGAAAATTAAAAAAAAAAAATTGTAACAGCGATTTTTTGATGCAGTTTACTTCTATTTGACACGTAGATCATGGATCCACGGTTTTGCTCCTAAATTTCATTTGGCAACATTCCGCCATCTTGGATTTAAGTTTTTTTAGGTGTTTTGCGATTTGCAAGCATATTTTGCATTTTTCATAAAAAATGGTTTAATACTAATCTGTAGAGAATTTAATTTCCCATGTTTGTCATATAGAATGTTTTTTTAAAATAGCATTTTTTATTGTAAATAATTTGCAAAAACTGCGAAAAAAATTTACATTGTCACGGTTTTCGCCATTTTTGACAATTTCTGTTGAAAACACATAGCATATTGAAATTTCAAAGTTGTAGAGAATTTGAGTCTTCACAACTTTTATACCTACATTTTTTTT
>NW_023458563.1:15614224-15637792 GCF_013731165.1 Rhagoletis pomonella
TTTTTTTCAGCGATTGCTTCTTTACCCCCGCCCAGCAGTTAGCAGTTTTATCGTGTCGTTTTTTTGGCAAAGGCTTTTTTGCATATACAGGAGAGCAGAATGCATGCTTTCAGCTTTGTTTACCATCTTACTTTTACTTTCAAAAGCAACACTAATAGCAGAACGTACATAGGTCTTTAACCCGTGTTGTTAGCAGATTTATCATGTCGTCTTTTTCGCAAAGATTTTTCTGCATAGACAGGAGATCAGAATGCATTCTTTCCGCTTTGTTTACCAGTTTAATATTGCTTTCATGCAGAGCCGCAATGAGTTCTTGCAAACGCACATTTTCCGAACGTAAAAACACAATTGCATTGAAAAACGAATCCAACGTTATTAGTTGATTGTTTTTATTAGAATTCTCGTTGGGTTTACTAGAGGTAGCCGATTGTAACGTGGCAGCAGTAGATTAAGCAGCCTTCAATTTGTTGTAGGCTGGCCTATCACCGAAAACACTGGGCGGTGGAGGCGTAATAGAATCCCGGCGTACAGCAGCACAGCTATCGCAATAAAAACTCCTTCCTGAGCTAAGTAGGAATACAAGATCGGATGAACGCATACCAACGCAATCGGTGTGGAAGAGTGCATTACCCTTCGCGCACTGCACCTTAGATTGCAGGCGATCGACTTTTTGTCCACACGAACAAGGCATTATTAATTTGAAATTAAAATATATTGATTGGATCTTTAGATCACACAAAGAGTCACTATCTCAGTTTTTAATGCTTTTTCAACATTGCAAAGGCAAGTAATTGTTTATTGTCATTTAAATCACTTTACATACGTAGATTGAAACTTAAATTGCGGAGTGAAGCAAAACACGTCCACCCTTGCCGACACTTGTTTTGTTGTTGAGTTTTGGGTAGAATTCTACAGAGAGGTCAAAGAATAGTTAATAGAGATTCCATTAGTTAGCTTGGCCACTACTTGGTTTGACCGGGAGACTTTACCTCGATGGCGCGATATCTCGATAGCTTTTAAAACTTGAAAAGCCATGTGCAAGCTATCAGCCTGTCCAGTACTTCGCTGACGGAAGGCTGCGTTTCTCTTAAGATCCTTAGTCTTAGCTGCGTGGCTGGCGGTCATTTTGCTTGCGTCGAGCACCTCAGAATTAGCTTAAGGTGTCCAAAGCTGTAGACAATCTTACACTTCCCCTCGGAGAAGCTGACCACTTTTCAGTCTCGGCGGTACCCACCGAATGGTGGTCGAGTCCGGATTCTGGGCTGTATTTGTAGCCAGTATTTCTCATTGCTGATCTAGGGTGTTTGAGCGACAACTTTGCGCGTCTCTATCTTTTGAAACTCTTTTTTATCGTTTTTACTAGTTACTACTTATGTATGAATATATTTTAGTTATTTAGGTTTAGCAGAGGCACTGTAAAAGCATAGACAGAGGCTAGCGTTGATCAGGATCAACTCGCTAATTCGGAATTATCTCGGGAATTATCTGCAGTTGATCCGGATTAAGTCCTACAGTTGATTCCCAAAATTAATTCGGATCAAGGAAATTTTCGATGACAACAGTGGCAAAAACGGCCATTGTCTTTTGCACAAGTAAGCAAACAAGCAAGCGCGTTCGGCGTCCACGCTAGCCGAGTGGTCAGAGCTGCGTGCTACAAGTCCATAGAGCCCAGGTTCGATCCTCAGTGAGAGCGATTGCCAACTTTTCTTGTGTGTTTATTATTTACTTTATTTTTTTAATATTTTTTAAAATTATATATTTTGTTTATCTTTATTTTTTGTTTTGTATTATTATATTTTACATTATTTATTTTATTATTGGTTGATTAAAATTTTTAGAACTCTATTAAAAAGTCCACAACAACCATAGTTACATAATGAAATAAAAGTAATAAATGACTAAATAAAAAAAATAAATTTATGAAAATTCTGCTGGTACACTATGGTTCAGAACTCAATTTTAATGCCAATTAAATCAAATTTCTGACATAAGCGAAAACTAAAAACCACTACTCATATATACAGTAAAATATGTAACTATTGTTAAAACAATAAAATTATATTGACGCTACCAAAGTAAAAAAATAAAGTCCATTAATCAAACATGCATTAATTGTAGTTCATAATCTGATTTACTTTCTGCTATTTTCTTTTATTGTTTTTTTCTATATTACGTTTACAAGCGAAAAGGTGAATTAAAGATTATTTACTTTAAGCTACATCTCGTTTAAAAGAATCGATTTTATTTATTAAAAAAAACTTTTCCACTAAAGATTTAAAAAAATGCAAGCGATTGCAAGTTTTGAAACTATCACCACTTTGTAGTTCCAATCACGTTTGCCACACAATAAAAAATTTTCTGACCAGAATTTACAAATAGAAATTACCTAAAAGTTACCAAGTCAAAAACAACGTTTTATTATACAGTAAACTGTAAAAACAAACCTCGCTTATTTGCCATAAATGAGACATGGGTACAATAAATAGTTTTGTTAAAAGAAAACTAAACAAATTAATTTTACATATGAGGCCATGAGGGCCAGAGGAGCCTATCTACAAACAAATTTTTAGTATTTAATATTAGAACGAAGGATCTATAAAAAATAAATGCCGTCTTTTAATAAAAAATTCATTGCACCTACATACGTGATGCTACTTATCATAGTAAAAGACAACTAACAGGGCGTGCCTCGGGCTATTACCGTTTCGATTCTGGTAATGCATTTTAAAGTGCACCTCAACTTTTTTTGATGTGTCAATTAAGCTTCTCTGGCGCTCAAGGCCTCATATAATAACTAAATACATTTACATACGTATATAAATACATTTTTATTCAATCTCTGTATACGTACGTGTATAAAGAAGAGTATAACAAAAATTCGTGAAAAAAAAAACAACAAATAAATATTTTGCAACGCACGCGTTTAAAAATGTACTTTGCATAAAAACGCGCTTTAAGCTGTTGTCTTTTGAACGGGATCTTAGCCCCAGAACAGAACCATTATTTAAAAATCGACTTAAGTGCATATACCGAAGCGCTAGAGGGCCCAAATACACCGCACAAACTGCTGTTCAAACCTCCTTTTTTCATTTCATCTATATATGGATCAAAGACCTGTCAAAAAGTATTGAACGTGTGGCATATTTCGTAATATTCACGGCTCGGTATTTCGCGTTGCCTTTCGGACAAATTAAAATAACATTAGGATAAGATTTCCAGGCTTCATCTCAACACAAAAACATGTAAATACTGACGCGATAAATAATAGGGGTCTTCATCTAAAGTGATAAAGGGATGAATTGCTTGAATTTATCAGTTTATCTGCATTCTTTCATAAACGCACCTTGGTAAATACTAGCATAAAACTGTTTATTATTTAGTTACGTTCATTCTTACCTCGTCAATTGTGTTCCTTTGCTTTTATGTGTTCGTAGCAAAAGCGACTACCTGGCAACCTATAAAGATTGAATTTAGATGAAATTTATACAAAGTCGTTTGATAAATTGATAAACTTTAGTTAAATAGATTTCCATACAAAGTTTGACAGTTCATTTATCAAAATGATAAATTTATCACTTCAACAAGTTTATCAAGAGTTTATCACGTTTGATGAAGACCCCCCGCACGATCCATCACTATTTTAAAATCCACCAATATGGATCACGATCAAAATATCACAATAAATATTGAACGTGTGACAGGCGCCCCACACTGTAATAAATTGACGAGTAGACTGCCCAGCGATAATTTTCTTCGATATGTGGTTAGTTATTTTTGCTGAGCACTGTGTTGCCTGATCAACGCAATTTTTCTAGTAGTGTCGTCACCGCTACACACAACCACAGTACAATTTATCAAATTAATCCAACTCTATACATGTATGACTTTATACACGGCAAACTTACCAAAAGTTACCAAAATAAAAAAAAAGTTACCAAGTTACCAAGCACTCAAAAAGTTACCTATTTTGGTGACTAAATGTGGCAACCGTGGTTCCAATATCAATATATCATGACCCTCCTCTTTGCCCATGTTAATCTGTGTTATACATTTTGAATCCCTTATACATATTATTAAGGGTAATCACACTCCGGTGCATATGTGCACGTTTACAACAATAAAATTTGCAAATGTATCCGAGATATGCACATGAAATACTATATGCTCCGGATTGTGAATACAATAGATTATGTTATAACTTCGACTGCTTTAATGACTTGTACGAAAGTTTGTATTTGTAAAATGTGATATTTTTCAATGAAAGGGAGTTGTCCAAAAAAGGTTGCCACCTTTTTATAATTACGTAAAAGTATACATTCACTTGTTGCAATATGGATATCAAATGAAAGGTATTTTTTGCAGCTTTAACTTACATATATGTACATATTTGATTAAACTTAAATTTAAAATGGACAAAATTAGTAATTTAGATTTATTTCGATATTTCAAACTATTTTTTTGCTATGATCAGATCCGATAATATCTGAATTAAGTTTACAAGGAAAATGCAGTAAAATATACAAAAAAACGGGAGCTAAATGCGATGAATTTGCTTAAAGCGCCAAACACTGACTTACTTAATGAAACTGATACTTAGCACAGACTAACAACAGTCTTGAGTACAGTTTTTTCTTAACCTAGATTTTTTGTATGAACCTAATTGAGTAAAGTATTTCAAATTCCATCATATTTAAAAATAACTCGAAAGTTCGATACTAAGTGCTCTGAAATATTTTTACTTCTACATATGTACCCTTATTAATATAAGGGCCTTTTAATGTTATTTTTGAGCCACTCTCTCAGCAGCCGAACATAGTCCTAGGTGGCTGTTTTTAAAGTCATGTTTCCGTAAAAATAAAAGAAGTTTGTGAGCACTTATTTTTATTCTAAACTATAATTTTAAAATAGGTTATAATAACATGTTTAAATTTTTCTAGTGTTTTATGTCAAAAAACGAATTATATCGCATGCTGTAAAAATTACTTAAAACAAATTTGTGTAGTTTCCACGTTTCTTTTTTATAAATTTAAAGCTTATTTTTTTCTGAAAACAAAATCGAGTTTCATCGAAACCAAAATATTATGATAAAGAAACTAAATTTACATTTTTTATGTGAGTATTGAAAAAGAGTAAAAATGTGCTTAATACTTGCAAGTTCATTTATGTTTAATAAAAATTTCTCCAGAGAATGTAGTCTCTCGGAAAAATTATGAAAACGAAAATTGTAAAACAACTTTAAAATTTTGACGCGTTGGCAACCCGAAAATATGTCCCATTACCTTTTTTTGTAACTCGTATTGTCATACTTTTTATAATTTAACGGATATTGTATCTTTCCATTTCTTGTAACCATTCTTAAGGCTATAATTTCTGTACCGGAAGAGGTATCGAAATGAGTTTTAGTCTCAAATGTGCCCTTTCTACAGCAGATTAATATGTTTGTCATTTGAGAATAATCGGTCACGGTTTTTCGTGCTAAATGTGAGCTCTGAACCACTGTGTGGCAGTGGGACTCGAGCCCAAGACCTCGCGGTTTGTTAATCCGTAAAACCACCGTCTTTCAAAATACAATTTTGATCAGATCAACTGCACCGTTAACCCGGTTCAACGTTGCCGTCTGTCTATGCTTTAACAAACAACTAAGTCACCGCCAACGGCCAGTTCCACGCTACGGGTGGACAAATTTTGCACTGGCCGTTGTCGGTTTTATGCATAGTTAAATATGCTTACCTTCTTATATATTAAAATGTAATGAGATACACATACACATTTAGATATACATACATACATATGTATACATTTTCACACAAATTTATATATGTATATATATTGTGCACGCATTCAAATCAATGTACAATCAATGTATAAGATATTTGTATCTATAATCATAAGAATCGTGTCACTTAATGCTTGTCTAAGAATGAAGTAAAAACAAAGTTGCATTAAATAAATATGTAAGTAGTAAATATATATCAGAATTATATGTGTAAACAGAGGCAGCTACTAAATTCTATAATATACATATGTGGTATATACTAACTATCTTTATTAAACATATATAAATAATTATGGGGATTAAAAACTTACATTAGTGTAAAATTAACGCAAATAAATATATGACCACATATGTACATATGTTCTACACGATTACAATTATCATGCGATTACATATCTAGAAACATATTAAAAAAGAGAAAAAAATAATATTGTTATGCGTCAAGTTTTCTCAAGTGGGCCGCCCAAAGTTGACTTCTAAATTTTTTATTTTTGCACCAAAGATTTTGCGCTAATTTTATTTTTTTACGAGTTATTTGCAAACAAGTGTTTATGCAGGCTTTTGCACTTTTTGAAATATTTCAGCAACCATTCATTCGAATCTTATGATTTTTTTACAGCAGTTAGAGAACTTATTGGGCAACAAAACAACGTGGTCAGTTTGTAAAATTTCGGTTCTTGTAGTATAAAAAAATTAATTTTTTTAATCGATTTCAATCTTTTACCCTCTTCTCATGTACCTAGGAAAAGAATTCAAAAAGCATTATTTGCGCTAAACATTCAATTTTACTTTCATAAAAAAAAATACTGTACATTTGATTGACTTAAAGCTTTTTGCCAAAAAAAAAATTAACCAAGTTTAAAAAATGTAATACAAATGAACTGAAAAGCAAAAAAAAAGAATAATTTGATAATTCGTGATTTGCTACTTAAGTTTGAAAATTTTATTTTATGCTTTTCAGTTCATTTGTATTATATTTTTTTAAAATGGTTCATTTTTTTGGTAAAAAGCTTCAAGTCAATCAAAGGTACAGTAAATCGAAAAGTCAACTTTGGGTGGCCCACTTGAGAAAACTTTACTCTTATATAAACGCATGCATACATAATAACTAAAGTTAAAAAAATTACTATAGCATACGTACATATCTACATGAATAGGTATGTATGTACATATATGTATGCCTTTCAAAGAAGCAAAGTTTGATAAACGTATGTACATAACTATGTATGTATGTATTTAAATGCTTATATATACAAACATACATATAGTCCTTACATATGGGGCAAAATTCGCCAATTGTACCAGGAAAAGTTTGATGTCAGCATTTTCGTCTTGTTTGTCGGTTTGGGCCAGTTGTTCATCCCAAGTGCGTAGCCATGGGTAATGGCGCAATTTTTTGGCGCTAACTCAATAACGCCAGCGCCACCATTGGTGTCAGCGCACTAACTCAGCGCAATAGCGCAGTGTACCGAATTGAACACGGCGCCATTTGAGTGTCACCACAGTACCCATCGTCATACAGTGCAGTACACCATACAGTGGTGTCATGTCCATTATTTCTATAATTTTCGGCGCTGAGCAACGCTTGTACCGCCAACTGAATTTAATTGCTAGGAATGTAGTAAATGCCACGATATTCTATCATTCTTGAGTAAAAGCTTTAAATATGCGTTCTCAACACTCAAAAGCAAAAACAAAGTACGTGTAAATTTTCAAAGAGTTAAGGCGAATTGTGTGTGTCTCATATGTTGCTTGGTGTTAATGACGCTGGCGCTTTCCATATAATGGTGTTGGCGCGGCAACTCCGGCTACGGTGTTAACGCAATTGCGCCGCGCAGCGCAGTGTTATCCATGCCTACAAGTGCGGGTAGGTGCTTCTGCACTTTGTCCTTCCATTGTGTTCGTGGCGCCCTTGCATTCGTTGTCCACCCATGGGTGCGGAGTCGAAGGATCTTTTCACCGGAGCGTCGTCATCCATGCGTACAGCATGTTCAAGCCAGTGCAATCGCTGTAATTTTATGCGCTTAACTATGCCCATCTCATGAAAAAGCTCGTACAGTTCGTTATTTCATCTTCGGTACTCGTCGCCCATCCGAACGCGGCAATAGATCTTGCGAATAATAATTCTCTCGAAAGCCCTCAAAGCCTTCTCATCTTTTTTATACTTCGTCCATACGACGGGCATGATGAGAGATTTGTAGAGCGTAATTTTTGTTCGTCGAGAGAGGGCTCTGCTCTTCAAATACACGAGTTTAAACATGCTAATTTCAGTATTTTTTCTTAAAGTCAGCAGTTGTTTTCCTACCGCGGTTTTTTCGCGAGTTATACGAGTTTAAACAAGCAAATTTCAGCCCTTATTCTTAGAATCACAAGTTTTCTTAAAATTCTTATCTCATGTCACACTTATGATAGAGAATCAAAAATTACTGGCCTATTAGAACTTTTTCGATGCCTTTTGGTGGAAACTACAATTTTTTGGTAAACATTTCTTTTTGGAAATTTTTTCATTTCTGTAAACTTGTATTATTATCGACAAAAATGCGACGCGGACCCGAGTGCGTTTGTGTGTTATGAAAAACTTGTAGTCGTTTTGCCACGCCCATTACAAATTATTTATCATTGGAAAGCTTAGAAAATAAGCCATCGAAACAATCCATTTGCAAAAAAAAAACAACAAAATGTACATTGTTAAAAAAATGCAATACAATTATAGTTTCCACCAAAAAGCAAGGAAAAAGTTCTAATAGGTCAGACATTTTCCATTCTCTATTATAAGCAGGGACGTGAACTGGTTTTGGACCGAACCGGTTTTGAACCGGAAAACCGCTTTTTTATATAAGCTAACTGAACCATTAACCGAACCCAAATTTTCCACAAATGTTGGATCCGAACCGAAAACCGAACCACTTTTCATAAAGGTTTAAAGGTTCGTTTCAACCAATTTTCAATAGTAGATAAATTTACGCCTCTTTTTCGTTTTGTTAAATATGGTAATACATACCATGTTTCTTTACTATATGCCAATATCAAATGTAATGGCAACCTATCTCATTTGACAGACACTGGACACTTATCCTTGCGCGCACGGATGCCGTTTTGGCCGAAATGTACCATTTATGGTACATTTTTTCCAGTTTGGTACACAGGTACGTAACTTTCAGAATTGGTACATTTTTTAGTCTGACAAAATGAGAAAATTATTACTTACATCATATACCTCTTTAAAGTTCAAGCCATTGTGTGAAGGCCAATGACCATATCAATCACGGAAATCTGCTATTACGGCAACACATTGTCTAACTTAGGCAAAGGCATTGCTGTATAAGAACGCTTTACGGGTTCATTGGCATTCAAGCAAAATCCAAGGCCATGGCAGGCCATGAAGATATTCCTAATGTAATAACTGCATGGAACATAAGCATGTTGAATCAAGAGCTATAATTTGAGAACAATGAGACGTTAGGCATGCGATCTATAGAAGCAAAGGATTTTACGTATAAGGTACTCATCTTCGTGGTGGGCTACAATGAAGACAACATTGCCTCTAGATTGCAGGGAACCTTTAAACTGACTGAGAAATAAATCTCCGTAATTTCTATCGCAAGAGGCGAAGCCTCATAGCTGTTAACAACTAGGCGGTGAGAAGCACTGAAGTTTTGGGCTTGCTGAAGCGATCTGTGTCTCAGTAACTTGATGAGCATAGTAAGCCGGACCTTCAAGGGTTCTTGATAGTTTTAAAACCAATATGTGAGGATCCCTCGTTAAACTCAAAGACAAAATGTTACCGAAAGTATCCTTCCAGTAGCCCTACAAGGTAATAATTTCTAAAGGGTAACTCATTTTCGTAGATGGTGTTTCCGACAGGGTAGGAGTACGACAACTACATATACATATGTATGAGCAAAGTGTATTTTTAAAATATTTGAATAATTTAAGCTACAGCTTAAACCTATTTTGGTATATTTTTTTGCATTTTGGTACTCGTTTTGGTACACAAAAAAAATAGTAAGTGGCAACCGTGCTTGCGTGTTGTTGCACTTGACACTTGACGTTAAAATTTTTTAATAAATTAATTAATCCAGACGGTTTTTACCCTCCTTTCCCGCCCAATCTACACGAGAGGCGCAGTTCGCATGTCGTACGGAACTTTATTTTTATTTTTTATTTTTTGTGCCGAGCCGTGGAAACAGGAGTTTTGTTAAGTGTCGAGATCAAAAACTATTCAGCTACAGAAGCAAATTCATCAGCTGATTGGATATGCTAAAGATCGTATTTCCATAATTGATAGGGGAAATGATAGTTTTCTTTATAGTAAAAATCGAATCCGATATGTCAAGCGCGCTGGAATGAGAGTTAAAATCTTGACATACACAACGGAATGATTCTTTTAGTTCAAATTAATTTTGCATGGCTTCAAAAACAGAGGTCGAAAGTGCCTTGACACTCGAGAGGGAATATTAAAATTTACCTCAGCCGGAAGGGCCGGGCTATTAATCAAGCCTGTCATTAATTTTACGATAAATATTATACCTAACATTTCTCTACGACTTGCGAGTGTAGGCAAATTTATGAGCTTTAGACGACTAGTGTAAGGAAGGAGATTGTAGTCTGAATCCCAGTTAAAATCACGCAATGCAAAAAGCAAGAATTGGTTTTGAATTGATTCAATCCTTTCTGAGTGAACTTGGTAGCGGGGATTCCAGACAATAGATCCGTATTCTAGTAATAGGTCTAATTAAAGTGGTAAAAAGAGCTTTTGTAACATAAGGATCTTTGAACTCTTTTGACTATCGCTTTACAAATGCAAAAACGCCTTTGCTTTATTGACTGTAACATTAATATGAAGGTTGAAATTGAGTTTGGAATCCATTGTGATACCAAAATCGACAAAATTGGATACCTGCTCCAGATTATAATATGATATTAAATAAACAGTTAGTTGAACTGCCCTTCGAGAGAAACACATAACTTTACATTTTTTCAGGTGTAGTGGCATATAGTTTCCATTGCACCAACTAACCACGTTGCTTAAGGTGCCCACACTCACCGACGTGTACGTATGCCGTGGCTGTTTGACGTAGCAACATATAAAATTTACTGTTGTTAGAGAGAGAGAGAACCACGCGTAACCGTTGCACGTACACGGTGGTGAGTTTTCATTTACATGGCGCTCTCTTAAGTTTGATAGTGTGAGCCACACTCACGTACGTTAACGTGTCAGTTGACACGATCAAACTTATGAGAGCGCCATGTAAATGAAAACTCAACACCGTGTACGTGCGACGGTTACGCGTACTTCTCTCTCTCTCTATCAACAGTAAATTTTATATGTTGCTACGTCAAACAGACACGGCGTACGTACACGTTGGTAAGTGTGGGCACCATTAGATCCGCTTGTAACAAAGACCTTTCTTCGATTCGCGTTATTTTTTTTATTTCCGAACCGTTGAACCGAACCGAAACCCTGGTTCAAAGAGCAAAAAAAACCGCTTTGACGAACCAATCCAAAAGTGCAAAAATGGTTCGAACCGCTGAACCGAAGCGTCCAAATATTTCGCCCGGTTCACGTCCCTGATTATAAGTGTGACTTGTGATAAGAATTTTAAGAAAACTTGTTTAAACTCGTACAACTCGCGAAAAATCCGCGGTAGGAAGATAATTATTTTGCACATTGGTTACCAGTAACCATAGCAACAACGTGGTAGGGTTTGAACAAAATGTTGACATAAAATTTTTTCCCGGTACACTTGTCAAATTTTATCCCGTATGATAACACAACGAGATATTCTGTTATGTCATTTTCGATTAATCATGAGCTAGAGTTGCATAAGAAGCTTCTGCGCATGTACGCACAAAACTTATCTACTTTAAGCCTGATATAGAGTTCAATGCGAGCGGGAGCGTGAGTTTTTTATTTTGAAGAATTATAGAATATTCTCATTTTTGTTGGTGGTAGAGAATAAAGAATAAGAACTAATTTAAAATGCACTTGTCGACGTAAAAATATTTCATATCATACGTCAACAAAACCGATACCGATTCGAAAATTGTCGCTAACTGGTTACAGAATCTGCCTACAAAAATGATATCGTCCGATTCAAAATGCTTCAAACAAGTAAGAGTTTCTCTGTATTATGGCCTCGAACCGACGTATATCCATCTTTCATTTGAATCAGTATTAAAAGCTCTATTGGCTCCTACATTCGGGTTTTGATAGGCGAGTCTCCCCTGAACCGTTTTTTTCATATTTTTGGCCTATGTGCGCTTTTATTTGAAACCTAAATCTTTCGGTACCGAGTATCGAGAGTATTGGATACTTAAAAGTATTGACTCAGCACATCACTACTGCTGTCATCTCGAATGTGACGTCAGCAAAACAGCTGATTCTGTCAAATTCACTGAGAGCCGATTAGCGGTATTGCCATCGGCGCCACCTTCGGTATTCTCTCCACCGTGGCCTTTGCGAGCGTTCACGCTCACGCTCGCATTGAACTGTATATCAAGCTTAAATAAGGGCCGTTTTCTTCTTTACATTAAACATCGTTATCGATGATCGATAAAAAAAGACAATGAGTTCAACGGCCTTAAAATCCGTTTGTACAATTTTTGGTTATCCCTACATCCCAGTTAAGTACCATTATCGACGTTTTCGACATCATGCATATAACATGTGATCGAAAAACATTCGTTGTATTTAACCGGAGGTTCTACCTCCGGTTTGTGTTAACCGGGCATTGAACAAATGGCTCTAATTGTATTAAATATAAGGTTTGTTTTTTTAATTTTCGAAATGTTCAGACAAAATTAAATAAACAGCCCAAAACCACGGGAACACAAAAAACCCATTTTCGTGCCGGAAACTAAACGTCAAATCGTACAAAATTATAATTTTAATGTTTGAGCGGCAGCGAATACAATAACGTTTAATAGTTATGCTTTTTCACTTATGAATCAAAGAAAACAGCTGAACTCGACCGGAGTAATTGTCGAGCGATCTCGGGCTAGTGAGAAACAAAAATTACAGTATTACCAACAGTTCGAGAACAAGCAAAAGAAATACAAAATGGGCACTTTCGGACAGTTTCGGCCACCTCAGTCGAGCAAAAAAATATACAAACTTTTTATTTGCGCCATTGATTTTCTATGAATAAATATGTATGTACATATATACTATGAATGTGTACATACAATAATAATTAAAAAAACAGAAACTAAACAAAAGTTTGTACAAAAGAACTACTGAAAATAATAGGTTGTGCTTCACGTATATTTCTACTTAATAAAAATACTACAATAGAATATAAAAAATATTAATTATAATTACTTGTGCTATGTTGTCCAAGGTAAAAATAAAATGTGTATTAATAAAACTATGGTTTCCTACAGTCAGAAAATTATAAAAAAAAGGGTTGTCATCAGGCGTGCCTCTTATCGAGGGGGGAAATTTAAGTTTATCTATTATCAGAAGATGTTTGTTTTTAATAATTAACGCCTTATCCATTTCGTGGTTTCGAGTGATGATTATGAATAGGAGCCTTCATACGGGTTGAAGTCATTAACAGTGGCTACACACGACGAACATATCCGCGCACATGCGCGGCTTGCGGGTCATGTTCGTCGTTTGTAGGGCGGTTTGCGAGCATCGCATTGGAAACAAAAACAACAACCTCATTTTGTGTTGATGCTTGAAGTGTGCACATCGGCGGATAAATGCATCCAAGCCATGTAATTTGATTGAATTTTTGATAAATGAGGCTAAATTACTATAAGTATATGTATGTACGTACATACAAGTAAAGTATAAATAAATTTAAGTAACACATACATAAAAAAGTTAAGTTAAAAGCATTGCAATTGCATCATCCGCGTCTTTCCTTTCCATGTTTACGCTTTGATTACAAAATCACTTATGAGCCGCTCGCCGTCTGTAGCAAACGACAGCGAGATGTTGGCGCATATGTGCGCGCAGATGTTCGTCGTGTGTAGCCAGTTTAAGGGAATATACCTTGAAGTTACGTAAGAAGTGAAAACTGAAGTGTACGGGTCTCAAGTTACAGCTTCGTCGAATTAATATATACATATAATTGCCGATTTTTTACATTATTTGGAAACCACTGACAAATTTTGGTAACACAAGTGAATATATTGAAGCTGGTGAATTTCATCTACGTTCTTTAAAATCATCAATTTAGTTGAAGATCTCTATGGATGTGGTGGTTAGAAATAAATACGGTTGGACCAGGGACCAACCATTTTTAAGTTAAATAGTTAAGTGCCTAGGTGTAACAAAACAATAGACTCTGAAAATCTTATTTCAATGGTGTGAAGGCACAAATCATTTTCTTTATCCCAATTCCGACAAAAAATTTATGCACATTTTTTAATATATATAAGTTCGCTGTATTGTACAGGTCGTGTGACTACAAAAAAAAACTTTCGTCCCAATTTTTTTTATTTTGTACCAAGAGACCAATATACCAAATGTGCAATGGTGTACACGGTCTTTAAAGAGAGAGTCTCTAACCCAGTATGCAAAGATTTCTTCGGAAAAGTGAATTAATGTCACTTAAATCGTGCAAGCTTACGCTGACGTGTAATAAGGTCAGCGGAAATAACGTCCATGGACACTGTTTCTTATCGTCCATAGACAATATAACCTTTTCGAAATCGCTGTAAAAACCATGGACGTTACTGCTCTTTAAAAAAAATATTGACAAAATCCACTTTTAACCATTTTCCCACGGCATCTTGAATTACTTTGATCGCTCCCCCAATTACGATCACAAATTACCCCATTCCCACGGGCACATTCTTAATTCAATTTGACAGTTCTCTGTGTCTGTGTTTTGTTTTTGTTATTCTTCATTGCAAAATTGGTACAAAATGTAGGTTCTTCCTAAAATAATATTATTCAAAATTTTCTGTTTTGGCATCACCGCATTCGGGATCGAGTAAAATTTATCGAAATTTGGCATCACCCCATTCGATATCGAGCAGACGTTCGAGTAGAATTATTCAAAACACCATTCGACAGTAAATTTTGCATCGAGAAGTGGGAAATTAAAATAAAACAACAAAATGTGAGTATATTTCTAGTAAAAACTATTGCAAACTTTAATATCTTTTTATATTTAAGGACAAACATAAACAAAATCAACAAAAAACAAAAAAGTATTATGGCGGAATATATGCAGGAGCACCCGGATTTGGCCAGAAATATTCTGCCAAATTGCGCTCAAGGAAGAACCGTTGCTCAAAGATTGTGGGAGCAACTTTCCTTAAAATTAAATTCTGTTGGTCCGCCTACAAAAGAACTTAAAATGTGGCGTAAAGTAGGTTGTTTTGAATTTATATAATCAGAAGTTAGTGTATTATTTGGCTTAAAATTGTAGGTATTTGCAGACCATAAGCAGCACTTTAAAAAGAAGCTGTCTTTTAATAAAGCTTCTAAGCAAAAGACCGGAAGTGGGCCTTACCAAGAAAAGCTTTTGACGGCATCCGAGGAGCTGCTGCTGCAAAAGCGATAACGTAGCAGCTAATTGCAAGACGGAGGGTACTGATGTGGACATATGCCCCTCAAACTCAAGCTCCGAAAGCACGTACTCGAACGCAGGTTTTGACAGTCGGAAACGTTTTTTGAATCTGCAAATAAAGAACTTTAACGTATGAAACAAATACCTACTAGAAAGGTTAGAATCATTAAAACTTACGCTGCTGCTGGTAAACTTAAGGGATTGCTTTTGCCACGTAATCCTCTCCGTATCTGCACTTGTCTGACTTCATTATCAGAATAAGATGAGCTCGAATAAAAAAATACTGAAATATTCATTTTATAATAACTGATATGAATATTTTATTTCTTGTTTACGTTTGAGAAATGGTTAAAGATGATACATTTACTAATTGGCAACCGATTAATAATCGAAGAAATTTCGTTAGCTTGCGAATCGAGGGCCATGATTTGCCTATTCGATTCGAATCGAAATTTTTCTCTACTCGACCAGTCACTCGTTCACGAGAGCCGTGATTCGGCCCCTGATTTGTGAGCTAGTTTCGATAAATTTCCGATAAAAATTAGAGACGATCTGAGTTACCAACAAATGAGGTAATTCCCTCTTAAAATTTTGTACGGCGAATTACGTAATTCGAAGGGTATTGGAGTGGAAATCACGAATAAGAGAGCGAACTACGTAATTGGGGTGCCGTGGGAAAGCCGTATTAAAAGTGTCTTGGACTGCACTAGGTTGCTGGGAGCGGCGTGCATGCTTGCTTTAACCCGGCTTAGTCACTCGGGTGGTTGGGGTTCTTGCTCCTAGTACTTTACCTATTCCTCCTCCTATTTGCATATAGGGACACGAATTTCGATACGATACGATACCACATCGATATTTTTTCCATTCGATACCGATACTTTTTACTCGACAGTTTTCAAACGATATTTTTTGGAATAGAGTACCAGAACTCTTGTATCGTATCGAATCGTAAATGTACATTACAAAGTTAATGGGAATAATGATATATTGTATTGGGCATTTCCAATCTGGCGTGGCATGACATTTGTATGACAAAATATTTGAAAATAAAATGAAAACATCAAAATTTAAAAACTCTGGGAATTGAGCTAAACTATGTGTATAAAACATTTTGTTGTAATATTTGAAATATTTAAGGCTAATTTTCCAAATTCCAAAATGTAAAAATCTGTTCTGCTTTTTTTATCAGCCGAAGTATCTGACGTGACGTTACCTTACCAAAATTTCTTTTAAAAGTTTGGTTGTTAATATTGTTTTTAAATAAATTTTTAAGGAAAATAAAACATGAGTTTTAGCCTTAGCTAGGGTTCCAGTTCTTGCAAATCTATGTCGTACTTATAACCTTCTTTGTATTTATTTATTTATTTATTTAAAGGAGAATCAATTATAAATAATTATTCCAATTAGGCGCACTTGCAGAACATCCAGAGTTAAATATATAAATACAGAGCTACACACGACGAGCATATCCGCTCACATGTGCACCAACATGCTGGCTGTCGTTTGCTACAAACGGCGAGCGGCTCATAAGTGATTTTGTACTCAAAGCGTAAACATGGAAAGGAAAGACGCGGATGATGCAATTGAAATACTTATGACTTAGGGTTTTTTTATGTATGTGTTACTTAAATTTATTTATATTTTACTTATATGTATGTACATACATATACATATAGTAATTTAGCCTCATTTATCAAAAATTCAATTAACGCACATGGCTTGGATGCATTTTCCGCGATGTGCACACTGCAAGCATCAACACAAAATGAGGTTGTTGTTTTTGTTTCCAATGCGATGCTCGCAAACCACGCTACAAACGACGAGCATGCTCGCTGAAAATCAAAATTTTTTGATTTTTGGCGAGCATGCGCGCAAACCGCCCTACAAACGACGAGCATGTGCGCATGTGCGCGGATATGCTCGTCGTGTGTAGCTACTGTAAGAGTTAAATTTTTACATTACTACGAGGGATTTTTAAATTAAGTAGGCACAACTCTCTTTTTTTGACGTTTTATTTGATTGTTTATATTTATTATTTGAAATTAAATATAAAATTTCTATTACAACCAGAAAAACTAAAGAATGGCAAATATTAAATAAAATTACATCTCGCTATGGTTGAATCAATACACATGCCTGTCCAAGCACATCAACTTTATTAAAAGTATAAACAGAACCAAATCGCTGTGCGAATTTCGTCGATCGGAGCGATGCCGCTGGGTGATGTTCGCCGCAACATTTCGCCCAGTAAAACAGAACAGATACGAAATTCGTATCAATTGAATGACAAACAGAAAATATAAAAATACAAAACCGAAAAGATGAATCACCAAATTTTGCCATTCTGATTATTGCTGATGATTATCTGCTAGAAAAACGAGGAAACAAAGCTACTGAGAGCTGATTTTTATGATCGGCGGCAGCGGCAAAATTAAAAATAAATCTATTCTTGCCGAATTTCGTCAGACATACTTCGTCGTCGCTTTGGTTGTGGGACATCTCATATACTGTAGTGTGTTTTAATTTTGGCAGCGAACTTTCTTCCGACGAATTTCTCTGAGCGATTTGATTCTGTTTTTACTTTAACTTTATTACTTGACCTGAATATGTACTCATTTATGTACCAAATCCACGCCATGGTAGTTGAAACACTGCGGTCATGCAGATCTTCAGCTCATTTCTCTGCAAATTGGCCAGCGACACTTCTTCACTGAACACTTTCGGTGCATTTAAATCGCATATACATATTTTTTTACGCGAGACTGACCGAAACCTCTATTTGAAGGCGGAAAAATGAATACGTGCATATGTGTGTATGTAAATCTCTATTTTATTATTCTTGTTACTGACAAAATTGACATATGTAGAGTTAGCAAACTAACCTTCGAAAACTGTTGGGCTAAATATTTAACGAGTTAACTTTAATTTTACACCCAACCATTGATTGTGCAAGCCAATTTATCAATTTAACCGGTAAACTTCGAGTTATATAGATAACCTGCTGTTCTGCGAGTGGGCCTTACAAATTAAAGCACTGGCTGCCAGGGCCTTCGGCTTAATTAAAAAAAAATTATTTGTATTAATTATGTGAGTTAAAAAGAGAATATTAATAATAATAATTCAGAGAACTAACAGTATTTACAAATGAATATCGTAAGAGCATATATTAAGGGCAGTGTCTTAAATCTACAAAAGTTTTGTGATTTTCTTTTTAATGCTTGTATGGTTATACATTAATTTTAGCTAGTGTTACAAATTTTGCAATTTGTTCAATATGATGGTCTACTGTTTGTGCAAGATAATCAGATGGTTTATTGTTATCAAATATCGATGTTCTCATTTATTGTAGATTTGGGCAGTGGGCGAGGAGGTGAATAACGTTGAAATCGGAAGATCCACAACGCAAGCAATTTGGACGGGGAGCGCCATTCAAGAAGTGAACGTGAGTTTCGAGTGTGTGCCCAATCCTGAGACGCACGAATTTTCTTAGAAGAGGAGCCTGTTTGGTACATAGGTTTCTCGCTAGTGGAGTTATGGCCTTTATAATAATGGTTAAATCTGTTCCATTCGCTTGAAAATGTGGCTGACTTCCAAAACGTCCATTGCTTTGCATACGTACAAAGTATAATGTTCCATACCGCCGACCTACAAAATGTTGACGATGTATACTTTACCAAACGCATCCGAAAATTTATCGAAACGCATCGCTAGCGCAATCAGCGCATCAGAAACAAAGTTGATGCTTCGTTTGTTATTGGTTACCATTGGTGTTTTAAAAATGGAAAATTCAGAAAAAATGTTCATTGCTATTGAGAATTTTAAATTTGCAATGTATATGGTTGCAATGTGTCGCAACTCCGCATATACAAACTGTTTGAATACCGCAGTATAACAGTTTCCAAACAATGTATTGATACGTTTTGGAAGTCAGCCTATGCCTCTTAAATATCTATTTACCAGTGTACGTTGATCTTTTTCGGTAAAATAGTCAGCCATATGCAGAGGCTCTCTGCCGGCTTCTTTGCCCCTGCACCCCCCTGCCCCTACCTGGCTACGCCCATGTGGACAGGCACCCACATTATTTTGATTTGATCGGTGTACTGAAGTAGGATGTTGCGAATTTTCATGATCATTGGTGTGTCGTTTGATTGGTTGAAAACAGCTGCGATTGTGGATTTACTGTCGCTACAAACAGTTTTCCTTCCATTATGAGAGGCAAAAAGTACTTCTTTAAGTAAAGCAGCGGCTTCGAGCAGCAAACGTAGTGCTGGTGCTGGATTTAGATCCGTCGGTATAACTATCTCCCAATCATGTTTCAAAGGCTCTAGGGCTTCACTGTATAGTTGTTGATATTTAGTCTGTTCCTTTGAACTTCGGACTAAAACCTGTGGAACTGTCAAACTACAATTTTACTCTCTCAAGTGAGAGTAAAAGGAGAATAGAAGCAGAAGTGCACGGGAACGCAAAAAGCACTATTTCCTGTAAAATCGTCAGTCGGTTTGTTTACATGTCATTGGTACAACACTGATTTGGCTGAAATATTACTAAATAATTATTAAAATCTATACATATTCAAACATTTCTTTGTTTACTTCCGTTTGTTTTACAAATATAAGGTTCTTTGCTTTCACCACTTTCTGTTTTTGTTTGCACATGCAAATCAGCTTACCGTTTGACACTTTTCATGAACTTACAGGAAAAAGAACTCCGGACTAAAGCTGATGTCACATAAAACTTTTGCTTCGCTTTACGTGACAGATTCGCTTTGACAGATAAGATGAATTGTATGAAAATGCACAAATCATGCCACATAGATCGTTGAAGCTACAGCGCGAAGCGAAAAGATGGCCAACTCCCATCTTTTTGCGCGCTTTGACAATCAGCCGGTTTAATATTTATTTTGTTTCGTCCAAATTCGAGTTTTAATGCAGAAACATAAAACTTAATTACATTGCTGATAATTTTAAAGCAAAATATATAAAATCCACAGCAAACTTTGACTAGTAAAAAAGCGGTACAAAATTGTTTTCTTGGCATTCATTGTGGCATACCTTTTGCGTCTGGTGCTTTTCTGGCAAACTTATAAATGTCACGCAAAGCTACAAAGTTTTATCTGGCATCAGCTTATATCCTGTAACTTCTGACTAGGAACAGTTGCTCAGTTACTCTCTCAAAAGTGTTTCCGCTTACAGGTTTTATGTCAATTAGTCCGTTCCTTTGAAATTCGGACTAAAACCTGTGGAGCTGTCAAACTACAATTTTACTCTCTCAATTGAGAATAAAAGGAGAACAGATGCAGAAGTGCACGGGAACTCAAAAAGCACTATTTCCTGTAAAAACGTCAGTCGGTTTGTTTACATGTCATTTGTACAACACTGATTTAGCTGAAATATCACTAACTAATTATTAAAATCTATACATCCTCAAATATTTCGTTGGTAACTTCCATATTTTTACAAATATAAGGTTCTTTGCTTACACCGCTTTCTATTTTTGTTTGCACATGCAAATCAGCTGATCGTTTGACACTTTTCATGAACTTACAGGAAAAAAAACTCCGGACTAAATCCTGTAACTTCTGACTAGGAACAGTTGCTCAGTTACTCTCTCAAAAGTGTTCCCACTTACAGGTTTTATGTCAATAGGAACGACTTCCTGTAAGTTCTGACTAAATCCTGTAAACCGGACTGCTATTGGAACAGACTAATTGGCTGTTGCAGGTAAAGTGTTTGGATTTTCTTTGTTTTTCCTTGATAAGCGATGTTATGAGCGAAGAACAAGTCGGAGCTATTGCTGTTTCAACCAATGATGGAGTTGCTATGATATGAAGCTGTTTAGATAGTTTTAAACAACGGTGGAAGGTTTGTTAGTTGCGATTGGTTTTTCAATGGCCGTCTTAACTTGTGCAAACAATAACTCCTTTCTGGCGTGAAAAAACTTTGGAATTAGCATCATAGTATTACGTCTAGTTCTAGAGGAAATATCAGGTAATCCGGCTTCTGCGAGTGCCACTTTTGTTGGCGATGTTGGGAAAGCACGAATACTTCTTTTAGCTGCGATGTGGTATGGAGCATGGAGTAGCTTAGTATGGGTCCGTGCGCAATGTCCATATATCGGCAGCCCATAACCAATTTTTGATAACAACAAAGCTTTTGTAACATTTACAAGTGAATTCGTATGGCACCGACAACGTTTGGAAGACAAAAATTTTATAATAGGCATGTTTTATTCAACCATTACAAGCAAATAGCTAAATCTTCGTCAAATAAAACGAAATTAGCTTATTTCCTATGTTAGCCTAATTTTCACAGTTGTTTGACTGCAAATACTGTCAAAGTAAGTTTTTGCCTCTTTCTGATTGGCTGAAGGAGAAAATTTCAGATGCTGAATGGCAATGCCTCTTGTTCAATATACAAGCCAAGATAACTTTTCATAAGCCGATATAATTATGTTGGGTAAGTCCTCCATACAAAATAAGCTAACAGCTTAAATTTCTGGACAAATAAAACACGGCTAATGTTAAGTCTAGAGAATAAGCTTAACCTAACCGGTTTACAGTGTTCTTTATATGTGAGATTCTTATCAAATATTATGCCTAATATTTTTGAAGTGATAGAATGGGGTATTTGGCTGTTAGAAAAGGATATGTGAAATGTGGAGCATTTGCTGGCTGAAATATTGGTACCAGAACTTTGAGACCATACATTAATATCATGTAAAATTTTTAGCAATGCATTTTCGACTTGGTTCAGGTCTGATATTTCAGTAAACACTAAAACGTCATCTGCGTATATGAAGTGATCGACAAGCGGATTAGAAGAGATTATGGAGCTCACTTTGTTGAACCCTATTGTGAAGAGAGTCACAAAAAGGGGTGAGCCTTGGGGTATACCGTTGTGAAGGTTGTATATTTGAGAATGGTGTTTATTTGCGCAAGCAAGAAACTTCTGGCTAGATAAAAACGACTTAACAATATTGCACATTTTGGTACCAATTTTCCAACGTTTTAGTTCATCAATAACTATATGTGCTCCTATCCTATCAAATGCTTTTTCGAAGTCCAAACTCAGCACGGATGTATGGTATCGAGCAGCTATGGCTGAAGAAGCGAAATGTTCAAAATATAGTAGAGGGTCAATGACTCCCAACCCTTTGTGTTTAACATTTGGTTGTAAAGGTTGACAAGTCTGCTTTTACGGGGGAAGGGGATATTTCTCAGGATAGGGTAGGATATTCTGTCGGCACCAGGAGTTTTGCCCATTAGTCTCGAAATGATGGAATCGAATTCATTTAATGAAATAGTTTCAATGAGTTGGGCTTTTGGAGAAGGGAATGGGTTATTGTAGTTTTCAGTGAGGACTACATTTTCATCGGAGTTGAACTTGGAGGGAAAATTTGTGCTATGAGAATAACAGGACCAAGTCGGCGCGAATTTTTCTGCGATATCCTGTGGAGAGTAAGTGAATGTGAGAAATATCGAAACGTCAAGGGCATCCCGTTAAAATTTTTATCTACGCCCATATTTTTTTGGCGTTCGAGCCTGGGTTAATACTCGTCGTTATCTTTTCTAATGACTGTCTTTTCGCAGACTTCAATCCCTTTCTAAATCCTGCGTTGGCCTTTTTATAGTCTACTAGATTAGTATTAGACCTATTGTGTTTAAACTTTGTCCATAAGCGTTTTTTGTTTAGTGGTTAGTGCCGAGCTTTGGCCAATCTGCCTTTTCTGTCAGAAACTTTGACCTAGGTTTTACGCTATAAAAATTGGGTATTGAAAGGGATGGGGAACTGATCGCCATTGTGTAGGTCGTCAATTGTAAAGGAAGATAGTTTAGGAGTTATTGTTGTGGACGCAAGGATAATGTCGGGATGAGTGAATGTACCGTGTGTAGAGAAGTGGGTAGGTTGACCATTGTTAAGGACAGAAAGGTCCTGCGTTAATATTAAGTCTTCGATTATTTCGCCTCGTTTGTTCGCAGAAGTGGAGCCTCAGAGCTGACTCCATGCATTAAAGTCACCCACAATGATAATTGGGGTACTAAAGCTGCTAATTATGTTCGAAAGGTCGTTGACGCTAAAAGCTTGGTGAGGTGGAATATAGCAGTTTATTATTGGGATTTTGAATCCAACATCTATTTCAATTGCTATAGAAGATAACTAGGAATTAATAAAAACTTGCTTGTGATTAAGTGATTTCTTTATGAAGACGGCTTCGTACCAGGGTATACCTGTTATCCCCAAGAGGCGGTCCCCCAGGGGG
>NW_023458563.1:15640792-15645096 GCF_013731165.1 Rhagoletis pomonella
ACAACATTTGCCTGTATTTTGTTGTTGCTTCTGGTATCGAAAGTGTCAAAAACTGTTCTGATTTTATTCTTCTACATCAACAAAAAAGATAAAAAACTTAAATTGAAAAAATGAAAATTGTTGCAACTTTCTTTCTTAGTAAATTGGTTTGCTTCTCGAAGCATTGATCCATCCTGTGCCAGGCGGTTGTGCTGCTGAGTTAGGCGAGCGTTCTAAAAGCTGCTATTCAATCGCTGGTTTTGTATGGGAAAAGGTTTCACATGCAAATATATTTTAACAATCTAGAATTTTTGTGAGAAGAAATTAAAAACATTTGACATTTTCGAGGAAAAATAATTTGAAAAAAAATCAAATCAGCTGCTATACTGATACTACCTGTTCAATGTGCCTTGGTTTAATTGTATTTTTGGAATAAACAAAGTTCTTTTTCCTTCTGTCAATAAACTGTTGAGCGCTGCTTTAGAAGATCAAAAGCTTCTTGAGCATCATCATTCCATTCGAATACTCGATTTGTCTTAAGAATTTCCATCAGTACGGTGGTAATGGCGGCGAGGTTCACTGTAAAACGCCTGTACCAACCAGCCATGCCTAAAAAGCGACGCAACTGCTTCACAGTCTTCGGTGGCAGGTCGAAAGGGCGAATGTCACCTGGGTTACTTAAAGATGTGGACGATAAACATTTGTTTTGCGCTTTAACGTTTGCCCAATATGTTTTTGCTCGAATAGTCGAAAGAGACTGAGAAAAAACTTCTTTGCGTTTAGCTTTATATTCTTGCAAACGTAAGTGTAGTAGACGAATCGGGTGTAAAGGTAAATCTGATGATTTTGTCATATCAGAGTTAATAAGTATAGTAGCTGGTTGGTTTATTTTATTGTTGGATTAGGATGCCTGCTGGTATTGTTGTAGGCACCCCTTTGCTTGTTCTCCGAATTGTTGGAATTGGGACAATTTGGTAAAAAGTAAGAAAGCAGACCACATCCGTAGAAAAAAACTCGCCCAGTCTTTACGCATTGCTTATAGTTATGCCCAGACGCATCGCAGTTCCAGCATTTCTTCTCTAGTGCATCTAGGTTTGTCAGTTCTGAATCTCCGCTTATGGTGAATTCCGGGCGATTCGGCTGATCTACTTGAACTACCTCCGCTGGCTGTCGTTTTTGTGGTATTTGCGTTCTAGTAAAATTGGTCTTAACAGTCTCGAACAAGTTTTCACGCCGCTTACAGTTATAGAAGTTATATCCAGGTGCAATAATTCTAGTCGAATATCAGGAAGGAGATTTCGAATGAGAGTTTCAACTAACTCTTGCAGCCTCTTATTGCAGCCTCAAGAAACAGTTCAAATGACTCTCCGTGCCTTTGCTTTCTATTTCGTATTCTTTCCTTTATATCATAGTCAGTTCGTACGTCCTTAAAGTTGCTTTTCAAAGCGTCACATAGGTCGAACCAGTCAAGAAATCGCACTGAATGATGGTATCTTGAGCACCAGTTCTTCGCTTTGCCTTCAAAAAGAATATGCGCGTTCTGACAAAGTGCATTAAGTTGCACCTTAGTGACGTCGCTGTCAAGGCATTTACTCGGTAGATGAACTCATCTACAGAAACATTCTCTCGTGAACCATCGAAGCTCAACTTCCAATTTACAATTATTTTTGAAATCGCTTCTGGAGATAAGTTCTGCGTATTTCTAGCACGACTGTTGTTGTTATTGATGTTGTGACCATTTGGTATGTTAAGGTTTCTGCTGCTACTTGTATTGACGACCTCGTAAGCAGCGGAACAGTGCCTACCTTTAGGATTGTGTAAGCTTTTGATCTGTTGCCATTCTGGTCTTTGCTCATCTCATTAATTTCGCTTACTATTGATGTTTACATTTTGGAATCGAGTTTGCAATGACTGAGAAACTAATTGGCTTACAACTTCTGTAATTTCGCGAGTCATAGCTACCCTTTGCCGTTGTGTGGTCTCTTCAATCATCTGTTGAACTCTTTGTAAATCAAATTTGGACTATCGTTGATCCTCTAGATTATTTTTATGTAAGCGATACCCTCGCGTATTTGCAGGTGAGCGAGACTCATCAAGATTAGACCTATCAAGGTTGTTGTTATACGCAGCTCTTGATCGCGTAGTTCTACGACCTCTACTATTGGCGTTAGGGATCCTCGAGACCTTGAGAAGACGCATTCTTAGGAGCGGGACGTAAATCCTGTTCGGAAAAACTTCTAGTGACTGAGAAGCGATCGATCCTCGGCGCAATGGGCATGAGTTGCTCTCAGTCAACCAAGTCGATAGACAAGATCGATGGAAAACCATGCGAACATGCCGTAGCCACAAAATTAAAACTCGTCGTTTCCTCATTGAAAATGGTACATATGTTACCAGGAGCAACAAGGTTAGCTAAATGCTCTTCGCTATGGCGTACCGACATTTTCTTTAAAAAAAAACAGATTTTATGCGTATGCTAAACTCTCAAATATATCTCAAGCTATAGCGTTAATAAATCGAAGTCTTGCAAGCTGTAATTAGTCGTTGGTTGGATAAGATACGTTCGAATAAAATTGTTTGTTTACGCGTGCTGGAACGGACTGGTGAAGTTGGTGCAAAAACCGCGATTCTTTGCTGGATAAAAACGCTGTTCATAAATAGTTCCAGCCAAGAAACTGGTATAGAAAAACGTTAAATTTTTAACTACATTCCGAATGTCTATAAACAAAAACCTATTTACAAAAAATCGCATGCATAACTTATTAAAGTTAGTTATCCAAAGTGATTCTGTCACTTCTATAGCCAGCATCTAAACATAAAATATCAAACAAATTGTCGGGGCTCCAAAGCAAATCTTTAGGAACCACGTTGAGCCCCATATTTTATATACTGTCATGGACCGGACTAGGGTGCTCGTAGCGGCGTGCATGCCTGCTCTAACCGGGCTTAGTCACTCGGGTAGTCGGGGTTCTTGCACCTTGTACTTTACCCTAGCTATTTTCGTATATAATAAATAAATTCATGCACTGAAATAGGAACGGAAAATATCATCAGGAAACTTTGCACTCACATTTTAAAACACAATATAAACGGACGGACTCGAAAGTTGACGCAGTAGCAATCAGACAGACACAAGGAATCAGATAAAATGTATAAAAAATCGGCAGTGAACGACTTGTTTACCATGCCACACACTAGCGTATACTATGCGAAAATATAGATATGCGTAAACCAACAACCCATTCTTTCTGTTGGAGAGTCTCTCATTCCTTATCCTGCCATTGCATTGAGAGTGAACATCCGCTCTCGAAACAACGCCAACGACTAAAAACGTAACTTACAAGACTTCACTTAACAAATTCACTCTTTGTTCACAATTAACTCTTCAGATTAAGGAATTTTCAATTTAAACTCAAAACTGAGCATATTCACGCCCTTACTTGTTGTTATGTGCAAATATTTAACTTTAACTATTTACATACATCTTTACAGCTGCCTTCGAAAAACAACTGATAGCTGGCAATGCTGCACATGTTTCCGCAAGGGTTGCAGCATGTGGATTTTTAGTTGTTGGTAACGTAGCTACGAATTACGAATTCCGAAAATTCGGGTTCTAGAATAAGGCTGTAACACTCTCCTCAACGAAATCAACGACGACCCTCTTCACGACCTGGACGAAGGAGGTCAGGCTAGAATTAGGCATTCACGTCGATGGCACATCAATACCGTCAGTAAACAACCCGAAAATTTTAGGGGTCGCCTTTGATAGCCTGCTCTCCTTCTCCACGCACACAACCGCAGTTGTCAGCAAACTACAGAGCCGCAACTAAATCCTCAAGTCGCTCGCCGGCAGCACTTGGGACATAGACAAAGAAACGTTGCTGGCAACATACAAGGCAATTGGCTAGCAGCACCAGCCGGCAGTGTTGCCACAAAAAAATTACCAAATTCCTCAAAAATAAATGCAAAATCCTCAAAATCAGAACAAATTACTCAAAATTTTCTTATTACAGATATGAGTATTGTATACTTCATACTATTAACAGGTACTTAGTATAAAAATTAATTACATTCTCCAATTAAATTGGTACATTTGTTCGGTTCAAACAAAGTATCACCGTTATTTTTTATGCCTTGGTTTGTATATAATATTGCTGCAACTATATCAGTGCTCAATCTGGTCCTCAAGTCAGTCCCACACATTTTTAAACTACTAGATATACGTTCTACTGAAGCATTAGAAAAGGGCTATATTAGTAATGCAGATGTAATTTGTTTAATTGGGAAACTTATATGAACCTGAAGAATAAGTATTTTAATTCAAA
>NW_023458563.1:15645196-15656938 GCF_013731165.1 Rhagoletis pomonella
TCTATGTAAAGTAAAATTTTGTAATCAATCAGTTTTTCCTATGAACTGTAGTATGTATCAAAAATTATACATGGCTTCATTTATGAATTATTTTTTAAGCTCGATCTACGGTTAAATTCATCAATCTCTGCATCCTTTAGTAACATTGTACTAAAACACTTGTTCTGGTCACTCTTATACATGAAAAGTCCGTTATCATTGAACGCTTTCAATAGCACACAATTTTGATTGTTTTTGATTTCGACACAATCACGCTCAAATGTCACTGTATGCCCGTTCTCTATTGCTTTGCTCACAGACACAAAGTTACCCTGCAAAGCCGGTACATACAACACATTTTTCAATGTAACCACTGTACCGCCGACATCGACGTCGCCACGGCCTACTGGGTCAATACATTGGCCTCCTGCTAACCATATTTTTCCACTTGCGTTCGTGTAGTTTCTAAACAAACTGCGGTCGCAGCACAAATGCGAAGTTGCGCTGCTATCAACACACCATGTGTGCGTCGCCAACACATTTCTTTTAGAAGTTTTCGTATTCATCATAAAACAAGACCGCTCAACACTATTCCTTTCTTGCTTACACTCACTCTTTTTCGGCTGTCTACACGCCGCTGCGAAATGTCCACGCCGACCGTACACACACATATATCGCGACCTATCGTCAATAAAAGTGACAAAATAACGCGAGCCACCGATTGATGTGCAATTTATTGGTCCACAAACGTCACTATGCACAACAGAAAGCAACTCTTTTGCATGCTTTTCTGACGCTTGAGCAAAAGGTTTAACATTTATTTTAGTCTTTGCGCATGTCTTATACACAATTTCATTCGGTACCTTGCCGAGCTTCAACCCAAACACTGATTGGTTACTTGCCATGCCTGTTAAACAATTAAAATTCACGTGTCCGTAACGATTGTGCCACTTAAATTTATCACTCTCTGCATCCTTTAGTAACATTGTACTAAAACACTTGTTCTCGTCACTCTTATACATGAGAAGTCCGTTATCATTGAACGCTTTCAATAGCACACAATTTTGGTTGTTTTGGATTTCGACATAATCACGCTCAAATGTCACTGTATGCCCGTTCTCTATTGCTTTGCTCACAGACACAAAGTTACCCTGCAAAGCCGGTACATACAACACATTTTTCAATGTAACCACTGTACCGCCGACATCGACGTCGCCACGGCCTACTGCGTCAATACATTGGCCTCCTGCTAACCATATTTTTCCACTTGCGTTCGTGTAGTTTCTAAACAAACTGCGGTCGCAGCACAAATGCGAAGTTGCGCCGCTATCAACACACCATGTGTGCGTCGTCAACACATTCCTTTTAGAAGTTTTTGTATTCATCATAAAACAAGACCGCTCAATACTATTCCTTTCTTGCTTACACTCACTCTTTTTCGGCTGTCTACACGCCGCTGTGAAATGTCCACGCCGACCGCAATTGAAACACTTGAAATTTTTACTGTTCTTACTATTCTTGTTGTTGTTGCTCCTTAAACCGTTTGCAACGCTTGCACTGTTTTTGTTCTGGAAATTACCACACGCGCATGTCTTAGCTTGCATAAGCACTTCTGTACTTTTTTCTTACTTTCCTACACTTGCACCTGGCCTAGCACCTTCTTCCAGCAACTTTACTTTCAACACATTAAATGATGGCAATGCGTGCCGTGTTTCCATTGCAACAACAAAATTCTCATATTGCGGCGGCAAACTTGATAATAAAATTATCACAAGCATTTCCTCTGGAATTTCTACTTCTATTGCTGCGAGACCCTCCCGAATTGCACAAAATTCATTTAAATGATTTGTAACAAGAGTCCCCTCAGACATACTAAGTTGCAATAGTTTTTTAAATAACATGATTTTTCGCGCAGGCCCTTTTGGCTGGTGTATTTCGCCGAACTTATTCCACGCAACCTTTGCGCATGCTAAATGCTTCACATGGTTTATTTGTGACGGCTTTACACATAGTAAAATTGAAGCCAATGCTTTTTTATTTTTGGTATCAAACGCCGCTTTTTCCGCTCTTGTCATTGTGTCCATTTTGACCTCACGGCCACACACCACTCCCCACAGATCGGAGTGTACCAGGACACCTTTCATCTGGACCGACCACGACGCGTAATTGGAATCATCCAATTTCTCGATTTGGAAAAACGCACTCATTTTATTTCAGCTTTAGTGCACCGACGTACAGTTTAATTGTTTTTTGAACTATTTCAAATTATTTGTGTTTATGTATTTTAAATACCGACGTACAGTATTTCGCTACACTGACACACAGCAACGCGTTCGCGCAAGTCTATTTCACAAGTTAAAATTGAATGCTGACACACAGCAAAGCGTCCACGCAAGTCTATTTCCCAATTACGAATGCCGACCAGTGTTGCCAGAATATTTTTGTACCACATCCCCATATCGGGCCGCAGTTGTCCCCAAAAAATCCCCATTTTTCTTTTAAATCCCCATTTAAATCCCCTTTAGTAAGAAAAGAAAAAGCATGTATTCACATTTGTGTTAGTTCATTTTAATCCAGTTTTCATTTTAACACAGTTTTCATTTTATTACAGTTTTGAATACTATTCTCTACACATTTTCGCAAATTTATATATGTATATGTACATGCGTACATACGTACATATATTCATGGGGTCATTTGGTTATACGTACAACTATGGTCAGAGATTTAGCACCAAAATTCAAAGCTATATGTTTTTACAACACATGTTTATTTATTTATTTTAGCTAATTTTCTTTTAATATATAATTCAATCTATAACAGAAACAGCATAAATAAAAGGTTAAAATCAGAAAGCAATCAAACTTTTTTAGTGTAATAAAGTACAATTCTCAAATAGCTAAAGAGTACCATTTATTTCTTAGAATTTCTTTCTCAAATAGCTAAAGAGTACCATTTATTTTTTAGAATTTCTTTCGTGGAGGTTGTTGCGAAAATTGTTTGTTCAGTGAAAGCCAATCAAAGCAGACATTTGCGCCGAATAAGGCTTTGACGGCGTTAGGAAATCCTTACAAACATATCGCGCAAAAAGTATGTACTAAAAAAATTTTTGTTCGAGAAATTTTTATGGGCAGCTAGAAAAATATATATTTTAATTTCAATATCAAAGTTTTAAACTAAACAAAAATCCCCGCATCCCCAAACGAAAAAATCTATCCCCAATTGGTTTCATAAATCCCCAAAATAGGGCAAAATCCTCACATCTGGCAACTCTGATGCCGACATACAGCAAAGCGCTGGCCCCATAACCTCTTGGTTTGCTTTATTGAAATAGACTGAATAGAACGAAGCAGAGATGAGGATAACGAAATAGTGATGGGAAGTGTTGCCACACGTATTTACTTCCAACAGTTTGAAATATGGATTTATATTCTGTTAGTTATATAATGAGCTTGGCTTTTATTGAAAAATAATAAACATTAAATAAACAAAAGAGAAACAGCCATAATCGATCAAAATGTTGACGACTTAATCAGCTGATCACAAGTGTATGTATAAAATGATTTTTATTTTAATGATCTCAAACCAGTTTACAATGAATTTTAAATGCGCTCTGTCGAAATGACATTTTAATATACCTTACGTACATATCGTCGTTGTTTTTGCAAAACCGCCCATCGACCAGTTGCAAAACCGCCTAAATCGTCATTGTTACAAAAATGATATTTGGTAACCTTGAACTCCAGGTATCGAGATTTATGCTTAAAAATCGTAAAATCGTTATTAAAACAAGAGATTTGTAAAATAATAGCTACAGAATATATCGCCTATCAAGGCAATGCCTTCAAAGAAAAGCGGTTTTTTTTTTGCTCTCCTGTAAAATTTGAGTGCCGTAAGATAGGCGGTTTTGCAATTGGTCGATGGGCGGTTTTGCAAAAACATCGACGATATGTACCTTTGTATACAATAAAAGTTTAATAAGTACAATTTTTTGTACATTTGAAAAAGACGTTTTTGGGTAGGAAATGACGTTTTTTCAGACCGAGGGAGACGTTTTCTCATGCCCAAGGTCATGCTAGCAACACTGGTGTGCATTTCTCAACTGGCGCTCTTCGTATGTGAAACAGTGATGAAATTGATGGTACAATTGTACTCTTTTGATACATTTTGGATCCCAAAAGTACATTGGTACTACATCGACATTTTTGATACAATTTTGTCAAAATACAGCATTACGACAAATTATGTAGAAATACGACTTGTGGATAAAAATGCAGACATCTTTTTCCTACTTTATACAGATATGTGCGTGGTGTTTATTAAAAATGAAAGACTTTTTAAAATCATCAAAATGTTGTTGCTATAATATAAACAACTGTTTCTTTGTGTTACTCGCACTTAATAAACATACTTGTATGGTTTAGTTGATTAACTTGAATTATTGATTGTAATGGAAATTTAGGGTTTTCATGGCCTTTTTAAACTATGCATATGTACAAGTACATATAACGCTACGCATCCAAGTCCACGGACGAAATTTTTCCAGATTTTTGGTGCAGTACACACTGGCCGAACCAAAAAAAAAAGGTATTTAATGTTAACGAGTAAGGCTTAATATTTCCGGAAAGTCACCCAGTTTTTTATACAAAAAACACTAAAAATAAGATAATAACCAATGCCTATTTATTGCTTCAGGGGTTTCAATGATTTCCTTGATATTATATTTTCGTGAAATTAGACTTTTAGAACAAAAAAAAGTGAAATATTTCCAGAAGGTCACTTTTAGGTGGAGAAGGATTTATTATTTAAATCGCTTGTTTCTCCAAAAGTGTTCAAATGGCATATATGGGAAGTTGTTGCTGAAGAAAGATTAAACAAAAAACCTGCCTCCCAAGAAAAACGTCACGTTAATGTCTTGAAGAAGGCGCAAAAAATCTCCAACATTGGCTTATCTGATAATGAGTTTAAAAGTGATATGCAAATGTTACATTCTGGAAAATATTTTACAAAAATGCAAAATTAACAACAAAAATTAATTTTTGAAGAGCATGAAAGCAGTTTCGTATTCGCGTCAGTAAACGATTTTAGAGGATAAGATTATCAATCTTATAAAAACTATATAAAAAACCTGCCATGAACACTTTGTTTGCAAATTACCCATATTCATATGCCTGTCTAGTCTTTTAAATTTTGGTACTTTTTAACAACTGACTTTGCAAGTCGGAATCACCGATCGTTGAACCAGGGAAGCGGGATCAGCGTTGGACACTTCCGGAAGTTCACTGGGCTTGTACGTATGCTTTCTGACACTATTGGCAGCACTTTGATGGCCATTTTATAAATATAAAAAAAAACTGGACAGCTTAAAAATCACTAAAAACTAGAACTTTGGTTAGAAGAAACTGTGTGCAATTTGATAAATAAACAAAGGGCTGTCAAAATAGTACATCAGCTGTGCACGAAGAAGGGTTGCCTACATACTACATAAGAAGGAGTCCTCACGCTACATTAACACATACCATATAATAAGGAGTCCACACGTTACAGTTAAACTTAAAGCTAGCGCGGTAAATTCTATGTTGTACTAGTAGAATCTCTAGCGCTTAATAGCATCACGTCCTTCCCCTAAGTAATAAAAAGCTAAATATCGAATTCAAATCTTAAAGTAAAAATCCGTTAGAAATTGAAAAGTGTAAATCCATAATGCCACTTGAAACTCGCTCAGTAAAAAAAGATCTCACGAGGAACCAGCACACACCTTTACAAACACAGAATACACCGTCGTTGTCGATGATTGAAAAACTCGAAGCAAATATGGGTATGCAACATGGTGAAATGAACTGAAGGTGGCGCATTCCCGAAACCGCTACTTTGGTTTTGCCGACTTTGACATTTATCGCAATACGTAAACAAACTTTTTGTTTAGAAACAAGTGCAAACGTATTGCAAACGTATTGTGTACTTTCAAGTGAAAAATCGAAGTAATTCGTGCGTTCTGAAGTAAAAAGTTCTGTCGGCAGGAGAAGCCATACAATTTAGACACCAGCGTGATATGCATGAAGCACTTTACGGACCACTTTTAAACACGACATGTTAAGTTGAAAACGTTGAAATACCACAAATTACAAATTAAAATCGGAGGTAAGCAAGCATCGACCACTTTATGCAGGAAAACATGCGCTGCAACAAGATATTATCACTTTTTCGGCACCTGCAATACAAACACAAAAATTCTAAATAGTTAATTAATTCTTTTGAACACATTTCAAGAGTGGTTGTGTATTTTTTGTTAACGTAGTGCTTAATTTGCTATATTCAAAGATGGCTTGAGAAATTGGTGAATCGAGAAGAAGACGTTTTCTCGCTGCAAATTCACAACTGTCAACTCATTGTTCTTCGCCATATTCTTTGTTTACCCGTTGCCACAAATGTCATTCTGCGGGAATGCGCAATCTTGTATTCTATCGTTCTTGGGTATGCAAAGAGATGCAATTATCACAGAGCTCTCTGTTATAGTGAGAGAGTCAGAGGAGAGAGTAATGCAGAGGATAAGCGACCTTGCTGCTGAAATCTCGAATATGAAGTTATCAATAGTGGCAACTGACAGTACGGTGTCGGCGGTTGAGAACTCTTGTGCCGATATAGTCTCTCTCCGCAATGAGTTGCTCGCTGTTCGTAGTGAACTAAGCGAGTTGCAAAATAATGCAGTGGCTACGGATATTATAATTAATGGTATCCCCCCAGAAAGTAGTGAAAACCTAAGGGAAGTTTTTGGAAAACTCTGCACTGCTGTTGAACACCCACTCCCAATTTTACGTGATGTTTTCCGCATACGTTCGGGTAAAACTGGCCAGCGCAAAAACAACAATACACCTGTTGTGGTAAAGCTTGCCACTGCATTTGACCGCAGTCACCTCTTCAAATCGATTGCTGGGTTTTGCAAAAAAAATAAGAGGTCATTAATACTCTCGGACCTCGGACTGCCAGGCTATGGACAGGTCTATGTACATGAGAGATTAACGAGATCTGCGCGGGAGGTTATGGTGTATGCTACTGAGTGCAAGAGGAAAAAAGCTTCTGTCGTCTGCTTTCTCTATTCGGGGGAAAATTTATATTAGGCTGAAACCACACGAAGAGGCAAAAGTCGTGTTCAACAAAAGAGACGTTGATGCTCTTCTCAGCGCTAAGAAATAAATTCTAATTAGTTACTTAAAATATGATTTATTTATTTATATATTTGTGTATTTTTAACTATTGCCTAATGCTTCCTTCTTTTTTAGTTCTAAGTTTTAATTCTCTACTGCCTTTGTTGAATCCCTCTCAGCTTACTTTCCCTCTCAACGTATGTATCTGTAGTTCTTGCTTGTCTGTCACCAAATTTCTAATGCGTTGCTATTGCCCTCACCCTCACCCGTATTTCCAATACTTACTTGCAGATGTCCCGTTTTTAAAGTCTTATGATGGTTTCGTACCATATTAAAAAATCTGTCCCCAGCGTTAAGGAAAACCATAAATTACTAATTAATATTTTGTGCAACCGATACAGAGGTTTTAACATAGTCCATTTTAATGCTCGGAGCCTGACACCAGATAAGTTAGATTACGTTAGGGACGTGTTTGGTGATTCATCTGTTGATGTTATCTGTGTGACAGAGACGTGGTTCAATCCTGACATAACGGACTTCTTTTATGGCATCACTAACTTCAATATAGTGCGGCATGATCGAAAGCATAAGAGAGGCGGAGGTATCGCGATATACTGTAGAGCTAACCTGAGGATTCGTGTGTTGACAAAATCGGAAAACTTGGACACAGAGTTTGTCGTTGCTGAAGTATCGGATGGTTTATCTAAACTACTTGTGTCCTGTGTATATAACCCTCATAGGAGCTATCCGTGGATTCGTTTTTTTTTAAACTTAGTTTATTAGTTATTGACTAAGAGCGGTATATTATTTGTGGGGACTTTAATGTAAACCTGTTGCTGGATGACTCATACACAGCGAAACTTCTCGACCATGCCTCTGCTGCAGGTCTTGAGATAGTTAATAATACTATGCCGACGAGGTATGCCATTAATTCTAACCCTAGTCTGCTAGACCTTTTTATCACCTCCAACTTGGTCCATATTTTGAAATTTGATCAAATAACATTTATCTCCGATCATGATTTAATTTTCTGTTCAGTAGATTTAGCTTTTTGTCGTCCAACTGTTAATGTATCTTTTATGTATCGTGATCTAAACTCTTTAAATACCAGTGCTTTGTTTTATGATTTGTCTAATGTGTGTTGGAATGATGTGAGATGTCTTCAGACAGTTGATGTAAACTGCAGTTTGATTTCGTTGTTTGATCTTCATGTTCCTCTACGTATTGTTCGTGCTGTTAACTCATCTTGCCCGTGGTATACTAAGGAGGTCCGCTCTGCAATAAGAAAGCGTAACAAACTGCATGTTAAATGGAGAAGAAATAATACCGACTTCAATTGGTGCCAATACAAAGTAGCCCGGAATGAAGCTACTGATATCATCAGAAAGGCGAAGCGTTTGTACTTTAGCACTAAATTAAATCCATTGCTTCCATCCAAAGATCTATGGCGCAACATTAAAAAACTTAATGTGCATGGGAAAGTGAAATCAAACTGTATTATTGATCCCGATATAATAAACGATTTCTTTGGTAATGCCAGTAATGCTTTTGACCTCCCTCTGTTTACGGATGCTACTCGTAATCAATCTTGTCCCGAAAAAGAGTTCCAGTTTGAAGGAGTAAGTGAAATAGATGTGCTGAGAGCGATTATGAAAATTAAGTCTAACGCCATAGGAGAAGATGGAATCTCGTTAAAATTCATAAAAATTACCTTGCCATATATTATTAGCACTCTTACCCACATCATAAACTTTTGTTTCACAAGTGCTTCGTTTCCTTCTGCGTGGAAAAGAGCGATTATTCTACCTGTAGCTAAAAAACAATTGCAATAGATCCTTGCGATTACAGACCAATAAGTATATTGCCTGCCTTCTCTAAGGTCTGCGAGTCCTTGATGGCGTCACAGATTTCTGCTTTTGTTCAGGAAAATGAATTACTATAACCCTGGCAGTCGGGCTTTAGACCCCAACACAGTTGCTGCACAGCTATGCTAAAAGTACTTGATGATATTAGAGTACAACTTGACCAAGGAAACTTAACCCTTCTGTGCCTTTTAGATTTCTCCAAGGCCTTTGACATGGTAAATCATGACCTTCTGTGTCAAAAACTGAGACGACTTTATGGCTTTGCTGATAGTGCTGTGAACTTATCTAAAAGGAAGAACTCAAAGAGTAAAGGGAGAGAACGCTTATTCTCAGTGTAGGGCTGTTACCTCTGGTGTTCCACAAGGATCTATCCTAGGCCCTCTGTTGTTTAGACTTTTTGTTAATGACGTGTTTTCTGTGTGTCGTTATGTGAATGTGCATGCATACGCCGACGATATCCAATTGTACTTGTCAAGCCGTATTGGTCTGGTAGAAGATTTATGTTTTAAAATAAACTATGACTTGTCTGCTGTTTCTGCGTGGGCCCGTGATAACTGTTTGCTTCTAAATGTCTCTAAATCATATGTTTTGCCAATAAGTAGTAATGCTGTTAATGTCGAAGATATTCCTAAGCTGTGTATTGGAACCAGTGCTTTGGAGTTTACTGACAAAGTTAAAAATTTAGGATTTGTAGTTAACTCTAAGTTAAGTGCTTCCGATCATATTAACAAAGTGGTAAGTAGTGTTTATGCTACCTTACGCAGTTTGAAAATGTCTGCGTCATTTACTCCAACAGAAATTAAACGGAATTTGGCCATACAGCTCATAGTTCCACTGATAACTTACTCCGAGCTCGTATATAGCAAGCTAGACTCGGTGTCATCGCATAAAATTGAGGTAGCATTTAATAATGTTACACGCTATGTCTACGGGATTAGAAAGTATGATCACATCACTCCTTGGAAAAATGCGATCCTGGGTTGTAGTATTTTCAATTACCTTGCTGCAAGAAATTGTATGTTTGTGTACAAGTTGCTCGAGTGGAACTCCCCTAAATATCTTTGTGACAAGCTCATACGACCAGTGTCACGCCGACATAACAGCCATATTGTCCCTAAACATACCTCACTGACCTCATCCAGACTGTTTTTCGTCAATGCTGTGCGACTTTGGAACGAACTACCTGTGTCGTTGAAAGTGCAACTAAACAGAGGCAGCTACAAATCAGTAATTCTCCGTTATTTCCGTGAGCTATAGCAGGACATTGAATTAAGGTGACATGTCTTCTTTTTCCCTCTATGCCTTTATTCTACTCGTTTCTTATCCCTACTATCTTCTCATATTATAAGTATTTGTATGTGCCTTCAGCATTTATTAATTAATAATGGTAATAGATACTTAAAAACTTAGGCTTAGTTATAGTATTAAATTTACATAATGTTCATTATATTTTTCAGTTATGTTTGATACGTCTTTATTTGCAGTAGACGTACTTTTAAAAGACTGTTTTTGTCTTTTGTTGTACAAATGATTTCAATAAACAATCAATCAATCAATCAAATATATTAAAGCTTCTACTATTCATCTAGGTTGTACCAAATCGTTAATTTAGTTGAAGGGTTTGGTAAATACTAATAAATATTTTTTTGAAGCATATTTCTACAAATTCCATTCAACTTAACGTATGGTTCATAAAAGGATGTCATTAAGCTCTGCTAATACAGATAAGCTTTCTTTCAACACATGGTTTAGTCATAGTTACTGTTGGAAAAAACTGAAGTGCACACACTCTGGCAACCCACATATTTACTTACCATGTTGAATTTCTTACTCTGTTACATATACATTTATATTAATGCTTCATATATTAAGTACTTTTTTTGGTATCTCGTACATCTTGAATACTTCACTTGGATTAAACTCTTTGAACCAAATAGATGCGTGTCATTTATTGGTCGGCCAACTAGGAGATTATTAACCACACGTGTTATGGTACCAGCTCGTTTGACACCTGCTAAACCAAGTATATATTTGATTAAACATAAAGAAGATGAGGTCTTCGTTGTATAGTATGACTCCAACTATGATTCCTGGAGCTTGCAGATAAAGAGTGTCCTGGTCCATCAAGACTTGTGGAGTGTTCTGTCAGGTGAAGAAGCAAAACCAATCCTTTCCGATACAAATGAGAAGGAAGTAAGTAGTTGGAAAACAAGGGACGAAAAGGCCCTGGCGTCAATAATTCTGAGACGCATCATCAGCAAGTAACGCTTGGACTGCATTACGTGAAATTCATCGACCGAGAGGACCGGTTCGTGAAGTTACTCTTTTTAAGCAACTATTGGCATTGAGGATGGGGGACAATGAGTGTATACAGCAACACATAGTCAACTTCTCGTCGATCGTGGACAAATTGTCGGAGATAGGAGTGGGTCTTCAGGAGGAATTATATGTAATAATGCTGCCCTCTAGCTTGCCCAAATCATATGAAAATCTCGTTGTTGCGGTAGAAAGTAGAGACGACTTGCCCATACTAAGTTCATTAAAAATTAAATTAGCTGAAGAAGGCGAACGCAGAAAGATCGGTCGAAACGAAAACTCAATTTCTGATAACAAATAAGAGGTTTTCATGTCACGTATAACGGACAACGGAAAACGACAAAGTAATGTGAAAAAGAACAATCACTGCAATAGGTACGAAGGTAATAGAAAAAAAACTTTTAAATGTTATAACTGCGGTCGTAGAGGTCATTATG
>NW_023458563.1:15656948-15668888 GCF_013731165.1 Rhagoletis pomonella
GAAAAAGAAATGGCACACGGAATTACAGCGAAAGTTACTGAACGTCTGGATTGCGATGTGTGTTTAAAAAGCAAGTGCGCTGCAAAGCCGTTTCCAACTTCAACCAGTAGAGGCACTGAAAATTTTTACTTACGGATTTATGCGGACCGGAGTAAAACGTCAAACGGGGGGGGCACGCTATTTCTTGACTTTTGTTGACGATTGGTCTAGATTCGTTTTCGTATACTTTCTGCAAAGTAAAGATCAAGTCTTTGAAAAATTTAAATTGTTCCAGATGGAAAATAAAATTAAGATTTTACGCAGTGACAACGGCACTGAATTCGTGAATAATGCATTTAGTGAATATTTACAGAAATGTGGTATTAAAAGGCAGCTTACCGGTCCACATACTCCTCAGCAGAACGGCGTGGCTGAGCGCTTTAATTGCACTCTTGTTGAAATGGCAAGATGTATGATTGTTGGTGCCGGAGTTAATGAATCCTTGTGGGCAGAGGCGATAAACACAGCCGCAGACTTGCGAAACAGATCGCCTACAAAAGCGTTAGATGACAAAACCCCGTATGAGCTTTGGTTTAAGAAGAAACCGAATGTGTCCGACTTAAAAGTTTTTGGATCAACAGCCGTTGCTTTAGACAAGACTCAGCATAAGAAATTTAAGCAAAGAGGTACAGATTGTTTGAAAAATCTTCGGGCAAAATCATCGTTAGTCGAGATGTTTACTTTATTGAAAATACTGAAAAGAAAGAAGTTGTAGATTTAGTATTTGAGTCAAGATTTCCCGATATAGGGAATCAAACCGAGGGCGCAGGAGAAAAAGAAACACAGCCTATAAAAGAAGAGCACGATCAACCAGTCGGCAGAAGTGACAGCGAGTTCTAGTCCGCGGAGGAAGACATGGATGACAAAGAAGGTACACCCAAGATAGGACCTGGACGACCAAAACTTAATCGCGAAGGCGGGCCAGGAAGACGAAGAAAGCAATACAACGTTCTGAATTTCATAAGCGCAGATCACATTCCTATTCCTGAAAAGTTTCAAGAAGCATTATCTAGTAAGTACTCGCGTGAATGGTGGGAAGCTATACAAGGTTAGTACAACTCTCTCTTAAATAATAATACGTGGTACTTAACCGAGCTGTCGAAAGGGCAAAGGCTATAGGCTGCAAGTAGGTGTTTACCCTCAAACGCGATAAAAATGGTGCAGTAGGACGGTTTAAAGCGAGATTAGTAGCAAAAGGCTGTCTGTCCTGTCCTAGACGCATTAAGCGGCTAGTGCCTCCTTCAGCTCCTGTAGAGCCCGCATCGCCTCATGAACCAGGATGCTGGTGACTTTACCCCGATAGGAGGCAGTTTGTAGCCCACGGGCGGTACGTCGAACGGTGCGTTTTCCATTTGCGGACTCTGAGGAATTGTGTCCGAGGTGCTTGGAGCGCGGTGGTGTACGCCCTGATCCCCCACTTTGGGGAGCGTTTCTATTTTTGGTTGGACGAGGCGTTTGGGGGGCTGCACTACGGAGTTCGGCTTCGTGCGGCGAGCTGCCGGTGTACTATTCCGGTGTAAGAGTGTGTGATGTTGTAGCGAGCACATTCTGCACCTACCACTGGATGTGCATTCGGCCGTGATGTGCGACAGAGCCAGACAATTGGTGCAATATTTATGTGCCCTGGCTAACAAAAAGCGTTGTTGCGGCTGCATGCCTACGAATACGGGGCACATTTTTGGGAGTGGTGACGAGTGCACAAGCGACATCGCAGATAGTCCTCCTCGTGGCGATGAGAGCCAGGTGATGGTTCGCCTTCCAGGGAGGGAGTCATTACCACTTTAGACCTGAGCGATGTGCGCGGCGCTGGCGTGGGGGTTCCCCTGTCGTCCATCTGTAAAGAGTTAATATACGGAGACCTTTAGTTTTTCGTATATCACTATATGGGAGGCATAGGAGAGAGATACGAGAAGTATGTATGTATGTGTGGTGTATGAGAAAAGGTGTGCAGCCATTTGGCTGCTTATTCATTTGAGGGTTTTATGGAGTGGCTAATTGGTTTCAATGCGAGAGGGGGAGTCTTCGCTCGAAGGCAGAAATACTAATTTAACTAATGGCCGAGTGAGTAGGCCTGGTTGGGTGCGGACGTTGACCACACGAATGTGTCCATCCTTGCCAGGGTGCAACCTTTCGATGTGGCCCAGGCGCCATTCCGTGGGCGGGAGTGTGTCATCATTAATGACTACGCATTCTCTCATTCTGGGTTCTACTTGAGCATTCTTCCACCTGTGTCGCTTATGAAGGTCTTTAAGGTAGTCTTCCTTCCATCGTTTTGAGAATTGGTATTGCAAGACCTTGACTTTTTCCCATCTATTAATGAGTGAGAGGTTTTCGTGATTCGATTCGGGGAATGAGAGGAGGGGAGCACCCCGGAGGAAGTGGCCAGGAGAGAGCGCTGTAAAGTCCGTCGGGTCTTGGGTGAGTGGAGATATCGGACGAGAATTTAATACAGCTTCTACTTTTATTAAAAGGGTAGTAAACTCCTCAAACGTAAATTTGTGGGGCCTGGCAGTCCTTTTGAAGTAAAGTTTAAAGCTTTTAATTGCCGACTCCCATAAGCCATCCATGTGTGAGGCGCTGGGAGGGATAAATTGCCAGTTAATACCCTGGGGTGAGTATTTTTGGACAACATCGTGGGATAGGAGAAAGACAGAGAACTCCTTTTCAGTGGCTCTTTTGTATCGTATACAAGTTTTGCCATTGTCACTCATAATTTTAGCGGGGTAACCACGGCGACCAACAAAACGAGCCAAGGCGGCGAGAAATGCCTCTTTGGTCAGGTCTGAGCACAGCTCGAGGTGTACCGCCTTTGTTGTAAAGCACACAAAGACGGCCACATAGCCTTTCACTAAAGCGGGGGATCTTAGCATGGAGGCTATTATTTGAAAAGGCCCAGCAAAATCGACACCGGTGGTGGTGAAGGGCGGAGCGAAGGTGCATCGTCCGGGCGGCAGGGCAGCCCTAATCTGCGAGCGCATATGCTGTTTGTGAATGGTGCATGATTTACATTGATAAATGCATTTTTCGATGAGGGTTTGGGCCGGAGAATGTAAAATTCTTGCCTGGTCATCTGCTGCATAAGTCGTACTTCTGCACGGAGGAGTAGATCATGGAGAAACTTTAGATAAAGGAATGCGAATCGGGACTTTTCCAGAATTATAATGGTGTGACGTTCATTATAGCTCAGGGTAGCATGAGCAAGGCGTCCATTGACGCGGAGAACTCCATTTTTATCCAAGAAGGGGTTAAGAACTAATAGTGAACTCTTTTTGTCAATGGGTTTGGAGTCTTCCAAGAGGGCCCTTTCATGGGAGAAATTACGGCTTTGCGTGATTGTAATCAGACGAATTTTGGCGTAGCGGAGATCATCATGTGATAGCGGGGATGATGCGCGGTCATGAGCTCTTGGAGCTTTGTCGTTTAGTCGTCTGATGAACTTGAAGACGTAGGCCATCACTCTCAGGGCTCGAGAGAAAGAGGAAAAACTGTGCAGAATGTCGGGAGCGCACTTCCGGCGGGTTGACATTTCGAACTGGGGGTTTTTACCATTCTTCGGGGGCTTCGATAGCCAATAAGGACAGTTCCACCATAACGAAGACGCTGCTAGGTCTAGTGGCTTGCAACCCCTGTGCCCATATCTGCGGGGTTGTCGCTGCTGTGTACATATCGCCAGGTGGCGTTTCCGACGAGTTCCAAGATCTCCGCGGTGCGATTCGAGACGCACGTTTTCCAAGAGTGGGGTGGTTTTTCTAGCCATGCCAATACAATTTCAGAGTCAGACCATAGTAACAGTTTTCTTTGAGAGAGGTCGAGATGGGACTGGACAGCTGCGACAAGTTTGGCTAAGAGAAGAGCTGCGCAGAGTTCAAGCCGGGGTAAACTAGTTGTTCGAAGGGATGCTACCTTGCCTTTGGAAACCAGAAGATGGGAAGAGGTACTGGAACCATGAGTAGTTCGAACATATACGTTGGCACAATATGCCTTTTCTGAGGCGTCACAGAATCCATGGAGTTCAATATGCTGGTCAGGAATAAAGTTTACCCATCGAGGAATTTGAATGGTCGAGATTGTATGGAGATTGGTTGCGAACTGAGACCATTTAACAAGACGGAGGGGTTCGGCTTTCTCTCGTCCCAGTCAGTTCCGTCGATTCAGAGCTCTTGTAAGAGAATCTTTGCCTGGATCATTATCGGCGTAATCCACCCTGCGGGGTCAAAAAGTTTCGCGACAGAGGAGAGAATCTGTCATTTCGTGCTAGCAGATGAGGCTGGGATGGAGTCGATCGTATAGGAAAACGTGTCTGTGAGCGCATTCCATTGGATTCCTAGAGTCTTTGTGGTACTTACTTTTTCAAACTCGAGAAAATTAGTATCGAGCAAGTCCTCTTTCCTTATATTTTTGAGAATTTCTGGAGGGTTCGCTGTTATTTTCTTTAAGGGAAACCCTGCCGAGTTTAGAGCCTGAATGATTTGGGTGAGAGATTGGGTGGCGATTGTCAGACCGTGGCTGCCAGAGAGTATGTCATCCACATACGTTTCTTAATTCAGAATGGGGGCGGCCATTGGGTAGTTGGTTTTTTCATCTGGTGCTACTTGGTGAAGCGTGCGAATGGCGAGGTAGCGCGCACAGTTTACACCGAATGTGACCGTTTTTAATTTATAATCTTGAATGGGACTGGTTGTGGGTGAACGAAAGATTATTATTTGAAAGTCCTGGTCTTCGGGATGTAGCAGTATTTGTCGGTACATCTTTTCGACATCACCATTAAATACAAATTTATACATTCGCCACTTGAGGATGAGAAGCATCAAATCAGGCTGGAGAGTTGGTCCGGTATATAATACATCGTTGAGAGAGTAACCGGATCCCTTTGATGCATTAAAGACAACTCGTACTTTTGTCGTTCGTTTTTCGGGCTTTATGACCGCATGGTGAGGAAGGTAGAACGACATGTACCTGCCTGAGAGGAATTTTTCTTGGGACACCGTTTCTTCCATGTGGTTAAGGGTGAGGTATTCGTACAGGACATTATCATATGAGGCCTTTAAATCGCCCTTTTTGAGGAGGTTTCTCTCCATTCCGAGAAACGCTGAGGAGCGAGAGTAACCTAAAGAGATTTCTTTGGGGAATCTTGGCTTGAACGGAAGCCTGACCACATAACGACCATCAGAGTTGCGAGAAGTGGTGGATTTATAGAAATCTTCACAAAAGTCGTCTTCAGGGGTGGTAGGCTTGAGGTTTGGAACTTCTTCTAGTTCCCAAAACCGACGCAATTGTGAGTTGAGATGCTCATTAGAAATTTCCTCTATTTGTGTAGAGTATGAAGCTATTTTTTCGTAAATCTGACCACTATGTATCCAACCAAATATTGTCTTTTGAGCTAGCAGAGTTGGTGAAATTTTTTCAATGCCCACCTCGATTATTTGAGGGATGATATCACTGCCTAACACAAGGTCAATCTGGGATGGGGAGTGGCAGTTTGGATCTGCCAGTTCGAGATAAGACCATTTTTCTTTGTGGTCATGATTAAGTGGGAACTTGGGGAGCATTTTTGTCAGCTGTGGTAACACGATAGCTTGAGCATTTATTTTAGTTTGGAGATCGGCGGAGACTAAGACTAAAGAGCATAATTTGTTCGAAGTTTGAACAACTCTTCCACCCATGCCCGAGATTTAGAATTTTGAGGATTTTCAGGGCAGCCCCAGCTTAATTTGGGCTTTGGTGGAGATAAAGCTTCGTTCTGACCCCTGGTCTATGAGAGCTCTGAGTTTAAATATTTCTCCTCGGTGTGATACCGGTACCATAGCTGTAGGGAGGAGTATTTTGCTCTCATTCTCTGAATAGAATGATTGTACCTGAGTTCCTACTGATTCCTGTTCATTAGTGTCTGTTTGGGGTGAAGTTTGCACACTTGAGTTGGTAGAAATTGTGGTTGCCACTTGCGAACTGGTTTTTTGTACTCTTGGGAGTTGCCTTTTCGGCATGGAGTTTGTGGCTTCATGGAGCACTGAGTTGTGCTGTTCACTACAATGGCTACAAGTTTGTGTGCTAGGGCAATCTTTCAACAAGTGTGACTGGGATAGACAATTGAAGCACATATTATTTTCCCTTACGAACTTCTTGCGATCAGAGATTGACAACTTTCGGAATTTGAAGCAGTTCCACAGCGAATGAGAGGAGTTCTTACACATCGAACATTTGTGCATTATTCGCTGCTCTGTCACGTGAGATTGTATTTGTGACATCGATCTGTTTTGAAAGTTTTGAGAGTGAGGGGGTTAAACAGGTGGTTTGTTATGAGAGAAAGGCGGCTTTGAAGAGCTATTGGGCTGAACAGGAGGTCTCGCCTTCGGCAGGTGCCATTGATCAACTCTTTCGGCCACTTCATAACGAGTAGTGAGGAACTGGTCCATTTGGGTCTTTCCTAGAGCTGAGGGATTGTTCCCACAGGGATACTGTAGTTTCGGGAAGCTTAGAGGTTACTATATAAATAAGGATGGGGTCCCAATTTTCAGTTGAGACTTACTGAGTTGCGAGAATTTGAAGGCAGTTGTTTACTGAAGACTGCAGCCATTGTATGTCTTCGCTGCTTTCGGTGGGAATGGGTTTGAGGTTCATTAAGATTCGTATTTGGTTGTCTACCAAAATACGCTTATTCTCATATCGAGACCGAAGTGCTTCCCATGCGAGATTAAAGCTTTCATCACAGAGAGAGAATTGCTTTACTATTTGGTTGGATTTTCCTTGAGTTTTGTACCTGAGATGGTACAACTTTTGGCTTTGGGTGAGTTCAGGGTGATTTATATATACCGCTGTGAACATATGTCGGAAAGAGGGCTATTGTTCATAACTTCCGTAAAATACTTCGGTGTCACAAGGAGAGACGGTTAAGCCGAGGCCAGACTTGCGTTTGGGTTGTGATGTGGAGGGAGTAGGCATGGGATTGCTCACTTGCTTATGAAGATGGAGTTGGTCAGCGATTTGAGCTTTAGTGTCTTCGTATTGATCGAGAGACCGATATTTGCGAAAAGCACTAGCTTTGAAATCTTCGGGAAGGTATTGCTCGTCTGCCTCTACAACTACATCGTAGGAGTTTTGAACTCGATTCCAAAAATTGTCTAAACTCGTATCTTTTATTTTCAATCTTGATTCTGAGTTATTTTCGAGAGGTAGAGAATCTTGAACAGTAATCGACTAAATTATCAGTCTCTGCAATAAACTTAACGGAGGCCAATTGCCTTTGTTTTTTTGAAGTTTTCCTGCTTGAGCGGGCAGAGCGTTGAGTTTCGATCGCAACGATTTTCTCGTCATCACTCATTTCGGGAATTTGGGATTCTTCATTAATCCCGGAGAAAATTTATAATTTAGTCTGAAAGGACTGGGGTTGAGAGACTGAGAGAAAGAGATGCCTGAGGGAGATTTAAAGAACTCGAGAATACTAAGAATGCAATTAAATTAAATTTTTTTTTTAAGTAAATGCAATTCCTCTTACGGGAATGCCAGAGAATTTAATGCAATTCTTTTTAAAGGAATGCCAGAGAATTAAATATACAGTGATATAATATGAGTAAATAAATAATGAAATGTGTGAGTTTTGCGATTATGTCAGTGCTCGATTGCGAATTAGAGAAAAATTTAGATTTAATTTATTTAATAATTTATTTATTTAACCGTTTTTGAGAATATAGTAATTTCGAGAAACTTGCTCAGCGAATGAAGTGTACGAGATTTTATTGATTTTATGTAAATGCAAGTTTATTTCACGCGACTGTGACCGCAATATTATGTATATGTATATAGGAGGACCACACAGTTGAAGAGCGAGAATGCGCTTCTATTACTTTTGGTAAAATGTAAATTTAATTCGCGCGACTGTAACCAATGGTATTTGTATATAAGCGCCGTCAACTTTTGTTCATTAACTTTATCGCACTGCAAACCGACCACTGTCTCGCACTTTATATATGTAGATATATATGAGATTGTGTGTATATAAGTATGCCTATGTGTTTATATATGTGTGTTTATATGTCGCTTTTGTAATATTGTCTCACTTGTGCACCTTTGTTGTCGTGAAATCGCAACTTTTATTTTAAACAAGGGAAACACTGCTGAGAAAATGTTTAAAATTTATGTATTATTACGAGCAAACGTTCAGGGGAATTTAAGTTTGTATACATAAATATAAATGAGAAATTATATTTGATTTGGTAAAACCGAATGTGGGAGGAGGGGTAATAGAAAATTGCCTATGTACTTGTAAGTAGATATGTATATATATGTGTGGATTGTATGTATAAAACGCTTAAATGGGAAAAAATGTACAAATAGGCGGGAAGAGAAATCAGTACAAATGTACATGCATCTGTATGTATTTACGAGATACGGGATATTGGCTTTCGGAACTTATTTACTCGAAAACTTGGAACTATACATATATGTAAATGCACGATTTTCCAAAAAATTCTTTAACGGGCTGAGGGTGCCGTTTTTTTCGGAAAATAGGCGCACAAGGTTTTTATGAATTTTAGGTTATTTTTTATTATTTGAAATATTTTAACGCAAAACTTGTAAATGTGGATGTTGTAAATACCATGGGAATATGAAGCACTAGGAGAAATATATGCTTACTTACGGTTTGCAATAGGGATTTTTTACTTCCTGCTGGTTCGGGGTCTGCTGGCGCAGAAGGACCAAAATGGCGCGCAGTGGGCTTCCTTGTGGCTATTGGTGGGGCTGCGGGAGGTACAATCTCCAAGTGATCGCCAACGGTGGCAATTTGATAGGCGACACAACTCTTGCGGCGACGGGGTGGCGGTGGTGAACTGACTGCATGGTCTTCGTGGCGATGATGGAGCGGATGGTCACCTGGAGCACTCAAATTTCGCCGGAACACTTCGGCACAACACAAATGGCGTTTGTTGGCGGAAATGAAAGAGTCTACAAATGTATTTAATGGTACTTTATTTGCACGCTTGTTACAAAGCAAATTTACTATAATAAGCCGTACGCGGTTAAATTACAAAACGCGGATGAACTAAATATATGTTCTGAGAGTCTACGGATATTTAAGATTTCGCTTAACTATTTCGCACACGACCACTGCAGCTTTGTGTGGATACCAAAATCGATTGATGAAAAAAAAATATAAACTCATCTGTCAAATGTAAAGCATGTACATACATACAATATGTGTATATAGCGAGTGCTCTTCCTAGCGAATAGCTCCCGCGTTGCCAGCTACTTAATCATAACATACAATAGTGCTTACATAAAGTGTTCACTAAATATAATTCCAAGTGCAATGTATGCAATTTGATAAATATAAATTCAAAGGTATTCAAAAGATACAATGGCAAAAGTTAAAATCATATTAGGTAGATGTTTTAGTACAAATTGAAAAGTAAATACGCATAGTTATGAATGCATACAAATTCAATAAATACATACATAGGGTGCTAGCGTATATATCGCATAGATATGAATGCATACAACTTCAATAAATACATTCAATGAAATACTGTGGACGTGTTTCCGCATTGGTCACTCCAACGCATGGAAATAAGAAGAAACAATGAAACAGGTGAAATTTCACTCACTCAGCAAGCGCAGATAAAACAACTTGTAAGTCAGTATGGGCTAGAAACAAGTCGTTCTGTAGCAACGCCTTTGGAACCGAAGCATCAAGTAAAACGAGATGATATTAACTGCAAAGGGGTTGACCAGCAAAAGTTTCAATCTCTCGTCGGTTCGTTGATATACATCGCTATTCTAACGCGTCCTGGCATTTTACATTCTGGTCGCAGCTCAACGAGTCAAACAAAACATCCAACTTACAACTAAAGTACCAAAAAACTGGTAAGCCAATAACATGTTTCGTAGATGCGGATTGGGGAAGTGACGAAGTTGATCGTAAGTCATGCACTGGATACACGTTTGTTCTGGCTGGTGCGGCTTTCTCTTGGGAATGTAGAAAGCAGCAATCTGTCGCACTGAGCAGCACGGAAGCGGAGTATATGGCTTTATCATCAGCAGCTAAAGAAGCCATTTATACACGCAAATTACTTTGCGATATGGGCATTTATAACGGTGACTCAATAACAATAAATGGTGACAACGTGGGCGCAACGCATCTTGTTAAAAATCCCGTATATCACAACCGAAGCAAACATATTTACATTCGCTTTCATCATGTAAGAGAAGCATACCAGAATGGGAAGATACGGCTGGAATGCTACAACAGCCACGAAATGATCGTGGATATTTTTACTAAGAATTTACCGAAAGTATCTCATGCAAAGTTAACAAAAATATTAGGCTTAAAATGAAATACCTATTACATTTTTATATTGTACAAGTAAATACGTGAGTTCAGGAGGAATGTTGGAAAAAACTGAAGTGCACACACTCTGGCAACCCTCTTATTTACTTCTTCTTCTTCTTTTTGGGCGCTGTAACCGCCTAAGCGATTTTGGCCGAGTTCAGCAAAGCACGCCAGTCGTTTCTCTTCTGTGCCAACTGACGCCAATTGGAAACGCCAAGTGAAGCCAAGTCCTCCTCCACCTGATCTTTCCATCGCAGTGGGGGCCTCCCTCTTCCTCTGCTACCACCAGCGGGTTCCGAGTTGAATACTTTCAGAGCTGGAGCGTCGGTGTCCATTCGAACGACATGACCAAGCCAGCGGAGCCGCTGTATTTTAATTCGCTGCACTATGTTCATATCGTTGTAAAGCTCATACAGCTCATCGTTCCATCGTCTGCGGTACTCGCCGTCGCCAACGCGTAAAGGACCGTAAATCTTCCGCAAAATCTTTCTCTCAACCACCCCAAGAGCCGCCTCATCGGATGTTGTCATTGTCCATGCTTCTGCGCCATATACCAGCACGGGCATGATGAGTGACTTATACAGGGTGTCCCAGAAGTAACCTGCCAAACTTGAGGAGAAGGCAGGTGGGGTGGTGAGTTCCCTGATAAGCAAGTATTTTTCAGGTAAAAGTGTCACCGTTTTTGAAATATTTAAATTTTTTTGAATTAAAGGAAAATCGTGCCTTTTCCTGTATTTTCTTTAACTGCATCTACAAACAAGGCTATACTTAGTCAATTTTTTATGCAAAATACTTCCAGATAGTTGCTTCTGCATATTCAAATGCAATGTAGTAAAATATATTAAGGAACCATTATAAAATTAGGACTATTTTGGGATTTTTAAATTTTTGATATTTTGTTCCCCAACTTTGACTATCTCTGGTGAAAAAAAATGTACTGAGCTATAACTTTACATTACATTAAAAAATTACTCATTTAATAAATATTTCAGAAATGTGCTACTCTTACTATTTCGATTAGAAAAAAAAGTTATAGCCGCTTTTGTGGGTAAAGGACTGAGACACGCTAGAATGTATTTAATAGATTTAAATTTAAGTTGCTCTTATTACTGACCAATGACATGCTAAATAGTACAAAGGTACATTATTTCCTGCTCCTGACATTATTTTATGTTACTTACAAGGATTCGGACTAGAGTCAATAACAAGGGCTATATCTGTCAATATTTTTTGTGAAGGATGGGTTCACGTGAAATAAAATATACATGAGTTGTTTGAAGAAAAATTTTTTTCATTTATTGATAAAATATCAAATTGGCGACCTTCTACTCTAATACAAGCTCGGCACCTTTTAAGAAAAGACGCTTTTAGAGATCTTAAACTCTATTCGGCTATCTCAGCAGCAGCTCCATTTATTTGTTCCCGCAAATGCGCTTCGTTTTGAATTATTTTTGAATAAATTTTGTCCTAATATTTGTCCTAAATTTTGTATCGTCCAATCCATCGGCGAGGATAAGTTTCGTCTAAATGAGCTCTTACTTCACGCCCGTAGTGAGCAGGGCATCCGTCATTTTGCA
>NW_023458563.1:15668898-15690815 GCF_013731165.1 Rhagoletis pomonella
AGCTCTTACTTCACGCCCGTAGTGAGCAGGGCATCCGTCATTTTGCAGCTATAGTCTTCACCGCAGGTTTAAGGGCACATCTTCTAAAAGAGTTGGAAACCGTTCCTGAAGGAACTTTAAATAACTGTGGGAGTTGAGCGTTGGCGGCAATTCCACAGTTCCCAATATCTGACAATTAAAAATACCGCACCATAAATTTATTTTGTACTGGTGCTGCGAACGATCTTATCTCATTTCGTGAGGATCGTTTATATGTCAACTGTGAAGATTATGTAAATTAAAATAACCATCACGTTTGCATGATGATTCATCGCTCCAAATTATTTTATTAAAAAAGTTGGGGTCTGATTCATGCACTCCACAACATTTCACAGCAAAATCTAACCCTCGACAGGTAATCTCTCCCTTGTAGAGCCTGAACACGTTGAATGTAGTAGGGATGGTATTTTAAAGCATTGTGAACTGTAGCTTTTGGTATTCCAGTCCGTCTTTCCATCATTCTCCCTGAAGTCGATAGACCTAGTTCCACTTCCTCTAACACAACTTTAACATCTACCGTTGCAGGACGTCCTGTCTCGCCGCCACGCCTTCCAGGTATGCGACCTTAAAAAAGTTAAAAATGATAGCCAAAAGAAGAATGGCTTCAAACAAGAAAGGTTTAAAAATTACTTACCTTCAGGTATTTCTCTATGGGTGCGGGGGAATACTTCACGACCCGAATGCCGACGATTTGGGTATCGCTCTGCATAGAGTCTTTGAGCAGTTCTGGCATTACAGCAAGCTTCACCGTAAATTAGGTGAATATCCGCATATTCATCCGACGTATACTGCGTGTTCTCTGTCATAGTATTAATAACACAATGTTCGAAGCGTCCAATTTCACAAAATCCCCTTTCATTATTTCCGGTAAGTAACACAAAATAATGTCAGGAGCAAGTAATAATGTAACTTTGTACTATTTTGCATGTCATTGGTCGTAACAAGACCAACTTAAATTTAAATCTATTAATTACATTCTAGCGTGTCTCAGTCCTTTACCCACAAAAGCGGCTATAACTTTATTTTTCTATTCGAAATAGTAAGAGTGGCACCTCTCTGAAGTATCTATTAAATGAGAAATTTCTTTAGGTAATGTAAAGTTATAGCTTAGTACATTTTTTTCACCAGATAGTCAAAGTTGGGGAAGAAAATATCAAAAAGTTAAAAATCGCAATATAGTCCTAATTTTATAATGGTTCCTTAATATATTTTAACTACATTGCATTTGAGCATGGAGAGGCAACTATCTGAAAGTATTTCACATAAAAAATTTACTAAGTATAGCCTTGTTTGTAGATGCAGTTAAAGAAAATACATGAAAAGGCACGATTTTTCTTTAATTCAAAAAAATTTAAATATTTCAAAAAGGGTGACACTTTTACTTGAAAAATTTTTGCTTATCAGGGAGCTCACCACCCCACCTTCCTTCTCCTCAAGTTTGGCAGGTTACTTCTGGGACACCCTGTATAGCGTGGTTTTCGTGCGTCGAGAGAGGACTTTACTCCTGAATTGCCTACTCAGTCCAAAGTAGCACTTGTTGGCAAGAGTGATTCTACGTTGGATTTCAATGCTGACATTATTATCGGTGTTAATGCTGGTTCCCAAGTAAACGAAATTCTCTACTTTCTCGAAATTGTAACTGTCAACAGTGACGTGGGTGCCAAGGCGCGAATGTGCTGACTGTTTGTTTGATGACAGGAGATACTTCGTCTTGTCCTCTTTTACCACCAGACCCATGCGCTTTGCTTCCCTATCCAACTTGGAAAAGGCAGAACAGACTTCGCGGTTTTTGTTACCGATGATGTCGATGTCATCGGCATAAGCCAGCAATTGCACACTCTTGTAGTAAATTGTTCCTGAGCGGTTCAGTTCTGCAGCTCTTATTATCTTCTCCAACATCAGATTAAAGAAGTCACATGAAAGGGAGTCGCCCTGTCTGAAACCCCGTTTTGTGGCGAACGGCTCGGAGAGGTCTTTTCCAATTCTGACGGAGCTGGTGGTATTGCTCAACGTCATTTTACACAGCCGTATGAGGTTTGAGGGGATGCCAAATTCAGACATAGCGGCGTATAGGCAACTCCTTTTAGTGCTGTCAAAAGCGGTTTAAAGTCGACAAATAGGTGGTGAGTGTCGATCCTTTTCTCGCGGGTCTTTTCCCAGATTTGGCGTATTGTGAATAACTGGTCTATGGTGGATTTGCCAGGTCTAAAGCCACACTGATAAGGCCCAATCAGTTCATTGACGGTGGGCTTCAGTCTTTCACACAATACACTCGATAAGACCTTGTAACCTATGCTTAGAAGGCTGATCCCGCGGTAGTTGGCGCGAATGGCGGGGTCACCTTTCTTGTGGATTGGGCAGAGCACACTTAAATTCCAGTCGTCGGGCATGCGTTCATCTGACCATATTCTGCACAAGAGTTGATGCATGCACCTTATCAACTCCTCGCCGCCGTACTTGAATAGCTCAACTGGCAGGCTGTCAGCTCCAGCGGCTTTGTTGTTTTTCAGCCGCGTTATTGCTATACGTACTTCGTCATAGTCAGGCGGTGGAACGTCGACTCCGTCATCATCGACTGCGGGCTCGGGTTCTTCTTCTCCACAGCTTTCCGTGCTGCTACCATTTAGTAGGGCGGAAAAGTGTTCCCTCCATAATTTAAGTACGCTCTGGACATCAGTTACTAGGTCGCCATTATTGTTCTTACAGGAGTGCGCCCCGGTCTTTAAACCTTCCGTAAGTCGCCTAACTCTCTGGTAAAATTTTCGGGCATTCCTCCTGTCGGCCAGCATTTCAAGCTCTTCGCACTCACGTATTTCTGCCTCTCTCTTATTGTTGCGGCAAATACGTCTCGCTTTCCTCTTCAGATCCCTATAGCGGTCCCACATAGCGCGCGTTGCGCCCGATCGCAGCGTGGCCCTGTAGGCGGCATCTTTTTTCTCTGCAGCTTCCTGACACTCCTCATCGTACCAGTTGTTCTTTGGGACTCGCTGAAATCCGACTACTTCTTCGGCGGCGGTACTTAATGAGCGGGAAATATGTCGGTTTGTTGAAGAGTGCTCTCTGAGAGCAGGTGTGAGAGTCGAGTAGCGAAAGCGCTGGCTGTCTGTTGTGATTGCAGCTTTTCGACGTAAAGCTTTTCTTGCATATTTGGGCGCACATTTTTTGCTGCACAGAGGCGGGTGCGTGTCTTGGTTGCAACAAGATAGTGGTCCGAGTCGATGTTTGGGCCTCGGAGTGTGCGTACGTCTAAAACGCTGGAAGCGTGCCTTCCGTCTATCACAACATGATCGATTTGGTTTCTCGTTTTTCGATCCGGAGACAGCCAGGTAGCTTGATGGATCTTTTTATGCTTGAACCTAGTACTGCATACTACCATGTTTCGGGCCCCGGCGAAGTCGATCTGCCTCAATCCGTTGTCGGACGTTTCGTCGTGGAGGCTGAATTTTCCGACGGTGGTTCCAAAGATCCCTTCTTTGCCCACCTTGGCATTGAAGTCGCCAAGCACGATTTTGATATCATGACGGGGGCAGCGCTCGTACGTGCGCTCCAAGCGCTCATAGAAGAGATCCTTGGATGCCTCATCCTTCTCTTCCGTCGGGGCATGGGCGCAGATGAGCGAGATGTTGAAGAATCTCGCTTTGATGCGGATTGTGGCTAGACGCTCGTCCACCGGGGTGAACGACAGTACTCGGCGACGGAGTCTCTCTCCCACCACAAATCCAACTCCGAATTTGCGCTCCTTTACATGGCAGCTGTAGTAGACGTCGCAAGGCCCCAGACATTGTTTGCCTTGCCCCGTCCAACGCATTTCTTGGATGGCGGTGATGTCAGCTTTTGTCCTTACGAGAACATCAACCAGCCGGGCAGAGGCACCTTCCCCATTAAGGGTCCGGACATTCCAGGTGCATGCCCTCGAAGTCCTTTAAACATTGGCCGTGGTCATCATCATAAGGGGGGGGGTCTCATCCGAGGCTTTGCCTTGCTTCTTCACTGGAAGTGGTTTTTACGTGGCGGGTCCCAAGCCCAGCGCACAACCCATTGCTGGGACGGGGGTGGTTTCGCAACCAAATACACGTTTATATAGCGAGCCGCTTGCTCCAAGCAGACACCCGCTTGCAGCTGCACCTACTGGTGAACAGACGCTGCAGACATCAGTGAGCCCTTAAACCGAATAAGTCAGAGTGGCCCCACCGAAGCTCCCTCTCTTTCTGCCGTGACCCAAGGCTCCACTCGGATTGGTTACCGCATCTCGCACATGGGTTGCTCACGTTGCCCAGAGTGCGCGAACGAGGACGCAAGAGTCGCAGCGCAATGACTATACCCCATTGCACTCCACTTATTTACTTACCATGTTGAATTTCTTACTCTGTTACATACACATTTATATTAATGCTACATATATTAAGCTCATTTTTTTATATCTTGTACATCTTGAATACTTCACTTGGATTAAAGTCTTTGAACCAAATAGATGTGTGGCATTTATTGGTCGGCCAACTAGGAGATTATTAACAACAGTTTCCAAATCTTAGTTGAGGCAACCACGATTTGGTTTGAGAGCGGAACATATTCATGCTTGTGAGCCACCCCTAAAGAATGCTGACCGCTCTCTGAGCACATGTGTGTTTCACATACGAAGAGCGCCAGCTGAGCAATGCACACAGTCCCACTCAAGGCGCATCAATACAAGGTGGAGTTGATTGATCAGCTGGTAGGATATTTTTGTCTCTACACCAGTACAGGAGAATGTCATCCAAGACGAAGTGGCGCAAGTTTAGGATGTCCAAAAAACGAAATGACGAAAATTATCTCCTATTCCCTTTCGTTTTGACATCCTCCTGTACCAAAAAGCAATAACAAAATACACGGGACTTTGTATGGATGAGCCTTGGTCCCACTTATTGAATGTTCTAGTATGCCGACCATTGTATAAAAACGATTCAATGAATGAGACTGTGTGCGTGGAAATCATTGCTCCGCTACCGCTGTTCGTATATGGGTGAAACACGCGAGTTAAATTCATACTCTCGATGCACATAAATAAATATAATTTTATTGGTACCAAGATGTACTTAAATCAATTCTAACCTGAAGTTCATATGCTTCAGTATAATAGAAGACTAACTTATTTCTATGCTTAATCCTCTATTTATAGGCTCTGGTTTCTTTTGTTTATTGGTTGCTGATAATCTTCAATAGGAATGTTTTGGTTGCTGATAATCTTCAATAGGAATGTTTTGGTTGCTGATAATGTTCAATCTTTTATTTGCTGACAATGTTTTGGTTGCTGATAATCTTCAATAGGAATGTTTTGGTTGCTGATAATGTTCAATAGGAATCTTTTATGTAAACGACTGATTCTGTATCATACATTGGATGATGTCATCGGTACAGTAGTGTATTTTCTGTTACACTAATATTACATTTACATTGGACCAAAATGCGTGATTTGAAATCAGTCATTTGAAGGTGTTTACACTGCTTGATCCGCATTTGCTTTGACTTCTCATCAAATGAAAAGGGAAGGCAAAAACAAAATGTATGTAAACAAACACTACATTTATTATATTGTTAACGCTTTTTGGACACAAAAAGGCAATTATTCTTTGATTAAACTAAAAATGTGTAAAGCTCTTGTATAAATTAACAATTTTTACACACAAATTTCAAAGATTTATTTATTTCGTTGTGTTTGTTTTTTGTTTGAAAAATTCCAAATGTCAAAGACAAACCAAAGCTTTTGTGGAACTTTTGTTTCTGAGTGCGTTCAATAAAATAGTACGGCAATTGGAACGCATTTGTTTCGTGATTTTGTGTAAATGCGTCGAAATGCGTCATTCTGGAAATGTGAATTTGTATGGAGAAATGCGTGATTTGGCCTCGCATTTGAGATTTCTCGCCCATATGACGCATTTGGGCTCAATGTAAATGTAATATAAATCTCCTCCCTCTTAAAATTAAATGTCCTTATTTACAATTTGGACTCTAGTAATTTTCGTTTTCTTCCTTCATGGTCTTTTTGACATTGTATTAGTGCTCTTTGATAAAGTATATTCCTTCTCTTTACTCTAAATTCTAATAATAGTTTGGTTATTGTGATTAATAGGGTTATAATTAATATAGTTATAAATGTAGCCTTAATTGGATTTTGTTCAGTTGGTACAAATATGGATGATATTTCGTCTAGATTATTGAACTTGTATTCTGATTGAGATTCTAAGTATTCTAATATATCTAAATTTTCTTTATGCATTTTATGGAGTCTTTTTACCATAGTTTCCTTAATGTTTATATATTCTTCATTATTTAATGTTATATTGGTTTTGAAATAAATTGAAAAATCTCCATCTAAAATCTCGTTGTTTAATATATTTAATCCGCTAAGAATAATGTTTCCGTTACCATAATTAATAAAGGTTGGATTCTTTTCTTTTATCATTTTACATTGAGCATTATTTTTCTCTAATATTTGTATTGTACATTCGTCCCTTTTATTCTGCTTACATATAGTTTTATCTATAAAATCTTTACATTTATTCTCAAGTAGCACACTGGTGCATAAATTGGTGTAGATATCCGAATTTCGGTATAAATCTGATTAATTGCACCAAAATTCACAAATTTACACCAAGTTATACACCAGTGTGCTACTTGAGTTGATTCTTACGTATTGATTTCCTTTGCATAAAGCAATATTTTTATCCATAATTAATTTTCCTTTTTTTGAAGCTAATGAGTGGATGTAGAATTGTTCACATTTTTCTTTGATTTTTGGGTATTTGTAAACTGTTACAAAGATTTGTTTGAATTTAACAATTTTAATTTCTGCATATTCTAAAATATTTATGGTTAAAACATTTGTTTTTTCTTTCGCAATGATTTCTGTGATTTCTTCTAAGTCTAATGAAGTTGACAGGAAGTTGTTATTTTTTGCTAAATTAATTGTAGTTAGGAGAGTATTTAGTTCATTGTAGACTTCTGTGAGTATTAATTTTTCAGAGAAATCCTTGGGGTTTAATTTCTTTAAAATTTTTTCGAAATTACTATTTATTATTTTTTGTTTATTATGTCCCTCAATTAATTGATTGATTCTTGTCTGTATCTCTACTTCAAGATCGTGGTCTGGTGTGCCCGTTATCCATTTTAATATTGTCCCTAATGCGTTTAATCCTCTTCTAAATCTATTAACTGGATTTATCTGTTTTATTAATATTTCAATTTTTTGGTGTAATATTTTAATTTCAGGATTTGAATCTAAATTATATTTTGAGTTTAATATATTTTGGTATGGTGTTAATATTCGAGTTAAATTTGTAATATGATATAAATAATCGTAGCTATCAAATATAAAAGCTGGATTCGTTTCTATTAATATATAATCTTTTCCTTTAAGGTTTGTAATATTTGTGTCTGAACTAATTCTGTTTATGCACAGCAAGATTATTATTATTATGAGTATCATTTCTAGTTCGTACGGATGTTATCTTTGTGTATTTTTCTATTATCAGTTGTTGTGACTGTTCTACCGTTATCCTGTTTAATTATTTTTTTCATGAATCTATCGTGTTTTTTATTTCTTCGGCTTCTCTTAACGTAAATAATATCTCCTTTCTTGTAAGTAATTTGTTTGTTCGGTGCCTTCTGTTGGGTGATATCTCTTTCTTGATTATATTGAATTCTATTTCTGATGACTTTATAGTCGTATCCTCCTCTGTTGAAAAACCCGTCCTCGGGTTTATGTCCTGTGACCGAGTGAATGGTTTTATTGTACTGTCGTACTGCTTCGAATATTACCTCTTCGTGTTTGCCTTTGGTTTCCTTTACTAGTAAGTTAGTTAGCTCCACTATTGTGCTGTGCGTCCGCTCTACTTGACCGTTCGTTGTCGAATGTTGTGGTGGCACTGCTGTGTGCTGTATATGTAGTCGATCTTTTACAGATTTTGCTACTACATTAACGTATGTCGGGTCGTTATCGGTTGTTAGGTTCGTTGCGTATGAAATCTTCATATTTGCTTGACGCAGTGCATTTATAACAATTCTTATGTGTTCCATATGTTCATCGTGTGAGGAAGAATATATTAACACATCGTCTATATATACATGCACGAATTTTCCTATGTAATTCCTTAATATGTCATCTACGCATCTTTGAAATATTGAAGGTGCGTTCTTTAGTCCAAACGGCAGCCTTAAGAATTCATATTTTGCTCCGTTTATGCTAAAGGCTGTCTTTTCGGTGTCTGACTCCTTGATGTTTATCTGATGGAAACCTGCTTCCAAATCTAGGGTTGTAAAAACAGTTGCTTTACCTAAATTCTGTATTGTGATGTTGACATCGGGTATGGGATATCTATCGGTAATGGTTTCGCTATTCAATTTCTGGAAGTCTATGACCATTCTTCTCTTAGGGTTTCCTAACTCGTCAGTTCCTTTCTTTGGTACTGTCCATACGGGTGAGTTATAGGGACTTTTACTGGGTTTAATTATATTATTCTCTAGCATTTTATTTATTTCTTTTTTTATAAAATTATTGTCTGAAAAGGGGTAAGGGTACTGTTTCGTCCATATTGGCTCTTCAGTTTTAGTGCGGATCGTCGCTTCAATTGTTGTTGTAAATGGTAAAATAGGATTTGTTTCCTCATTAATTCTCATAATTTCTTCAACTTCTTTTTTATATTTGCTCTCATCTGTTGTGAAATTTATTTGACTGACATCCATTTCTTTTTTCTTCTGTTCTGTTCTCCTGACATACATCATTTTATATTCGAACAGATCTATCTTAGCTTTCATTTCTCTCAAGGATTGTTCTCCTAATTTCATATCAAATTCTTTTAATTCTTCGATTCCAAAAAATATTAATTCTTGTCCTAGCATTCTAATCTTCTTGGCTAAGTTTATTGTGTTTGAACCTTTCAGAGTTCTACTAACAAATTGTTTAACTGGGAAGGTCTTTCCATTTGGAATATTTTTCCTAATATAATTTAATGTCGAACCTGTGTCTATTAAAACTAATAGTTTTTTGTTATCATGTAAAATAATCTGAAGAAACGGCAGATTATTTACTCGTCTAAAAAAGTAGCTCTATTTTCAAATTCGCTTTCATCTATATTTACCCTTAATGACTGATCACTATTATTATCCGTTATTTGGTTGATCTTTTGTAGTTTCTGTGGTGCTATATTATATCTGGATGACGTTGGTTGGTGGTTTCGTTTAAATGGTTCTCCTCTATTGGGATTGAAAGGTGCCTATCTTGCTCTTTGTCGTTCATAGTTGTTTCTGAAGGGATTCTGTTGATACGACTGCTGTTGTTGATGCTGATTATTCGTGGGTTGCCGGAATCTTCCTATTGATGTATCCACGTCCATTGGTTTGATCTTTCCATGTGGGGAATAGGTTGAACTCCTGGTTGATACTTCCGTTCGTTTTGTGGGTGTTTGGGGTAGTTATAAGCTTCTCGTCGTATCGGATTGTTCTGCCTTTTATAAAGAATCTCCGTGGCAATTGCGTATGCACTTCCTAAATCTCTTGGTTTTGCTGCATATAATGTGTGTTGAGTAAATTCATCATTTATGCCATTGCGGAAGCAATCTATGGCCATTTCTTTTGTGACCTGCTGTAGAGAGTGAGTATTCCCTGGGTAATCAATTTCGCATTTAGTCATTGCTAAATTAAAGATTTGACAGATCTTGCTGTGGAATTCGGATAGCGTCTGTCTTCCTTGTATTTGTCTTTTCATTTCCTCTATGAGGGCGTTATAGCTTCTAGTATCGGCGTAGCTGTAATCTAGGCGATTGAGTATTGCTTGTTAGTGAAATACTGTGCCATGATTCTGTAGAAGAGTTGCTGGTTCTCCTTCGATCTTCGTGTGACGTATTATAAATAATGCATCGTAATATGGTTTGGTATCTCGAAAGGCTTCTATGGGACTCATTGCTGATATGATGGTTGCCCTCCATGTCCTGTATTTGGATGTGTCTCCGTTGAACACTGTTAGCCGTTCGAATAGTCTCAAATTTATTTCATTTGCATTGTTTATCCTGGGACTTATCGGTTGGTACTTGCGCTAGCTGCAGCTGGGCTAATTGTGCTTCTACAGCAGCATAAGCTTTTTCCAAGGTTACTACCCTTGCTTCCATAATGATTCCTCTGCCTTGATCAAACACTTGTAATCGCTTTTTTCGGAAGCGGTCCAGTTTTATTTTTTGGTTGCTGATAATCTTCAATAGGAATGTTTTGGTTGCTGATAATGTTCAATAGGAATCTTTTATGTAAACTACTGATTCTGTATCATACATTGGATGATGTCATCGGTACAGTAGTGTATTTTCTGTTACACTAACTCGCGTGTGGTCACAGGGCGCTCAGTAAGTTATAGCATGTCGATCACTGCGCTAGGTAGAGAAAGAAAAGGGTGTGCTATGATATGCCCAGACTTGTTTGTCTCAGTTTCAGTTTTGCCATCGCCGCGAGTTGTTTCGGTGTGCGCACAGTTATTTAAAAATATAAAATTTGATGCCAACCGGGGTTTCTCAGTAGATATATAATTCATGTGAATTATAATTTGAAAGTATCTATTTAGCCAATTAAAAAGCAAAGCAGTATACTTAAACCAGCACTGCCAGCAGATATTGACCTGGGTTTTCGCACGACTGTTCCTGTTTCATCGTTTCTTTTTAGGAAATTCTTACCGCCATATACATATGTATTATTTACTCTAGTAACTATTTATGTAAATATGTACCTATTTTTTATGCTTAAAATATGCAAATAAAAGAAGAAAGTAAACATAACAACCATCGAGTAAATCTTTATTTGTGTCAAACTGAAACTTTTTCCAGTAATAATCGGTTAGCTGATTCAAGTCTGCAGCAAGTTCACAAAATTAATTGAAAACTTGTATCAAACAAGGCATTGTTTATATTTGCTCAAAAATGATTTTATTCAACTAATAATATTGTCCACTCAAGGAAGTCGTTTTGTAATTATTGACAAATATACATTTGTCCCAAGTTTGTCAAGTAAATTGCAGACTTTCGTGAACTAGATATTTATTTCGCCATATCGAAATTTTGCCACTTGGTCACTATAACCAAATCTTGGTAATTATAAATGATATGCATTATGTGTTTTTCCCCGTCTGGTATCACCTTTAGTACATCTTGTGTTCAATTGTATGCATAATACATTACATCACTTTAAGAACACACCATGTTTCATTTCAAATATATTACATTACTTTATGAACACATTACCTTACACTTCTATTATATTACACCAACTCGCTACTATGCATGTATATATAATTGATATATGAATAAAGCGGGCACTCGCAGCTTAACATCTAAAAGATGAAGTCATTGTATTGGCGACGAGATAATTGGAGCTTATTAAGCACTGAATATACAGTTAACATACCTTTTTTTTTCGTATACGAACAAGTATATATACATATACTTCAACTAAGGCGATGCCAAGAAATGATTCTGCTAACGGAGCGGGTTTTGTGATAAAGGCGACGAATGCGCCGGAATTCTGCCCCAGCACGGAAACTTGGAGCATCTGGAAAGAAAAATTAGAAATCCATTTTAGTGAAATAAATTGTACTGACGACAATGCAAAGAAGGCGGTTTTACTAAAGTTAGTAGGATGGGAGCCGTGCACTCTTTTGCACAATTTGTGTGCTCCAGATTCCGTGTCGAAAACGTTCAAGGAATTGTGTAGCCGAGTCAAAAACGTTCAAGGAATTGTGTAGCATTTTAAATACTTACTACACACCGCCAACAATTGTGTTTCATGAGCGCAAATGTTCCACAAATCTACCAAAGGCAGTGATGAATCGATTTCCATGTGGTACGCTAGAGTAAAAAAGTTAGCACTGAACTGCAAATTCGGTGAGCATTTAAACGCATTTGTTTTAGACCAATTTATCATGGGCTTACCAGAAGGAATCTTTGAAAGATTGTGCGAAGAAGACGCGCACTTAACCCTTGAAACTGCACTCAGGAAGGCTTTGATAATGGAATCAAAGCAAACTTCAAAAGTTAATCACGCGGAAGAGTCTAACGTCAATTACATCAAACATAGTGCAAGCAACAAGCATATACGAAGCAGCGGTGGAGATGGCGGTACCAGTGCTGAACGGCCTAAGGGAAGCAACGACAGGAACAAAAAAGGCACTTGCAACAACAAAAAGACGTCACATGTTGACAGAGGCTACAGGAAAGCTTGTTCACACTGTGGCTGGCGAAATCTTGACTCGTATCAATGCAAATTTAAAAACAGCAAATGTCACGCTTGTGGAAAAGCTGGATACTTGGCATCTGTGTGCTATTCTAAGTCTAATAAAGCTATTAATTACTTATCCGATTCTGATGAGAGTAGCCAGGTAGATTCTAATGATAATTTAAATTTTTCTGTTTATGGCGTATCCGGCAGGAGTCCATATGATGTTCACTCATTACCATTGATGGTGCGAAATTGGAAGTTGCTTGTGACACCGGTGCTCGGTGTAGTTTGATCCCACTGTCACTTCCAGAATTGGCATAACGAAAGAATATTGAGGCCATGTAAAACTCCGTATGTATATTATAGTGGGGATAAAATCGATTTATCCGGTGAGTACGATGCTGAAATAACGTATCAAGGTACCACAAAAATGGTTTTAGTTGTAGTTACAAAAACGAAAAATCCACCGTTGCTACGACGAACATTTTTGAGAACGTTTAAATTCGAATTGTGTCAAATAAATTCAATCGGTGTCAATCGAAATTTTTCGGTACTCACTGATCAAATTAAAGATGAATTTTCGAAACGTTTTAGCGATGGTTTAGGCCTTTATAAAAACAACAAAATATCGTTATCGGCGTGTGAAAACGCCAAACCAGTTTTTTGTAAGCTGCGACCATTACCACTCGCTTAAAAAGACCGGATACAAAGGCAATTAAGAGACCTAATATCTAAGAATGTCTTAGAGCCCGTGGATAATTCGGAGTGGGGAACTCCTTTAGTGCCAATTTTAAAACCAAACGGTGAATTGAGCATTTGCGATGACTATTAAGTCACGATCAATAAAGGACTCCTAACACATTTTAATCCAAATCTGCCCATTATTTTAACGACAGACGCATGTAGCAATGCAGTCGCTGGGGTTCTAGCTCACAAAATTTCAAACAATGACATCAAACCGATAGCCTTTGTTTCTAGGGCACTATCAAAGAATGAAAAAAATTACAGCACTCTTGAAAAAGAGGCCTTGGCTACAATTTTTTGTGTCCCAAAATTGAAACAGTATCTTCTAGGTAGTCATTTCACTTTACGCACTGACCACAAACCACTGTTGTCAATATTTGGAGATAAGGGCTTGCCCAGTATGGCAGCAGCTCGTATGCAACGGTGGGCATTCACTCTCTCAGGCTTTAACTACTCGATAGAATATGTAAAGGGTAGTTCGAACACTGCGGATAGTTTGTCGCGAATTCCACAACTTCAATGCAAAAAAGAGCATAAAGAAAATAGTTTTATAAATTTCGTGGAAGCAGAGAATTACTTAAACTTTAATTATACTGTGATTGCCAAAGAGACAAGACGAGATGCTGTATTGTCTAAATTATGAGCGGCCATTCAGAATGGTACAGTGAAAGAGTTAAAGGGATATGATTTTCGCTCATTTATCAATAACAATTTAGAACTCACAGTGGAGTATGTGGAGTAGTGGAGAAACCATATACTTAAAGAATTGCATAGGTCTCATCTAGGCATTAGCAAAACCAAAGCACTGGCTAGGTCTTATGTTTGGTGGCCCAAAATCGATGAACATATAGAAACACTGATAAAGAACTGTGTTCCGTGCCAAGAGGTGCAGCCCAGTCCAGAATTAAGTTCGTTAATTCCTTGGACACCTACCGAATCGATTTGGAGCGGCGTTCATGTAGATTTCGCAGGACCCATTAAAAACACTCTACTGATTGTAATTGATTCTTATTCCAAATGGGTAGCAATATTCTTCACCAAGTAAATAACTTCGAACTTTGCTATTAGCAAGCTTAGAGAAGCATTTTGTAGATACGGGCTAGTTGACGTGTTAGTGAGCGATAATGGTTGACAATTTACATCACAAGACTTTAAAACTTGCATGAAGTTAAATAACATAAGGCACATTTTAACTGCACCAGGTCATCCGGCAACGAATGGCCAGGCCGAAAATTTTGTAAAATCAGTAAAAAAATTGATCCATGCACATCTAAAGGATAACAAAAATTCAAACATAAAAGTTATCATCAATAGATTCTTATTTGATTACCGCAATGCAAAGCATTGTAGCACAGGCGAGTCACCATCAAAACTATTTTTTAATCGAGCTTTAAAAACGCGATTCAGTTTACTCAAACCACCTCTAACGAAAGAAAATATCATTAAAAGTCAACAACCTAATGTTCGCAACCACCATGGTAAACGCAACGTTGAGTTCTGCGAGGGTCAAAAGGAATTAATTCGCGATTACCGAGATCCAAATAAACAAAATTGGACTCAAGCTACAATAAAAAAACAACTAGGTCCAAGATCTTATTGTTGCATCGTAGCACATAACAACCATGAGACAAAGAGACACTTGGATCAGATACGAGAATTTTCCGTAACTGAACATACCCGCGATGAAGTACATGAAGCCAACGCCGAAGCAAGCAATAATTCCTCCATATCTTGTTCATCAGCAAATGATCAGGAGGGTAAATATGTCAAGTAATGACACAATAAGAACTCAATCAGGTAGAGAATTGCGGCCTCGCAAAGACGGCAAAGTTATAAAATCGTATCAGTCCGATGTCGACAACTAATATACTAATTACATTTTATTTTTAGTTTCCATATGATGTAATTGTAAAATTTAAAGTTTCAAACATTCTTACAATATTTGTATTATAAATTTAAAGTTTCAAACATTCTTACAATACTTGTATTATAAATGGCATGCAATTGTTTTGAATAACATATATTATAATCCTAGGGAGAGCATGATATGTATTATGTGTTTTGCCCCGTCTGGCATCACCTTTAGTACATCTTGTGTTCAATTGTAGGAATAATACATTGCATCACTTTAAGAACACACCATGTTTCATTTCTAATATATTACATTACTTTATGAACACATTACGTTACACTTACAGTAGCTACACACGACGAGCACATCCGCGCACATGTGCGCCAACATGCTCGCTGTCGTTTGCTACAGACGGCGAGCGGCTCATAAGTGATTTTGTACTCAAAGCGTAAACATGGAAAGGAAAGACGCGGATGATGCAATTGAAATACTTATGACTTAGGTTTTTTTTATGTATGTGTTACTTAAATTTATTTATATTTTACTTATATATATGTACATACATATACATATAGTAATTTAGCCTCATTTATCAAAAATTCAATTAACGCACATGGCTTGGATGCATTTATCCGCGATGTGCACACTGCAAGCATCAACACAAAGTGAAGTTGTTGTTTTTGTTTCCAATGCGATGCTCGCAAACCACGCTACAAACGACGAGCATGCTCGCTGAAAATCAAAATTTTTTGATTTTTGACGAGCATGCTCGCAAACCGCCCTACAAACGACGAGCATGACCCGCAAGCCGCGCATGTGCGCGGATATGCTCGTCGTGTGTAGCTACTGTTATGTTATATTACACCAACTCGCTACTATGCATGTATATATAATTGGTATTAGAGGTGCAAAACTATCGATAGTCAGACCATCGATAGTTTTCGATATTATTTTCAAAACTATCGATATATCGTCGATAGTATCGTATTTATATGGTTTTGGCTCAATTTTCGTATGAAGATTTCCTTAAGAATATATTTCAAAACTACGTTTGGATATTCTTGTAAACTACTCTACACTTTTTTTAATTGTTTAACCGTTAAGTTAGAAGTAAAGTTATTGAAAATTTGAAATGAATTGAAATGGAAAAAAAATTGGGCATACTGAAATTTTATATTTGTGGTTTTAGATATCCTCCGTCATATATAAGGCATTCGTCAAGTAAATTTCAATTTTAGAAGAAGGACCCATTTTTTATCTGAGAAGTAATGGTTTTTATTTACCTTTTCTTAAATAGTAAATAGTGGTGCGTAGATAATATTGAAAGTTTTGGTATAAATTAATTTGTATCAGTTTTTTAGCGGTATTTTAAAAGATGCAAGGTTTTCCGTCATTTTCGAAATTTGACATTACTCTTTTAAAAAAGTAGCAACCAAATTTTTAGTTCAACTTGGATGTTTAAGAGAAATGAAAAGAAAAGAAGAAATAAAACTAAAATAAATACTGAATCACATGTCTGTCGGACTATCGATAGGACCAAAAAACAATCGATAGTAGGGAAAAATAAAAAACATCGATACTATCGATAGCGCCATCGATAGTTTTGCACCTCTAATTGGTATATGAATAAAGCGGGCACTCGCAGCTTAACATCTAAAAGGTGAAGTCATCGTAATAACCAAACCTTTTTCTGAGTGTATTTGGGCTCTCAAAATTGATTTGTCCACAGCAACCTTTTTTGAGCTACTGTGCACCCCACATACATTAAAAGCTCAAACAAACCTAATGCATAATAACATCATAGTTAAAAAAACAACACGCTTTTATTACAATAAGAACTAATAATAATATAATAGATTGGCGTTTACACATATGTTAGTGTTTGGCCGAGCTTGTCCTCCGATTTGTGGCGTGCGCCTTGATGTTGTCACACAAAGTGGAGGGACCTACAGTTTCACGCCGACTCCGAATGGCGATTGTATTTTTATGATAAGCTGTTTTTTATTGCCATTGCCTGCCGAGGGACGACCGCTGTTAAGAAAAAACATTTTTTCTAAATTTTTTGCGATGTTGCTTGGACCAATAAGAACTAAAAAGAAAAAGATTATTTATTGATTTAAAGATTCGTTAAATAAGGATATGAAGTTCCCTAACTTGATGCTATTTAACCTTCTAAACTAGCTTAAAATAGGATTAAAGTAATTGTCACGTAGTCATAGATGGAATAAAGTCCACTGAAAAGTTAGTTGCAGTTATTTTTTACAGGCATCCCATTGGAAACATACAGCACCTCATTGGTAGAGGGCTTCGGGTGTACGAATTTGTTGTATCATAAGGAGTTGAAGACTTGCTCTAGCTGCTAGTCTCTTAAAATTTCCTCCAATCACGTTGTAAGCAGATTTCCCATATGAATTTGCAACAAAGTTCAATTCGGCCATTGAAAGGCTTTTCATGATTTCAGACCTTTATTAAAGTTAGTATCATTTACTCATATTGTTTTTGTTTTTTACACACCTCTCCGCTTTCAGAAATGTACAATTTCATTCAATTTCAATGTTTATTTATCATATTGCTTGAGCGTCAGACGATCTAGAGTCCATTGGCATAAGTAGCCCATTACGCCCATTTGGGTGCTTAAAGTTTACATTAAAGACAATGTTTTTTATGTAAAAATAAAAATTACAAAAAATGCTATAATAAAAAAAAATCAAAAAGAAAAATGTTTACTTAATTTCTTTTTGTTTTTTATACGTTGCACATTAATGTACACTCAGAAAAAGGTTTAGTTATAATTACCAAAATTTGGTTATAGTGACCAAGTGGCAAAGTTGGATATGGCGAAATAAATATCTAGTTCAAGAAAGTCTGCAATTTACTTGAGACTTCTAGCTGGGACAAATGTATATTTGTCAATAATTACAAAACGACTTCCTTGAGTGGACAATATTATTAGTTGAATAAAATCATTTTTGAGCAAATATAAACAATGCCTTGTTTGATACAAGTTTTCAATTAATTTTGTGAACTTGCTGTAGACTTGAATCAGCTAACCGATTATTACTGGAAAAAGTTTCGGTTTGACACAAATGAAAATTTACTCGATGGTTGTTGTGTTTACTTTCTTCTTTTATTTGCATATATTAAGCATAAAAAATACATACATGTTTACATAAATAGTTACTAGTGTAAATAATACATATCGCTAGCTTAGAGTGAAAAGTTGCTAAGTCGACTTTTAATGAAAACTCATATTTTGATATAGGAGGGTAGAGAAATTGAATACGCATCGTTTCGAAAATTATAAAGGTACTTGTTTTATTTTTTCCTCTTCATAAGCAATAAAAGGAAAATTTGCTAAGTCCAAAAGAAGCACCACAAATCCCATAAGGCCAAAATAATACGACATCTTTTAATAAATATCGAATCCTTCTGATTCTTATGGAGTTTTGCTTTGCTTTAAACGCGCAAAATGTTTGATTCAAAGTCTTGCGAAATAGTTAAAGAAAATGGCTATAGGAACATTTTTTCCTCTCCTTTAAAATTTTTAAAATGGGACTTAGCAACTTTTCTTTCTAAGCTAGCGATATGTATATGGTGGTAAGAATTTCATAAAAAGAAACGATGAAACAGGAACAGTCGTGCGAAAACCAAGGTCAATATCTTCTGGAAGTGCTGGTTTAAGTATACTGCCTTGCTTTTTCCTTGGCTAAATAGATACTTTCAAATTATAATTCACATGAATTATATATTCACTGAGAAACCCCGGTTGGCATCACACTTTATATTTTTAAATAACTATACGCACACCGAAACACACAGGTACTGCGGAGTGGAAGGGCGCACTGCTTACCACTACACCACAGCGGTCGGCAAAATATGCACGTATATTCATGTCACTTAGACCTTCAGCCTCTTCCACTTTGATCCAAATCCTGAGAGGTCGCGCACAGAGGTGGCCACGGTGACATGAAATGCTTCAAATGCTTCTTCTCTTTTTTTTTGTATAATATGTATTTGTTAATTAAATCTTTCTTTCGAAACTGACAATAAGTTTTCAAATCTTACAAACTACCATTAAATTTAAAATTTCTGCGCCAATGCTTAGAAACTTTTGTATTTTTATACCCGAGCGCACTTTTGCACAAGGGTATTATAACTTTGTTCACATAACGGTTGTTTGTAACAGGAAAAACGAATCGAGATAGATATAGACAAATGTATACATAAATGATTTGAATAAAAAGAGAAATCGATTAAGCGGTGACTGTCTGTCTGTCCGTCCGGCTGTGCACACGATAACTCGAGTAAAAATTGAGATATCTTAACGAAACGTTGTACGTGCACTTCTTTCGGGCGTAGGACGGATGGTATTAAAAATGGGAAAAATCGGACAATTACCACTCCTACCCCCCATATAACGGTAATTTTCAGAAATACGAAAACTGCGATATTTTAGTTACTACTGAAGATTTTTCACTCAAAATTGATATTTACAATAATTTTTAGACGCAAAATAAGAATATTATAAATTTTTGGAAAATGTGCATAGCCACGCGCACTTATGGTTACACGTGTATAACTTGGTAACCGCTACACCAACTTCTTCCAAACTTGGCGCGGTTGTTGGCCTTGGTACAGCATACCAAATGGCTGAAAATTTTTAAAATCAGACAATAACCACGCCCACATCCCATATAACGTTAATTTGGAGAAATACGAGATCATCGATAAATCAGTAAATATTAAACCTAATTTAATCAAAATTTATGCTTGAAGCAATTCTTTACCAAGAAATACATTTATGATAAAATTTTGGAAAATGGACATGGTACCGCCCACTTATGATCACATATATGTATCGAGGTAACCGTTCTACCAATTTGTACCAAACTCGAAACTTCAATATTTCGAAATTCAAGGACGCTAGTTTATTCAAAATTGATACACCCCGGCTTACCATGTAGCGGTAGCTTTCGGAAAGGTGAAAATCAATTATTTAATACTTACCCCGCGTATTTAATGTTCGGCTCGGCCGAACTTAGACTTTCTTACTTGTTTACATATATATTTATTGCAGTTGTTGTAGCTGCTGCTGTGGTTTTCGAAGTGGACAAGATTCCAAGCAATTCCAGAGCCGCACTGTCTGGGCGGGTGGAAAGGACTAGTTTCCACGCCGCGCCTTCGCTTCTCTATATTTAAGTAATTACAATCCAGTGGGCTGTGTTCGGTCGATTAGGACAAATTTCCGAGCCGCACTGACACTGGTGTTGGGTGATCGGTCTGAAAGGACGAGTTCCAGAGCCGTCATTGATATATTGCGCTTCGTTTGTCGCTTTAACTGCCGCAGCGATGTACGAACAGCACATAGCACAGTTTTCTCGCTCGTCGCATTTCAGTCAGGGTTTCATCTGTGCGTTTGTGTGAAACTAAAAGTGCGAAGCGGTGCCATACGGAAAAGGGGTATTTTTCGGAAAACAATTAAAACTAAATGTATTCAACAAAAAATTGGATTACTCGCTTAACAAAACAAAGTTACACTGGCGATCAAAACTGAGTGCATGGTTATTAACCGACTTCAAAGAAAGGAGAAGGTTATCAGTTCGTCGATAATTTTTTTTTATCGGTGAGGTGGTACCCCAAGGGTGGTCCCATACTAATTTTGCTTAGATCCTATGATTGGGTAGTGAAGAAATTTATGATAATCTTTAATTTTTATATGAAAATTGAAGTCGGTTTTGTTCTTTGTTTAAAAATCACTTGTTTTATTTTAAATATTTACAGTTTATTTTTCTGTTGATTCAATTTTTCAAACTTATTACAAACTCTAGAAAAATGGAACAAAATTCCATAAAAATTTTGGACTTTTTAATCTGAATTCTTGAATATGCAGTTACATACATGACTCATGAAATTTTAGTAAAACAAGTGCAAACGCGGCTATTTTTGATACTTTTTCGCTGATGGATTTTTTCTATACAAGCATGAATTTGAAAAAAATTCACAAAACCGTTTGCAAAAAAAAAAAAAATAAAAATCAAGACAGTTTTTACAAATTGCACTTCTTATAAGAAAAAAACCCTAACTGCATACCCAAGAACTTAGATTAAAATGTTCAAAAATTTGGATGGAAATTTGCTGCATTTTTCTAAAGTTTGTATTAAGTTTGCAAGTTTGATTGATGCATATGGTTTTGATTAAAGCATGAAAACAATTTTTTATAAAAAGAATAACAAAAAAATTTACTTGAAAAACATTGTAGACATCTGAAACAATCACAGTCCACTCAGTTTTGATCGCCAGTGTATGTGCATTAAAAAAAATACATTCAGCCTTAAATATGGCACAATAGTATTTTCAAATAAAAATTGTACTTTTCGGTCAACTTTTGATTCAACTAGTTGAAGTTGAACAATGCAAACACGCCTTAAGCGAAAGATGACCGATCTCGGGAGAAAATGGGCGACCCACCCAACCTGCCGTAGCAAGGGGGATAAAAAGTTAAAATAGGCCCCCCAATGGGGTACGTCTGGCAACCCTAGAACTCTAGTATATTTTTAAATACGAACATTTTTAAACGCTAATCAAATATAAAGTATTCATTTTTACTATGCTTTATTTCCAATACCAAATAGTGCAAAAAAGAATCGAATAAGAATTCAAACAATTCTTATTTGTACCAATTTGTATTTGCGCAAATATTTGTGTGGTGTAGTTTGCGTATAATCCATTGATTTTTATCCGTGAACATTTTGCGTGATATGCTTTCACAAATTCTGTGTTTGTTGTAAGTGAGCCACAGTGATGTTGTTATGAGCCAACTGCGCCAATTGAGGTACTGGATGAGCACGCCTATCCTAGACTAACGGTTGTCGAAACGGGAAGTTGGGAATAGTGCCAAGAGATAGAGCATCCCCGACTTGGTAATTCATTCTTTCGTTTTCAAATAAAAAAATTTGCGTCCATTTTAGAAGTCCAGGACGAGTTTTATTCGAAGGTCATTTAGAGGGTGAAAAGGCACTTACGAGTAAAAAGTTTCAAACAAAAGTTACATATT
>NW_023458563.1:15690825-15701043 GCF_013731165.1 Rhagoletis pomonella
TATCGCACTTAGGTTTTGATCGCCAGTGTATGTACATTAAAAAAATACATTCAGCCTTAAATATGGCACAATAGTATTTTCAAATAAAAATTGTACTTTTCGGTCAACTTTTGATTCAACTAATCGCTTTTGAAAGTTGAACAATGCAAACATGCCTTAAGCGAAAAATGAACGATCTCGGGTGAAAATGGGGGACCTACGCAACCTGCCGTAGCAAGGGGGACAAAAAGAAAAATAGGCCCCCAATGGTCGTCGAAACGGGAAGTCGGGAATAGTGCCAAGAGATAGAGCATCCCCGACTTGGTGATTCATTTTTTCGTTTTCAAATAAAAACATTTGCATCCATTTTAGAAGTCCAGGAGAAGTTTTATTCGAAGGTCATTTAGAGGTTGAAAAGGCACTTACGAGTAAAAAGTTTCAAACAAAAGTTACATATTTTTATCCTCAGCATCCGAATCTGTAGTAAAGGCATGTAAATAGTATGTCTAATTTAAAAAAAGGACTTCCGGTCAGTTTAACCCACTTCTGGTTGAAACCGGATGTCGGTAATACCACTAAAAGTCAGAGCATCCCCTATTTAATAGATCCTATTTTTGCGTTTTTCATACAGAAAAAAATATTCCCTTCATTTTAAAGGGTGTGGATGGGAGACACCTTGATAGCTTTTTCGGTACATTTTCATCTTATCTCACTTAGGTGAGGTATCAATTTATTTGAAAGAAATGTTCTTTCAACTTTTTGAAATTAGCGATGACCAAAGTTAAAAAAACTAAGAAAAATAGGGGGTTTTCAAATTTTACCCAATGAAAACTCTCAACAAACTAAGTCTAAATAATCCCCATTGCATTTTTGATTTTTAAAATCGGATGAAAAGTAGTCAAGCTGTCAATAAATAAGTGAATCAAGTACAATAATAACGGCTTTATAATTTAAAAAAAATGGAGGGTTCAAGAAACATAAAAAATCTATTTTAATGTTGTACTCGATCCTAGCTACAACCTACACTAAGTTATTTCGCGAGTGTTTCGTGATTTTTAACCGACTTCCGAAGGTTCGAAATTTAGAAGGTTATCACTTTGTCGGGATAATTTTTTTATGTATGTTACCGCATAACTTTTGACCACGTTAACCGATTTCTATAATTCTTTTTTGAAAGGAAAGGTGTTACCTCACAGGTGGTCCCACACTAAATTGGTTTAAATCCGATCATTGGATCATGAAGAAATTAACGATAATCTTAAATTTTTATATGAGAATTGAAGTCGGTTTTTTTTAGCTTAAAATTACTTGTTTTTTATAGAATCGTCTAATTTATAACATTATGCATAAGTTTGGTGAATTTCTTTTCTGAAAAATTTCGATTTTTGACCTAAAAGTATACATATGTAATACATCAAAGGAGGCTAAGAGGGAAAATTTGTCTCAATCTTCAAGAGAATCCTATCGCTACAATAAGCAATTTAATGAAGTTAACAGATTTAATACATTTTGCTACAATAGCGCTGGCATCTGTTAACTGTAAACCATTCTTCTTTTGTTCGAAAAAAATATCACAGTATTACGCATACATTGAAAATACTACTACTTTGTCAGTCCACCCTTTAATTTTATTCAAAGGACGTAGATTAACCGTTATCAAAATTTAATTTTTTAATCAGAGTTTTCATACATTTTTAGGGTATGCAGTATAGTGGTTACCAGTGCGCGCTACCATTCTGCATTGCCTGGGTTCAAGTCCGGTTCAACTCAACATCAAAAATAAAAATCAAAGAAGTTTTCCAATTGTATTTCTGCGATAAAAAATCGGTTATCATAAAAAATACAATCGCCGTTCGGAGCCGGCGTAAAACAGTAGGTTCCTCTCCTTTGTGTAACAACATCAAGGCGCATGCCACAAATTGGAGGAGAAGCTCGCCCAAACCAGTGTTGCCAGAAATAAATATCCATTCAAGGCTAGAATCTCTAGAACAAAAGGCTAGAAAGGGCTAGGAATATAAACAATTTTAGAGCTAATAAAAAGGCTAGTTTCATTATTAATCGGTTTAAATTTTTTATTTTTTTTTGTTATTATAGCCTTTTTATTGAGCTTGAGGCCGTTTTTAATGAAAAACTATTGTCGAAAAGCAAGAACAATTTGAAAAAATGGTAGAAGTGATAGCTATTTCGGAAATAACCACATTTCTTCATCAGACTTCTTCAGCGGGATTCGATCCGACGACCCCAGCTGACTCAGCCAGTTGCCTACGCACTGTGCTAAGTTCGTCTTATAAACTGTTGTTGCTTTTTCCACTTTTTTCATGTGAGCCAACTACAATCAAGCGCAGCTATTCCAGTGCTATTTAAACTTGATCATGTGGTTGTTGGCTTTGCTAGTTTTTGTTAATAATTCTAATTTTAGAATGTTTACCTTTTAGGTGTGCTCGTCCTTAAGTTATTTGTTTCTGTTATTTATGTATTATAAGACCATAAATAACAAAAACAAATAACTTAAGGACGAGCACACCTAAAAGTTACACATTCTAAAAATTGAATTATTAACAAAAACCAAAACACAACAACCAAATGATAAAGTTTAAATAGCACTGGAATAGCAGCGCTTGATTGTAGTTGGCTCACATGAAAAAAGTGGAAAAAAGAACAACAGATTATAAGGCGAACTTAGCACAGTGCGTAGGCAACTGGCTGAGTCAGCTGGGGTCGTCGGTTCGAGTCCCGCTGAAGAAGTCTGATGAGGAAATGTGGTGATTTCCGAAATAGCTATCACTTCTACCATCTTTATACCCGAGCGCACTTGCGCACAAGGATATAATAACTTTGTTCGCATAACGGTTGTTTGTAACAGCCTAAAGAATCTAGAGAATAGAGATATAGACAAATGTATACATAAATGATCAGAATGAAAAGAGAAGTCCATTAAGCCATGTCTGTCTGTCCGTCCGTCCATCCGTCTGTCCGTGTACACGGCAACTCGAGCAAAAATTGAGATATCGCAACGAAACTTGGTATATAGGTTGCCCTTTATCCAAGGTAGGTTGCTATTGAAAATGGGCGAAATCGGACGGTAACCATGCCCTTTCTCATATAACGGTATTTTCGAAAAATGCAAAAACTATGATATTTCAGTAAATATTTGATCCAAATTGATAAAAATTAGCATATAAAGTAGAATTTTGGTACAAAATAATGTTATTATGAAATTTGTGGAAAATACTGTATCTTAGTAGCCGCTTCACCAATCTCTACCAAACTCGGTCCGAGCCGTGCCTAGGGTCCAGCTAAGAAATCCGTTGAAAATCTTTGAAATCGGGCAATAACCACGCAACTTCCTATATAACGGTAATTTACAGAAACACGAAAACTGAGATAGATCAGTAACTACTGCAGCTAATTGACTCAAAATCTATGATTGCAATGACCACTAATCAAAAAATTAGGCTATTAAAAGTTTTTGGATTTTGGGCGTGGCGCCGCCCACTTATGACCACAAATGTATATCTCGGTAACCGATCTATCAATTTCTACCAAACTTAGTGCATTTAATAACCGTGGTACGAAAAAGACATTCGTTGAAAATTATTGAAATCGGACTAAAATTGCACCGGTTTCTTGTATAACGGTAATTTTCGGATATATGAAAACTCCTATATTTCAATAACTGAGGTCGTTAATTTACTCCAAGTCAGTACTTACAACTATCTCTTAACAATAAATAAGACTGCTATAGACTTTTAGGTAGTTTAAAGAAAGTTGATACCTTGCCGGGTATATAAAATTCGGTTTCGCTCGAACTTATACTTCTCTACTTGTTTCAAATTGTTGTTGCTTTTCCACAATAGTGGAACGGCCTTAAGCTCAATAAAAATTATTGGGTTAGATTTTTTTTATTTTAGAACAAATTTCCAAATTTGTATTTGTTTACGTACATAGGCATGTACAGTTTTCATTCTAAACAAATATTCTGAGCTTAAACCTCGCAAAAGAAAACACAAAATCTGTGGTCGTAAACAATAACCGCCTAAGTCGACTTAAGTAAGAATTGAGTTATATATGCTTTCGTATTCTGCAACTACTATGCCATGTGTACGTGAAATCCCCATCTCGCCAGCTAGGTTATTTAAAAAGTTATAGACCAGGGGTGGGCAAGGCCGAAGCCGAAAAGAGCCACATGTAAATTCTAAATGCTACAAAGAGCCACAAAAAAAAACAACAAAAGCAAAAATTTTATTTTTAAATAAAATTATTATTAAAAATGAAAAACCGTAATTGTATTATTATTCTAATGTACGTAAGATAGATATTAAAGAAAAATAAAAAGATCCCTTGGCCAAATTTTCGAAATCTGGGTTTACGTCAGTTGAAGCCGTTCGTAATAGTTCTGTTAAATATTGGTAAGTCAATAAGTACGTTCGTTTAAAATTTTCAGTAAAAAATGTCCAACAGCAAAATACCGGCGAAATGTCATCTGTTCTCTCAAAAGAGAAAAATATCCAAAATAGTATGCGAACAGAAAATTTGCAGAAACTTGCAAATTAGACGAACATCTGATAGAGATTTTGTATACATTCAAAAGTATACAAATGAAAACGTAAAAAAAACAAATTTCGAAGTCTTATCCTAACACAGTTCACTGACTAAATGAATAATTACTTACTTCTTACAAGTTTAATTAGTCGCATTTTAATATTTTAACTTCCAAACCATCAAATTCAATTTAGGGAATTGCATAAATTCCAACCAGCTGTTTTTGATCTCCTGTTTTCTTGTTGGCAAATTGCTGTTGGCTAAAATTTTTCCAGCAGAAAGTGGCAGCTTTGCCTCAAAATGAAATGTCATTTTGCTCTCTCAATTTCCCCTACTTTGCAAGTTTGTTGCAACTTTTAATAATAATCAGGCGCGCGAATGCAACTAATCGAGAACGGTATTTTGCCTTTACGAAATTCATTTTAGAGTACAAAGACTCACATTTACGCTACGCGTACCCTGCAGCCGACATCGGCCGATATCGGCTATATGCGGGCGATATAAATAAACACTTGTGATTATATGAGCGCTCTCACACCGTTGACGTCCGTCAGTGACGATAAATTCAAACATGTTTGTTTTTCTCGTCCGATGTCGGGTGAAAAGTACCAAAATGGAATGCGAAAAATTAACTTATTGGGTGCAAAACAAAAAAATTACCTATAAAATCACATGTTTAGAGTATGTCAATTTGTGCGTACAAATATGGTCGGCAAATAATCTGGTTAAGTGTGCGCATCATTCGGACGGTCAAATTGTTCGGCCGAAATCAGTCGGCCTATCGGATGCAAAGTGCGCCTAGCGTTATACGTTGTACCAAAAATTGAAAATATACGGCACGCAGCTGTTTTCAACAGTGGATATTGTAAAACTGGTACTTGTTGCCGGAATTCAAGCAACCGCAAAGCTTTATGTTGCATTTCCATTGCCTTATCTTGTTTTAATTCCAAAAACTCTAACTCTTCTGCGCTTTAGTATTTCGGATATTGTAAATTCACCCTCAATTATATTACTAAAAAAGGGTTTCTGAAGTATACAAACGTACATTTAAATAATTTCAAATCGGCAATTTTTTTTCAAAATCTGCTTTTAAATCGTGTGCAATATTTTTTTCTTGTCATGAAAAATTATGAAATATTATTTTTTTGAGATCACGAATAAAAAGACGCAGTTTAGTTTCAAAACTTAAAATAATTTACGACAAATCAAAACCATTTTTATTCTCTCCTTGTAGAGACAAATTCAAGTTTTGCAAATGTTCCATCATATCGGTAAAGAACATTAAGTCAGAATAATTCAGTCAAATAAGGCAAAAAAAGGGCAAACCTCGGAATGAAAGATAATAAGCTAAAAATTTGCACCCGTCTTAATTTTGGTGTTACAAAACTTACCACAAAAGTCTCATATGATCACGTGTCCGCGTCTTAAGATATTTAAGGTCAAAGGTCACGAAAATCAGTTTTTTGCAAAAATCTCGTTTCCTTTGCACTGAATGACATTCAAGGTGATTGGAAAAATTGTATAACGAAAAATTCTCTTCAACTTTTGTTTCAAGAAATTGTATGTACATTCAACCCTTCTTGAGATAGAGCGCAAAGAGTGGGGGACCGCTACCTGTATATACAATAACGCGAGGTCAGCTAGTAGAATACAACAAATAAACGAGTTATGTAGTTAATTATTCACTTAAACTACTATTAGCATTATTAAATTTTTATTATATATTATTTAATATACTATATTTATAGATATTAATCATAAATTAAATATTTATTAATATAATAATTAATATTTATTTAATTTTTATCAATCATAAAATATATTTTAATGAAATACTTCAAATGCATTTTAATTATATTTTATAATAATAATAATAATAATAATAATAATAATAATAATAATAATAATAATAATAATAATGTTTGGCCGAGCTTCTCCTCCGACTAGTGGCGTGCGCCTTGATGCTGTCACACAAAGCGGAGGGACCTTCAGTTTTAGAAGCTGTTTTTCATGGCAGAAATACACTCGGAGGTTTGCCATTGCCTGCCGAGGGACGACCGCTGTTAAGAAAAAACCTTTTTCTATATATTTTTTTGGGATGTTGCTTTGACCAGGGCTTGAACCCAGGTGCTGATGAGTGAAAGCGCGCACTGCTTACCACTACACCGCAGCGGCCGACAAAATAAACTGCATATAAAATAAAGTAAGATCAACTGCAGAATTCAACAATTAGGATTTTTATAATTAATTAGATACTGAAAATAAAATATTAATAAAATAATAAAATAAAATATGACAATAATAAAATATTAATATGGAATAGTGCCAATTAGTTTTAATTATATTTTTATTTATTAATCGAATAATCAATTCATTGAAGTATAATTTTAATATATATTTTTTGTTATTGTTTATGGTAAACATTTTTTTTTAATATTCTTCTAGTTCATCATCTTCTTCTCCTTCTTCTTCTGGCTGTTCAATATCGCATTCATTATCGTCATTCTCGTTTTCTAAACTATCAGAATAGAAATATTCAAGAATATCAGGTGCATATTAACTTTCTTCAATGAAATCATCTGAAGTTGATGAAGCGTTGAGACATGCTTGTCCATTACACTGCCCACAAATTAAAGAGCATTGCAATCCTGATTTCCTGCATCCGCAATTAGAACCACAACCTTTCTTGCAATTACAAAATATTATATTAAGCAGTTCTTCTGGTGCTGGCTTTAATAATGTTGTTATTGGTTCCAGGGGTTCATTTTGCAGTACCCAGCCCCATTCCTGGCGTTCTAAATTATTTCCCAACCAAATTTGGGTCTGATAATGGACACGACGAATGGAAGACTTGATAACTGCACTGGTTTGTTAAAGTGTCTATATCGTATTCTGATTTTGGAGCATTATACGTTGCTATGAAAATACGTACTCCATTTTCAAATAATTCTTATACAGAGCAGTTTTTTTTGTTGAAATACTTCAGCTGACTCATTTAAATGGTTATTTTTTCCACCATTTTAATAAATGATATTTTTCCTTTTTTTATAAAGCGCAGAAGTCGTATCACACCCACTAAACGCGTGTAAAAATAAAATATGTTTTTAGAATGAGGGTATTTATCAAAACTTTTCGATGAAAACAATCGTGTCTCCACATTACTTATACCAATTTTTTTGAAAAAAATTTCTTGTTGATGTGTTTGAGTACGCCCTATCAAGATAACTAGCAAATCAATATCTTCGCCTATGATTACAGCTGTTTTTTGATGTTAAGGCTCTGCAATAGCTGTTTCCACAATGAGAACATCAGCATCATCTCTGGCTTGTTTTGTAGTGATATTAACAGTTTTTTAATTTTTCGATAAGCATGTCGATAATTTTTTTTTTTTATTAGATGCATTCGATAAAAAATTTTCTTGGCTGATTGTTTGGCCATTGTTTCATTAAAACTGAGTTCATAAGATTTTGAATGAGCAGCAGTTCTACTTAGTTGTTCCATTGCTTTAATGTTCTAACTGTAGTCTGAGTAACCAACAAATACAACAATGGTACTTGATCCATAATGTGTTTGTAAATATTTGACGTATTTATCTAAAATACTACAGAAAGTTTCATCTTTATTTCATACAACGTGGTGGAAAAGAAATCCACCATCGATAATATACGTTGTAGTGATTTCATCCAATTGAATATCAATAAACGCCATATTGTTATATAGTGCTGATTTTGTTGTTTTTTTCATGCCATTATTATCAAATAAAGATGTTGGATACGGACTTAACTCATATTTCAGATATTCTTTTAGATTATTTTGAAACTTTTTGTTTACAGTTATTCTCTGGAAGAGTAGCAATGGATCAATAGAAACTCTACAATCGTTAATTTTAACAGATTTGTTAACTATTGAAAGTGGTAGTACTTTGTCAACACATCTCAGTTTTATCTCATTAAAGTTCAAACCGGTTATTTTCGCCATTGATTCGATGCCGATATCATACGCTCTGTGACAATTAATTTGGTGATTACCCACGATTCCAGAAGCTATGGATACCATCTGTTTTGTGCATTGAAAAGGATCATGAAGAGTAAACCAATCAAGCAGTTTACTTACATCGCTATTATCTCTTTTAACTCGTGAATCTCTAGTATCAACGTGTTGTTCTGAAGAACCTAAAGAAATGTTACAAAACTTCTCAATCTCCTCGCAGATTGTATTCGTAGCGTACATAGCATATACCTATTTACATAAAACACTTTCTTCATAGATTTCATAAGACTTTGCTCTATCACCGTGTCTGTCCACGTAACAGAATTACATTTTTCTGATCGTTTCACTGTAAAGAATCCATTTCTAAAATTCTCAAGTCTATTTATCCATTGTTTCTTCCAATTTGATCATATATTGAAGATATAAATAGGCTGATTTTGCATATAGAAAGCGACCACTTGCATGAAAATATGGAGGCACTTTTCGCACTGCATCAGGATGTTCTTTAAAAAGTCCAGAGCTATTGAAACCATTTCGAAATACTGTACCCATAACTGAGCTGTGGGACCTTGAGCTTTTAACTCAATCAATTTATTTTGAAATAGAGCAATTATTGAGTTTGAATTATTAGCACATCCTTCAACATTTTCGTAGGAAACATCGTTCCCAGTTGTCTGTGCAACTAGCTCATCTAAAACACAGCTTTCAATCTTCATGTCTTGAAACATGCTTGTTGATAATGCAAGTCGTAACAGCGTATGACCTCTAATACTTCTTGAATAAGCGTGACCACTTAACAGTTTTTCAACAGAATTTGGAGCTTAAATTTTTCTTAAAACTTCTTTGGGTCCACTCCCATCCATTAAATATCCTATTCATTCGAGAAAAGACATAGGCATTTGAAAGCCTCCTAATTTCTCTACCATTTTCGACAAGTTTGAGTTTGTATCTGCCGCAGCAACCATTCCACGTGCTTTTGAGTAAAGAGGTTGATCAAACGTTATTACACATGTTTTTTGTCATCCGTCTTGGCAATATATTTACTTGGAAGAAACAGAATCCCAGAATTTGAAAAATTCTTATAATTTTTTGTGAATTGTTCAAGATAGCCATTCCATCCTGGTAACGGTGAGATATTTTTCCATTTTCCATACAACCATAAAAAATCTACTGCATTTAAGTGTTGTTGAGGTTGTACAAGTTCATCATGCAGGTTTTGAACTTGAATCTTGCTGAATCCAGATACAACTGGCTTTTCATATGTTAAAAGAGATACATCTGATACTGTTGCCAAATCTTTGGCAGTTGGTTTTGTTGTGCATTTTTTTATGCATTCATCGTAAATGATAGCATTTTTTGGAGTAAATATTTTTATCATTCCCATTACATGAAGAGTATTATTACCGTCAAGACTATTGACATTTATATCTGCATTATCCCCAACATTTGTCCAAGAGAACCTGACTCTGATGCTAAAATACGAGGCTGCGGATGATAAACTGCTGAAATTTCATACTGTACAGTACTATTATATGTACGGTGACCATAAATATCGATTCAAAATGAAGGACAATTTTTCAAAATATGCCTACATATATTTACGTAGTATAAAAATATCAAAAGAGTATTTATGATTCTAAATTCTTAATACATTTTAAACTTTAAAAACGAATCACGTTTTCTTCGTCGATATTAATATTTTTTTAC
>NW_023458563.1:15701143-15705868 GCF_013731165.1 Rhagoletis pomonella
CTATAACCAAATCTTGGTAATTATAACTAAACCTTTTTCTGAGTGTACATTAATGTGCAACGTATAAAAAACAAACAGAAATTAAGTAAACATTTTTCTTTTTGATTTTCTTTTTTGATTATAGCATTTAAAAAAATGTTTATTTTTACATAAAAAACATTGTCTTTAATGTAAACTTTAAGCACCCAAATCGGCGTAATGGGCTACTTATGCCAATGGACACTAGATCGTCTAACGCTCAAGAAACATGATAAATAGACATTGAAATTGTATGAAATTGTACATTTTTGAAAGAGGAGAGGTGTACTAACTTTACTAAAGGTCTGAAATCATGAAAATCTTTTCAATGGCCGAATTGAACTTTGTTGCAAATTCACATGGGAAACCTGCTTACAACGTGATTGGAGGAAATTTTAGGAGGCTAGCAACTAGAGCAAGTCTTCAACTCCTGATGTTACAACAAATTCGTACACCCGAAGCCCTCTACCAAGGGGGTTCTGTATGTTTCCAATGGGATGCCTGTAAAAAATAGCTGCAACTAACTTTTCAGTGGACTTTGTTTCGACTATGACTACGTGACAATTACTTTAGTCCTATTTTGAGCTAGTTTAAAATGTTAAATAGCATCAAGTTAGGGAACTTCATATCCTTATTTAATCTTTAAATCAATAAATAATTTTTTTCTTTTTAGTTCTTATTGGTCCAAGCAACATCGCAAAATATTTAGAACAAAGGGTTTTTAAAAGCGGTCGTCCCTCGGCAGGCAATGGCAAACCTCCAGGTGTATTTCTGTCATAAAAAACAGCTTCTAATAAAAATACAATCGCCGTTCGGAGTCGGCGTAAAACTGTTGGTCCCTCCACTTTGTGTCACAACATCAAGGCTCACGCCACAAATCGGAGGACAAGCTCGGCCAAACACTAACATATGTGTAAGCGCCAATCTATTATATTATTATTAGTTCTTATTGTAATAAAAGCGTGTTGTTTTTTTTAACTATAATTTTATTACGCATTAGGTTTGTTTGAGCTTTTAATGTATGTGGGGCGCACAGTAGCTCAACAAAGGTTGCTGTGGACAAATCAATTTTGAGAGCCCAAATGTGAACCGATTTGAAGTTTTTTTTTTACACTCAGAAAAAGGTTTGGTTATAATTACCAAGATTTGGTTATAGTGACCAAGTGGCAAAGTTGGATACGGCGAAATAAATATTTACACCCCTATTGCGAATGTCGACTGGCAGTAGATAAACGACTATTAAGCGATTATCGATTAGCGATGCTATTGCGAGTGTCGCTTAGTCGCTCAATTAGCGACTGTGAATACTTTTTAATCACTCATCCTTCTATTGCTGTTTTTAGTCGTTGGAGTTTGCGTTTATAAAATTTACATAAGAAAGTGGTACTATAATGGATAAAAAGTAAGTCAATTGAACTGGAAGTTGTAAAAAATTGTGAAATATACATATGCATGTATGTGTCTGAATTACAGATCAAAAATTATAAGCAACAAAAGGCAACTTGCGCGGTTGTTCGTACTGATGCAGGAGAGTGAAGACATAGGCAAAGGAATTTCCGGAAAGAGTAGGGTAGGAAGCTCCGCTTCTATTGGAAAAGATACATATACAATATTTCTTGTGCATATAACTCCGGCTACGCCATCCACAGTGTTTTTGCGCAGAACCAACATCAAAAGTTTATACAAAAAAACTGCATAATTTATTAATTGACTAGTGCTCGGAAATTTGAAATCTTTATTTTAAATTAAAGTTGAATTCTTTCAATACACTTGTTATGTTGTTATGTTAAAATTTTTAAACTCGGGTCACGCGTTTGGACACAAAAACCCAACATCATTGTACAAAAAACAACCGTACCGTATTTCTTAAACTTCCATAAAGTTTATTAATGAGGAAAACAGCTTTTCCTGCAAATCATGTAAAGCCTAAAAACTGTGAAGCATCGGGAACGCAACTTCTATTCATAAAACTCACACGTGTACATACACCTTCAAAGTCCAAGGGATCCGACGAATCTCGCAATTCCTTCCTTGCTTTAGCTAACTCTACTAATCTATTAGCTTCCGCATCATCTTCCTCATCACTAAACCATATTTCAACTGTGTCCATGTTTTAAATTTTATAATAAAAGCAATTATTTTAAAAATGATGTAAATAAAACACTCAAGAAACAAATGTAAACAAACAAACAGCTGTTTACAATTCTGTCAACCATTCACCATAGTACAAATTTGTATCGATCAAGTTACACAATAGCAAAATAAAAGATGATCGACTCGATCGACAAATTTTTATTCTACTGCCAGTCGACACTCGCAATAGGGGCCCTAGTTCACGAAAGACTGCAATTTACTTGAGACTTCTAGTTGGGACAAATGTATATTTGTTAATAATTACAAAACGACTACCTTGAGTGGACAATATTGGTAGTAACTGACGCCAATTGAAAATGCCAAGTGAAGCCAAGTCCTTCTCCACCTGGTCTTTCCAACGCAGAGGAGGCCTTCCTCTTCCTCTGTTACCAGCATCGCGGCAGAGCAGGAGCGTTTCTGTCCATCCGAACGACATGGCCAAGCCAGCGGAGCCGCTGAATTTTAATTCGCTGCACTATGTCTATATCGTTGTAAAGCTCATACAGCTCATCGTTAAATCGTCTGCGATATTCGCCATCACCAACGCGTAAAGGTCCGTAAATCTTTCGCAGAATCTTTCTCTCGAAAACTCCAAGAGGCGCCTCATCAGATGCTTTCATTGTCCATGCTTCCGCGCCATACACCAGCACAGGCATGATGAGTGACTTATAGAGTGTGATCTTTGTACGACGAGAGAGGACTTTACTTCTCAATTGCCTACTCAGCCCAAAGTAGCACTTGTTGGCAAGAGTAATTCTCCGTTGGATTTCAAGGCTGACATTATTGTTGGTGTTAATGCTGGTTCCCAAATAAACGAAGTCGTCTACTTTTTCAAACTTGTAACTGTCAACAGTGACGTGGGTGCCAGGACGCGTATGCTCTGACTGTTTGTGTGATGACAGGAGATACTTCGTTTTGTCCTCGTTCACCACCAGACACATTCGCTTTGTTTCTCTATCCAATCCCGAGAAGGCAGAACAGACGTAGCCCTTGTTTTTACCGATAATATCGATGTCGTCGGCATACGCCAGCAATTGTACGCTCTTATAAAGTATTGTGCCGGAGCGGTTCAGTTCTGCGGCTCTTATTATCTTCTCCAACATAAGATTAAAGAAATCACACGAAAGGGAGTCCCCTTGTCTGAAACCTCGTTTGGTATCAAACGGCTCGGAGAGGTCCTTCCCTATTCTGACGGAGCTGGTGGTATTGCTCAACGTCATTTTACACAGCCGTATTAGTTTCGCGGGTATACCAAATTCAGACATCGCGGCATAAAGGCAACTTCTCTTCGTGCTGTCGAAAGCGGCTTTGAAATCGACAAATAGATGGTGTGTGTCGATCCTATTCTCGCGGGTCTTTTCCAAGATTTGGCGTATTGTGAATACCTGATCTATGGTGGATTTTCCAGGCCTAAAGCCACACTGATAAGGTCCAATCAGCTCGTTGACGGTGGGCTTCAGTCTTTCGCACAATACGCTCGATAAGACTTTGTAAACTATGCTTAGAAGGCTGATCCCGCGGAAGTTGGTGCGAATGGCGGGGTCGCTTTTCTTGTGGATTGGGCAGAGCACACTTAAATTCCAGTCGTCGGGCATGCGTTCATCTGACCATATTCTGCATACGAGCTGATGCATGCACCTAATCAGCTCCTCGCCGCCGTACTTGAATAGCTCGGCTGGCAGGCCGTCAGCTCCAGCAGCTTTGTTGTTTTTCAGCCGCGTAATCGCTATACGTACCTCGTCATAGTCAGGCGGTGGGACAGCTACTCCATCATCATCGACTGGGGACTCGGGTTCGTCTTCCTCACTACCTTCAGCGCTGCTACCGTTCAGTAGGTTATAAAAGTGTTCCCTCCACAATTTAAGTATATTCTGGACATCGGTCACTAGGTCGCCATTGTAGTTCTTACAGGAGTTCGCCCCGGTCTTGAAACCTTCCGTAAGTCGCCTAACCCTCTGGTAGAATTTTCGGGCGTTCTTCCTGCCGGCCAGCCTCTCAAGCTCTTCGCACTCACGTATTTCGGCCTCTCTCTTCTTATTGCGGCAAATACGTCTCGCTTCCTTCTTCAGTTCCCTATAACGATCCCACATGGCTCGCGTTGCGCCCGATCGCAGCGTGGCCCTGTAGGCGGCATCTTTTTTCTCTGCGGCTTCTTGACATTCCTCATCGTACCAGTTGTTCTTTCGGGCTCGCTGAAATCCAACTACTTCTTCGGCGGCGGTACTTAATGATCGGGAAATGTGGTTCCACTGCTCGCGTACGTCGGATTGTTGAAGAGTGCTCTAAGAGAGCAGTTGTGTGAGTCGAGTGGCGAATAAATTGGCTGTCTGTTCTGATTGCAGCTTTTCGACGTTAAGCTTTCCTTGCATTGTTGGGCGCACATTTTTTGCTGCACAGAGGCGGGTGCGTATCTTGGCTACAACAAGATAGTGGTCCGAGTCGATGTTTGGCCCTCGGAGTGTACGTACGTCCAAAACGCTTGAAGCATGCCTTCCGTCTATCACAACATGATCGATTTGGTTTCTCGTTTTTCGATCTGGAGACAGCCATGTAGCTTGGTGGATGTTCTTATGC
>NW_023458563.1:15705968-15750723 GCF_013731165.1 Rhagoletis pomonella
TAGACCACCATTTGAAATTTGGTCTATCCATGTATATGAGTGGAAGATTTTCTCTTCATATTCGGTATAATAATTCCTGCACCTGGGAACAAACGCGTCCGCTTAGAAATACCCGGCGGCGATGGGCAACAAATAAAGTCACTGGCACTAAAATGGTCTTCGCGCACACGTGAAGAGTCTCCTAATGAAGCATTGATACTTCGGAGTTTTAAAATAACGCACAAGTTTGCTGTCCTGGCTCTTGTCAAACACAACATACCGCATATTATGTATTTAAAATAAGTCGCACAGCTCACAATTGAAAATTTATATTAAAAAAAATCAAATTTTTAATAGTTTAGGGTTAAGAGTTGACATTTTAGTCGCAGTTCAAAAGAGAGAAATGTCGAAATCACTTCTACCTTGTTATGCCTTGGACATGCCCAGACTTGTTTGTCTCAGTTTCAGTTTTGCCATCGCCGCGAGTTGTTTCGGTGTGCGCATAGTTATTTACAAAAATAAAGTTTGATGCCAACCGAGGTTTCTCAATGGATATATAATTCATGTGAATTATAATTTGAAAGTATATATTTAGCCAAGGAAAAAGCAAGGCAGTATACTTAAACCAGCACTTCCAGCAGATATTGACCTGGGTTTTCGCACGACTGTTCCTGTTTCATCGTTTCTTTTTAGGAAATTCTTACCTCCATATACATATACACTAGTAACTATTTATGTAAATATGTATGTATTTTTTATGCTTAATATATGCAAATAAAAGAAGAAAGTAGACACAACAACCATCGGGTACTTTTATTTGTGTCAAACTGAAACTTTTTTCCAATACTAAATGATTAGCTGATTCACGTCTACAGCAAGTTCACAAAATTAATTGAAAACTTGTATCAACCAAAGCCTTGTTTATATTTGCTCAACAATGATTTTATTCAAGTAACAATATTGTCCACTCAAGGTAGTCGTTTTGTAATTATTAACAAATATACATTTGTCCCAACTAGAAGTCTCAAGTAAATTGCAGACTTTCGTGAACTAGATATTTATTTCGCCATATCCAATTATGCCACTTGGTCACTATAACTAACTATAATTAACTAACTATAACTAAACTTTTTTCTGAGTGTATATAATATTAACGCCAAACCCATGGAAAAAATGGGAGTTATTGAAAAACGGGGCGTGGCACATCCCATACAAACTGAATTTCTCACACCCCATACACATTGTATTGTGAGAAATTCAGTTTTGATGGGAGTTGCCCCGTTTTTCAATAACTCCAGTTTTTTCCATGAATTTGGCGTTGATATTATATATCTTTATACTAAGTTGCCGCTGTGGTGTAGTGGTAAGCAGTGCGCGCTTTCACTCATCAGCACCTGGGTTCAAACCCTGGTCAAAGCAACATCGCAAAAAATATGTTGTGTGAAAAGTTCAGTTTGTATGGGAGGTGCCACGCCCCCTTGACATATCGAATTTATTTTTCTTCTATTATCATCCTTTGGGGGTCTAGAGTCCATGTCCAAAATCTCAAAAGTAACGGTACAGTTGTTCTCGAGTTTTTCGATTAGAAAACAACGGCCTTCAAAATATATATTAGTATAGATGACAAATTAAAAACATTTTTTAATTAAATGCGTCCTATGGAAAAATGTTTATAAATAATTTTTTAAATAATTGCAGGCATTTGAAATTAATTTCAAGTATTTTCCAAAAAATTGGAAGCATTCAAACGTAAACATTTTTTTCTTTCACTTTTCAACATAAATAAATAAAAAACTAGAGCCTTTTTAAAAAATCGCTATGGATAGATCGACGCGAAATTTAATTATCTCTTATTAAAAAAAAAAGAAACATGAAATCGGTTCATATCTGGGCTCTCAAAATTTGTCCACAGGAACCTTTTTTCCTCCGCCCAGGCAGTGCGGCTCTGGAACTCGTCCTTTCAGACCGCCTGCCCAGCACGATATCCAGCGACCCTGTTGCTCGGAATCTTGTCCATTCCGACTGCCGCAACAACTGCAATAAATATTTATTTAAAAAAATACAAAAATTTCTAAGCATTCCGCAGACATTTTAAATTTAATGGTAGTTTGTAAGACTTGAAAACTTATTGTTATTTTCGAATGAAAGATTCAATAAAGAAATACATATTATAACAAAAAAAAAAACCGAATATTTGACATCACGCTGTAGTTGAACGCTCCACCAACCCCCACCAAACTCGGTACGAAAATTGCTTATAGTGAAACTAAGGAACCAGTTAAAACTTTTTTTAAATCGGACATTAAGCGCGCCCACCTCTATACTACGGTAGTTTAAAGAAATGCGTAAACAGCGATTAATCAGTAACTAAAAAAGCTATTTCACTAAAAATCGACGTTTGCAATATCTAACCCTTTAGCAGTAAATGAGATTAGCGCAAAGTTTGGAAAATGGGCGTGCCACCGCTCACTATGACTAAATATGTGTATTTCGGTGACCGATCAATCAATGGTTTCGTACGTCATGCGGACTACGCCCCTCGTGCGGATGGGCGGGAATGGAGGGTAAAACCGTTGGGATTATTATTATTATTAAAACATCCACTAAACTCAGTACAAAAAAGCAATAAAATACAGTAAAACCCGCTTAAGCACCTCACGAAAAATGTCAGCTTTTTGAGGTACTTAGGCGGGTTGGGTACTTAAAAGAACCCGCTTAAGTACCTCGATGCGGGTACTTAAGCGAACATAAATACTGATGTAGATACATCTTCTTGTTAATATACATAAATACTTGATTAACAACATTTAACGAAGTATACATAGTTTAAAACCAGACTCGTAGCATTATTTAAACACATAAACAAGTAAAGAAAAACTTTATTTAAAACAAATAAGAAAGTCTAAGTTCGGGCGAAGCCGAACATTAAATACCCGGCGCAAGTATTAAATATATGTGTTTTCACCTTTCCCAAACCTACCGCTAGATGGTAAGCCGGGGTGCATCAATTTTGAGTAAATTAGCGTCCTTAAATTTCGAAATATTGCAGTTTCAAGCATTTATTTTCCTTTCAAAAAAGAATTATAGTAATCGGTTAGCGTGGTCAAAGGTTATGCGGTAGCATACATACATAATAATAATAATAAAAATATATTCCGAAGAATTGATAACCTTCTCCTTTTTGTGAAATCGGTTAAAAAGAAATACACCAGCAAGCTTTCAGCGTCAAATGATATCAGGGTAAAATTGTCAAAGCTCCCAATAAACTTAAAGGAAATAATGAAATCATCAAAACGATTTCAGTCTTTACATTAAAGTTAAAGGAGCATAAAGTTTGCATTGTGTTTTCTTGTTTTCGTAGACATTTGAAGAGTAGGGTTTTTTTAGCACAACAAGGGTGCGTTCCAATACATCAAAATACAAAGCATCAGCCTTGCGCAACCTAGGTGAAAAATTGCATCTTCATCCGCGGTTGCGCACATTTGGCATAACAAGTTGCTGAGGTTTAGAAATAAAAGAAACTCATGCTTTGTATTTTGACGTTTTGGAATGCAGCAAAATTTATAATACCCTTGTGCACAACTGCATTCGGGTATAAAAAATAGGATAGTAAATAGCACACTTTTATTTTTTACAATATTCACAATGTTTTGCGTGATATATATGTATTTATACCCGAGCGCACTTGTGCATAAGGGTATATTAATTTGGTTCACATAACGGTTATTGGTAACAGCCAAAACGATTCGAGATAGATATAGACAAATGTACACATAAATGCTCAAAATGAATAGAAAAGTTGATTGAGCCATGTCTGTCTGTCCGTTGGTCTGCCCGTCCGTCTCAACGCACTTTGGTCCTCATCTCAACGAAATTTGGTATGTTGGTTTCCCCTTAATCCAAGGGTATTGAAAATGGGCGAAATGGGACTGTCACTACGCCCACTTCCCATATAACGGTATTTTCGAAAAATGCAAGAACTACGATATTTCAGTAAGTATTGGATGCATTGGCTTACCCTATGCCAAGTGGGCCCCGAACTTACCAAGATTAATATTTTTCAATGATATTCAGGCAGCGCCAAGTTTTGTAGTCGAAAAGTACACTGTGTAAATTTTGGTGCAAAATTCCAAACAGTTTTTTTAATCAACAATTGAAAATTTTTGCAGTGTTTTTAAATTTTTTAGTTTTCTTTGAAAGTAAGTGTCCCAATGAAATTTTTTTTTGGGTTCAGATTCGAAACTATACAACTGTATTGTTTATACAATGAAATTATTTGCGTTACAAAAATATTTTTTTCTTTGCTTTTCAATAATTTATTTTATGAAAACTTGAACTTTTAAGCAATTTTTGTGCCTCGTGGACGAAAATTTTTAACAACAACTTCTGTAATAAACATTTCTGCATTTATCTGTGAAAAAAAATGCATGCTCGCAGACTGTGCTCTTATAAGGGTTTTATAGTACTCTTAATAAAAAACATACATTCTGAAAGAGGTTTATAAGGTTCTGCGTATAGACATATTTTTATAGGAGTCTGTTTTGTCCTGTTTTCTTTTCCATTTCATGCTTAGTACATATATTCTACAAATTTAAGCTTTTAGATCTCTATAAGTTTTCTTCATTCAGAATCAGCAACAATCAAATTTATATACTTCTGTAAATTTGAAATTTGGTATAAATGAAAAATTCCAACCCGTAAATTTTCAGAAAAAATTCCTTTTTAATTTTCCTTAATGTTACAGCATATTATTAGCATTAACTTCGAATTTCCACAAGTATTTCTGATTTATTGAGGGTTTTGTATAAATTAGCTCAATTCATAAAGGAGTTAGCATTGTCAAACTCTCCAAGTAAACTATTTTGAACTTTAATTGGTTTTATAGGCGTCTCTGGATAGAAGTCTGGCTGTAGCGCCACTTCTTTTACATATTTTTAACCCTTATGTACAAAGAGGTGGTACAAATGTACCACCGAGCAACAGAAATGTAAATATCTCGACAACCAAAGTACTTACGATCATGAAATTTCATCATTAAATATACCATTTAATTCAACCCTCTTAATAATAAGGGTCTCTTTTTTTAGGGTATGTGTACCCATAGTCCTTAAAGGCAAAGTAGTGGTACATTTGTACCACAAAATATTTTCATACATTTTGTATGGAATTTGTTTCTAATTACAGTTATTTCCATTGCATGGCATCACTGAAAGACTAAAAATACATCTACTGGAGCGGCGATCAAAGACAACGAGCAAAGCATCGATTACAAATGCGAATGTTTCAATTGCGAGAATTGCCTAAAATTTAATGGAATTCTCCCTAGCACGAGAAACAAGCACGCAAACTTGGCAGAATAGATGGAGCAACGCAGCAAAGGGCCGCTGAACATCTCGCTGCATCCCTATTTGAGAAAATTTTTAACTACGCACGGATGCATCAAATCTTACTTTCACCGATTCAAACACGAATCGGACCCCATATGCGACTACTGGAACTACAGGAATCACTCCTGTAGGCTATGATACAAAGCATCAATAAATGAACAACAGCATGTGATGCAATTGCAGAGGCGATGAAGAAGCTAAGGACCCTCGAAAGGCTACGGCGTAGCAGCGGCCTTTCCCCCTCACGTGGTAGTGCTTCATGGCAGTCCCGTGGGGTGCGGAGTTTGACGAAACTACATGCTTTTCGTGGTTTTATAAGTACATATGAGAGTGGTGCTCTACCACAACGCCCCTGAAAAAAACTGTTAAGGTATAAACAGAACCAATACGCTGAATGAATTTCGCCGGCCGGAGCTATACCGTCGGGTGATATTTGCTGCTGCGAGAAATGAAAAATATAAAAACTCAAGAGCGAAAAGATGATTCCCCACATTTTCCCATTCTTTTTATTGATGTTAATTTTCTCCCAGGAAATTATAGAAAGAAAACTATTTATCACTGATGTTTGATTTTTTCGACCGGCAGCAGCGGTAAAATTAAAAATAAATCTGTTATAGCCGAATCTTGTCAGACGAACTTCATCGCAGCTTTGGTTGTGGGAAATCTCATATACATGTGTGTGCGATTTGAATGTGTTTATACTTTTACACTGTATGATCCTAGCATCAAAAATCCTGGTATTTTATTGCTTAGGAGTATAATTCCATACAAAATACATGGTGGTACAATTGTACCACCTCTTTGTTGATAAAGGTGGCAAGAGGTGCTTTGTACAAGTAAATTAAACACGGAATGTTCGTTTAATTATGTTTTATTCGTCCTACTATATAGGAGTAGCCGGTATAGTAAAGTCGCGAGTCTGCCAAAGAGTGATTTATCGTGAAAATGAAACGATCAGGCTAACCAAAATCATCTAACACTATTACATATTCGTTCTTATTGCTACCCTGCTCTAGCTTACTGCTACCCTATCCTCGCTATGTTTTTTATTGTCGCTGCGCTGCCGTTATAGTTGTTGCGGGACACTTTAAGGAGGGCCTCTCGCTCCCTTCCCTTTCATTTCGACGTGCGAAAGGATGTAGTGAAATTTTATTTTGACAGACAAAAACAGAAACATAAAAACATGAGATCATGAGATCATTACAACGTACGCCAAGAAAACAAAACCACTTATTACAACTAAAGCACAGAGAATTTTTCACAATGCATGGACCTTTTTTATTCTTTATACAAATACAGTTTATACTAAATATATGAAAAATCATAAAAATAAAATTGATAACGATTTGTATATTTGGAGCTTTTCGGCCGTTGATTTTAAAGCAAAAACGTTGGTTTTTCTTTTCTGCCTCCTACGCGTTTCGACACATTATTGTGTCTTCCTCAGGGAGTCTTAACATATAATAACATAAAATCACATTAATTATTTTATGGACATCACATTTTTAAATTAACACTTAACATTTAAATACATCAATACTTTATCTCAGCTGTTCGTCTATTACTCGCTATTATCGTATAAGATTTTAGCACAAAATGAGGCATTTTTTTCAACACATCAGATACAAATATAATGAGGACACCTGCTACCTCATTAAACAACACAACAAGTCACAACGATAATAGCGAGTAATAGACGAACAGCTGGGATAAAGAATTGATGTATTTAAATGTTAAGTGTTAATTTAAAAATGTGATGTCCATAAAATAATTAATGTGATTCTATGTTATTATATGTTAAGACTCCCTGAGGAAGACACAATAATGTGTCGAAACGCGTAGGAGGCAGAAAAGAAAAACCAACGTTTTTGCTTTAAAATCAACGGCCGAAAAGCTCCAAATATACAAATCGTAACAATTTATATACATTGGCCCTATTTAAAAACTAATAAAATTGTTAAACTTTGTGCTAAACTCGGGAAAATTCAATAAATTTCCATATAAATTTGCAACATTCTATCAGACTTTTTATACAAATTTTTAAAATGAAGTTTTGCAGCCCATTAAATTTTAGTTGATTTTTGGTATTGTTTTTACTGAGAGTTTCTTCCATACAAACTGTACACTGTCAGCAAAAAAAATAAATGCTAAAAATCAACGAAATTTGCTGGCAACTTCAAACTTGCACTTTATTAATTGGCTCAAAAGCTACATTTTCAAAGTTTTTCTAAAAGATCTGATTAGAAATTGTGATCTGATGAAAGAGCCTCCGAGCCTCTAATTTTGTCCGGCACTGTACTTATAAGTACTCTAGGTTTCATAAAAAAAAAAAATAAAAATTTAGTACAAGATAACATTAAAATATCAGTCATATTTTTCGTTGCTGTGAATTTGTTTCAAAACTTCTGTATTTTCCTTAATATAATTGTAAAACTCTGTGCACGTCATTTTGAACGTATTTAGGTTCATATACTTATCATCAACTATTGCTTGTGCAAAGTTCAAATATCTCGAAATGTAACTATTTCACGAATTAAACCGGTGCACTGAGAGAAAGAAGTTTAGAATTAAAAAACAGCGCGCTAAATAAAAAAATACGCATATGAAGGAGCACCAACCCAACTCGTAATACATTTAAGTATACAAATTTTAGTATTTAGTATAGAAATATTCAATTCAAATACGCCCATATTAAAATGAAGCGATTTGCAATTACCGATTGCTTTTTCATAATTAAGTTAAAAAAATATTTAAATTCCATGCTGGTTGTAATGGGAATTGAACCCTGACCCTCTGGAAATTAGCAAATTGTGGCAAGCATCTTCGCGCACTCAGCTATAGCCAGACATGTAAATTTGCATTTAAATGTTGAGTTTGAATCAACACCACGCGTGCGTGTTATGAAAGTATTATTTTTAAATACGAACATTTTTAAACGATAATCAAATAGAAACTATTCATGTTTACTATACGTTATTTCCCTCAGTGAATTCATAACATTTTTCTGAATATTACAACGCGTTTTTTCTCTTAGTGTAGTGATTTTTGAACTTTTATTCAAATTTGTGCAATCAACCCCTCTATTCTAACAGGGTCACAAAACTTAGCTCATCACTGTTGTGATTTCTAGTGCGCCGAGAAATGTGTCACAAAAAATTCGATTTTGAGTGCTAGCAAAATACACAAAAATTTACAAATTTGGATTGTAACGGCATATTTTTGCAGCAGCAAGCTTTGAGGCGCAGTAGAAATCACAGCAGTGATGAGCTAAAGTTTGTAACTTTGTTAGAATACGGCTACAAATCAAAAACCGGGACACTAAAACGAAACCCGGGACATTTTAAGGTTGGACCGGGACACCGGGACAAATAGTCTAAAACCGGGACATGTCCGGGAAAACCGGGACGTCTGGCAGCCCTATGCTAACGCCCCGCCACTGCCGCAGTTGATGTGTTGCAATTCAATATGCTCTATTGCTTGTTTTACTATTGTTGTTGTCATGCCCCAAACAGCAGGCTCGTCGTCAGCATTTCTTCTGGGATAGGAATGTTTGGCCAGCTGCCCTTGCCGTTGAAGCAGTATGTGCAGTTCTTATTACTTGTTGATATTTTCAAATTTAGCTGGAATAAGAGCTGTAAAAGTAACGAAAATTCGGATACCCGTATGTATTCGTTACTAATCCAATCAACACCGGTATCTTTCGTATCGTTACTTTTGATACAAGCACTTGTACCTCACAAGAATCATCGCAACAAATCTTGCAGCATAAGGAAATGTTCGTTCGTCCATATGCATACATGTACATATATACATTAGAGTGGTCCAAAATAATAAGATCGGAATTTTAATGCCGCCACCCCCTAGGATTGTTCTGAACCGAAAATAAATATACCCCTATTTTTTTTTATTTTGAAATCAAAAAATATTTAGGGAGTGCTCACAGCGCTCAAAGTTGTCCATGTATTTTATATGGGGAAAAAACAAATTTTCTTAAAAATGGTATAAAACTCTTGAAAATCAATATTTTTCAATCGTAAAACTGTGGTTCTCTTCAGGAGCCTTCAAATATTAATATCCAATTGTTTATTTAACCATTTTTTAGGATTAAAGTTTTTTTATTGGTCCCCCCCATTGCATTTTCTTGGACCTATAAAATATAGTTACCATGAAGAAATGGTTAAAGCAACAATTGGGTATTATTACTGGGAATCTCCCGAAGTTAAGCAAAGTTTTCCGATCGAAAAATATTGATTTGCAAGAATTCTACACTATTTCTACGAAAAGTGGTTTTTCCCAATATAAAATACATTGAAAACTTTGAGCGCTTTGAGCACTCCCTAAATTTTTTTTATTTCAAAATACAAAAATAGGGGTATATTTTTTGTCGGTATAGAACAATCCTAGGGGGTGGCGGCATTAAAAATGCGACCTTATTTTTTTTACATACATTTTTGGACCACTCTAATATACATATGTATACACTAGGGTGATTCAAAATTGAAACTTTTTTGAATTTCGACTGAGAACGTTCGGATTCTTGAAGATAAGAGGGAAGACAAGTTCCTTCTAAAAATCCAGCTTATTTGAACAAGATTTAGAGGTCGCTCAACGCTGTTATTTGTTTTCCGGAAACTACAGATTTTAGATGCATCCTTATTAACAAATAGGTATATATTCATCAAATCTTGTCGTATTTCGCTGAAATTTTATAGGTAGGTTCGAAAATATCAGCTTATTGGAACGCAGTTTATAAAAATTCGATAAATTTGTTTTAAACTTCTTCTACTTCTTTTTTGGCGCTGTAACCGCCTAAGCGATTTTGGCCGAGTTCAGCAAAGCACGCCAGTCGTTTCTCCTCTGTGCCAAATGACGCCAATTGGAAACGCCAAGTGAAGCCAAGCCCTTCTCCACCTGATCTTTCCATCGCAGTGGGGGCCTACCTCTTCCGCTGCTACCACCAGCGGGTTTCGAGTTGAATACTTTCAGAGCTGGAGCGTCGGTGTCCATTCGAACGACATGACCAAGCCAGCGGAGCCGCTGTATTTTAATTCGCTGCACTATGTCCATATCCTTGTAAAGCTCATACAGCTCATCGTTCCATCGTCTGCGGTACTCGCCGTCGCCAACGCGTAAAGGCCCGTAAATCTTCCGCAAAATCTTTCTCTCAAACACTCCAAGAGCCGCCTCATCGGATGTTGTCATTGTCCATGCTTCTGCGCCATATACCAGCACGGGCATGATGATTGACTTATAGAGCGTGGTTTTCGTACGTCGGGAGAGGACTTTACTCCTGAATTGCCTACTCAGTCCAAAGTAGGACTTGTTGGCAAGAGTGATTCTGCGATGAATTTCAATGCTGTCATTATTATCGGTGTTAATGCTGGTTCCCAAGTAAACGAAATTCTCTACTTTCTCGAAATTGTAACTGTTAACATTGACGTGGATACCAAGGCGCGAATATGCTGACTGTTTGTTTGATGACAGGAGATACTTCGTCTTGTCCTCGTTTACCACCAGACCCATTCGCTTTGCTTCCCTATCCAACTTGGAAAAGGCAGAACAGACTTCGCGGTTTTTGTTACCGATGATGTCGATGTCATCAGCATAACCCAGCAATTGCACGCTCTTGTAGTAAATTGTTCCTGAGCGGTTTAGTTCTGCAGCTCTTATTATCTTCTCCAACATCAGATTAAAGAAGTCACATGAAAGGGAGTCGCCCTGTCTGAAACCCCGTTTTGTGGCGAACGGCTCGGAGAGGTCTTTCCCAATCCTGTCGGAGCTGGTGGTATTGCTCAACGTCATTTTACACAGCCGTATGAGTTTTGAGGGGATGCCAAATTCAGACATAGCGGCGTATAGGCAACTCCTTTTAGTGCTGTCAAAAGCGGTTTAAAGTCGACAAATAGGTGGTGAGTGTCGATCCTTTTCTCGCGGGTCTTTTCCAAGGTTTGGCGTATTGTGAATAACTGGTCTATGGTGGATTTTCCAGGTCTAAAGCCACACTGATAAGGCCCAATGAGTACATTGACGGTGGGCCTCAGTCTTTAACACAATACGCTCGATAAGGCCTTGTAACCTATGCCTAGAAGGCTGATCCCGCGGTAGTTAGCGCGAATGGCGGGGTCACCTTTCTTGTGGATTGGGCAGAGCACACTTAAATTCCAGTCGTCGGGCATGCGTTCATCTGACCATATTCTGCACAAGAGTTGATGCATGCACCTTATCAACTCCTCGTCGCCGTACTTGAATAGCTCAGCTGGCAGGCTGTCAGCTCCAGCGGCTTTGTTGTTTTTCAACCGCGTTATTGCTATATGTACCTCGTCATTGTCAGGCGGTGGAACGTCGACTCCGTCGTCATCGACAGCGGGCTCGGGTTCTTCTTCTCCACAACTTTCCGTGCTGCTACCATTTAGTAGGGCGGAAAAGTGTTCCCTCCATAATTTAAGTACGCTCTACACATCAGTTACTAGGTCGCCATTATTGTTCTTACAGGAGTGCGCCCCGGTCTTTAAACCTTCCGTAAGTCGCCTAACCCTCCGGTAGAATTTTCGGGCGTTCTTGCTGTCGGCCAGAATCTCAAGCTATTCGCACTCACGTATTTCGGCCTCTCTCTTCTTATTACGGCAAATACGTCTCGCTTCCTTCTTCAGTTCCCTATAACGGTCCCACATGGCTCGCGTTGCGCCCGATCGCAGCGTGGCCCTGTAGGCGGCATCTTTTTTCTCTGCGGCTTCTTGACATTCCTCAGCGTACCAGTTGTTTTTTCGGGCTCGCTGAAATCCAACTACTTCTTCGGCTGCGGTACTTAATGATCGGGAAATGTGGTTCCACAGCTCGCGTATGTCGGATTGTTGAAGAGTGCTCTCAGAGAGCTGGTGTGTGAGGCGAGTGGCGAATAAATTGGCCGTCTGTTGTGATTGCAGCTTTTCGACGTTAAGCTTTCCTTGCATTGTTGGGCGCACATTTTTTGCTGCACAGAGGCGGGTGCGTATCTTGGCTACAACAAGATAGTGGTCCGAGTCGATGTTTGGCCCTCGGAGTGTACGTACGTCCAAAACGCATGCCTTCCGTCTATCACAAAATGATCGATTTGGTTTCTCGTTTTTCGATCTGGAGACAGCCATGTAGCTTGGTGGATGTTCTTATGCTGGAACCTAGTACTACATACTACCATGTTTCGGGCCCCGGCGAAGTCGATCAGCCTCAGTCCGTTATCGGACGTTTCGTCGTGGAGGCTGAATTTTCCGACAGTGGCGCCAAAGATCCCTTCCTTGCCCACCTTGGCGTTAAAATCGCCAAGCACGATTTTGACATCGTGTCGGGGGCAGCGCTCATATGTACGTTCCAAGCGCTCATAGAAGAGATCCTTGGATGCCTCATCCTTCGCTTCCGTCGGGGCATGGGCGCAGATGAGCGAGATGTTGAAGAATCTCGCTTTGATGCGGATTGTGGCTAGACGCCCGTCCACCGGGGTGAACGACAGTACTCGGCGACGGAGTCTCTCTCCCACCACAAATCCAGCACCGAATTTGCGCTCCTTTACATGGCAGCTGTAGTAGACGTCGCAAGGCCCCAGACATTGTTTGCCTTGTCCCGTCGAACGCATTTCTTGGATGGCGGTGATGTCAGCTTTTGTCTTTACGAGGACATCAACCAGCCGGCAGAGGCACCTTCCCCATTAAGGGTCCGGACATTCCAGGTGCATGACCTCAAATCGTAGTCCTTTAAACGTTTGCCGTGGTCGTCATCATAAGGGGGGGGGAGGGGGGGTCTCATCCGAGGCTTTGCTTTGCTTCTTCACTGGAAGTGGTTTTTACGTGGCGGGTCCCAACCTACTGGTGAACAGACGCTGCAGACTTCAGTGAGCCCTTAAACCGAATAAGTCAGAGTGGCCCCACCGAAGCTCCCTCTCTTTCTGCCGTGACCCAAGGCTCCACTCGGATTGGTTACCGCATCTCGCACATGGGTTGCTCACGTTGCCCAGAGTGCGCGAACGAGGACGCAATAGTCGGGATTGAGTATAGCCATGCAACTGTAACTGCATACCCAGCGCAATGACTATACCCCATTGCACTGCATTGTTTTAAACACATTTATTAATTAGTTAGTAACTAAGTTTTGCCTTATAAGAAATTAATATTTGCATAAATTTTTTTTGTTCCTTAGCCACTGAGCGTATGCTTAATACACCTAAGATCACACTATAATTCATATCATTAGGGGACCTCATCAATTAATATTATTGAACATCAAATAAAAAAAATCACCAGATAAATATCACTTATATGCCATGTTGAATGCAAGTATTTTCCTAGTCATTGCAGATATTAATAGCAGTGTTGCCATTTTAGCCGTTTTCCGGGTTGATTTAGCGGGTTACGATAGCAAAAAGCCGGAGAAAATTCGGTTTAGCCGGAGCCGATTTGTTAGCCGTTTTGCTAAAAAAAATTATGTTAATAAAATTCAAATATACAAGTTTTTATTTTTACAAATTTGGTGATCCAATATCTATTACAAATGGCTAGTCTTATCCCTGAGATTTTTTTTTTCTGTCGGGCTGTGTTATATAAAATTGAAAAAAAAATTTTCTAACCCGAAAAGTCTTCTGATAGTGAGCCGATTTCAATGTTTTTTTGTTTTAAGCGAGTGACCCAATTACATATAAACTCGGACGCGCCATTACAAATTTTGCTGAAATTTTGCAGAATTTTCATAATTTTTACACAAAGTCTAAAATCTGGATGTAGTATATGGTTTTTGTTAAGTAATGAGCTACATATTCGTAAAAAATAATAAACATTAAATAAACTGAAGAGAAAATTAGGCGAAACTTGCTTCAATTTTTACTAAGAATGTCTTAAATTTAAGTGTGAAGTTTTACGCGCAACACTTAGAAAATAAAAAAGCACAAATTTCGATGTGGAGCAAAACTTTCTGGGGAGACAATACCTGTGAAGAATTGCATCATGGTGCAAATATACTTTATTTTTGTTATCATTGTTATTTCCGAGTTGGTGGCCTCACCTCATCAGTCCAACTCCGGTTACGCCATCCACAGTATTTTTGCGCAAAATCCACCTCAAAATTTACAATAAATGTGCATATTTATTTTAAATTAAAGCTTAATCCCTTTGCTAGACGTATATGTAAAATTTTTATTTATTCGGGTCACGTGTTTGGACACGATAACCCAAAATCATTGTACAAATAACCGAACCGTACCCAAACTGTCTTACTTATGCATTTTTCTATAAACAAAAATTTTATAAAATGAAACTGCAATAGTTTTCATCTTTCGTGCTTATATTTATGTATAAATATTTTTTAGCAGCACCACATCTTTATCAGAAAATTTCGAGAATCCAAAAATTGGTACTGTTACAAGTTGCAGGCCATAATTTTAACTCGAACTCCTTCCTGTTCCATGGATAACGGTACATCTTTTAGAGGTTAAAAAATATTTTGCGTCAGCAATTTGTCGTGGAACCCTACCTACCCTACCCTACTACGTACCCTATCCTCGGAAAAGCAAATAACTTTATTTTCGAATCTTTACTCAGGTGTACCGAAATCTGACAGTTTGGAAACGCGCAACACTTTTAATATTTTCATCAAACTTCACTAACTTATTTTTTTTTTTTTACTTTTACTACTAAAATCAAAATTTTGTCTACTAGTGAATCTGGTGGCATGATTGTAGTTAAATGTCATAAACTTGTTAAAAGTTCGGCAACAACAACGAATGGTAATATATTAAACTACCTTCTGTGTTTGTATCATGGCGTTTTCTTTACTCGAAATAATGTTGCTCTGTTTTCCTCAGCCCTTTCACAACTTTACGTGTTCATTTCTCAATATATTGAGCTCCGCCTAAGCAAAAGTGCCATACTTTTTGCTAATATAGTCATTTTGCGGGACAAAAAGCAACCTACTGCAAATGTTACAATATTTATAAGAAGGCAAAATTGTTTAATAGAAAAGAAAATGCCATAAGTTTGTAATTTATCTCTGTTTTTATATTTAAGTAATACAAACATGAACATTTGTTATCTTTGTTAGCAAAAAAAAATTTAATGGATTTACTAGTCTTTCTAATTGTAATTTATGTATTAAAAAAAAGTTAATTCTAGTTGAAACATTTTAGCCGTTTTTAGCCGTTTTTTTTGTCCAATCTAGCCGGTCACCCCAAAAAGTTCTGGCAACACTGATTAATATAATAATAATATTTTGGCGATTACACCTTTGCCAAGTGTTTGGCCAAGCTTCTCCTCCAATTTGTGGTGTGTGTTGATGTTGTCACAAAATGGCGGGGAGAAACTTTTTCAAGGCAGAAATACACACGAAGGCGGTGTTGAGCGTTAATCAAATAATTTTTCAATCATTTTTTTAATTTATTAAAAAAGTAATTGCAATTTTTTATTAATTTATTTGCAATGCGCAATTAAAATTTTAATTGCAGTTAAACATTTAATTGGGTATTGCACACGGCAAATAATTTAATTGCAATTACTTTTTTGATAACAATTAGCCTACTTAAACTGGATTTCCACTAGGCATTAAATGGCAAAAATGGCAAATGACAACATTGGGCAATGAAAAATTATCGTGTTTTTATGTGTAAAAAACAGTCATTAAGTTCCTTTCCACATGACATTTTTTAAATGGCATGAATTTTTTTCCGTTTCAATGCCTAGTGAAAATTCGGCATTATAAATAAAAAAAAATACGGCACAGGCCTGGGTTGTGGCTAGTTGTCATATTCAAACTCCTGGCCTATATAGTAGGCATTTATAATTGTTGATTTTTAATAAAATTTACAAACCAATTAACCCTAGAATACCTTATTTTTTATTCCTTTAATACTTTCGAAAAAAAGTACAAATTCTGTCTTTCTAAAACCTTAAATTTGTTTAAAAAATGGGCTTAAACATATTTCATATGTGTTTAAAGTAAAAAAATAAAATAATTTAATATTTTTTTTTTAATATTAATAAAAATAATTCGTATTGAAAATAACACATATTTTATAATCTTTTTGAAAGGGATCATTTTAGAAAATTAAAAAAAAAAAACATTTAAAAGCAAATGCACTCAAACAATGCATAAGTTATCTTAAAGTTATTCGTATTTACTTTCACACTTAAAAGGAATTAGTTGTTTATCTTTTCTATTGTGACCTGTACTTAAAAATGAAGTCGACTTTTATGAATCACAGTGCAGTTACTACTAACGTTCGCCTGTCAGGCGTCAAGAGGGCGTGGAACTCAGCCGCGAAAGGCCACTGTATAATGTGCGTTTGCTAACAGCCTCGTACAGCGCTGAGCTGAGTTGGCGCGAACGTTTACTTTGATCATTAATAGCGTTCCTGAAATATCGCGCGGAAACCGAATTCGTTCCGCCTCACAGGCGAACGTTAGTATTCTAGGGTTAAAAAATTGTTAATTGCTAACCAGAGAATATCACCGTTATTCTCCACAACAATTACAATTACTTAATTGTTAATTGTTATTCTCTACAATTACAACTAACCAATTGTTAGCGGTGATAGTAGTAGTGATAGAAATTAACAATTAATTAACTAATTTTTCTTGCAATTCAAATTTGCCCAACACTGCGCGGAGGAGCAACCGCTGTTAAGAAAGATCTTGTTTTTAAAACTTTCTTTTGATGTTGCTTGGACTAGGGATCGAACCCGGGAATTACGGAGAGGTAGTACATACCTCAAACCACTCTACTACAGCGGCCGCACAAGCAAATATTAATAACAGCTGAAATAAATAACTTGTTTTTTTTTATAGATTTTGTGAAAAATGTATGTGCTAAGTTCTGAAAATATTTACTTAGCATTAAATCTTCTATCATACCACAACAAGATAATTGAAAAATTAATTGTTTAAAGCTCAACACTGCCTCCGTGTGTATTTCTGCCTTGAAAAAGCTTCTCACAAAATGCATTTACTGTTCGGAGGCGGCGTAAAAATGTATGTCCCCTCCTTTTTGTGACACTTGGCAAAGGTGTAAGCGTCAAAATATTATTATTATACTATTAATATCTGCAATGACTAGGAAAATACTTGCATTCAACATGGCATATAAGTGATATTTATCTGATGTATTGTGGAACGATTTTCCGTTATCCCTTGTCAAATTTGGTTTGGAGACAAACCGGTTTCGACGTTGTGCCATCTTCAGTGTCAAAAATATGATATTCATCAGGTGATTTTTTTTTATTTAATGTTTAATAATATTAATTGATGAGGTCCACTTTTGATATGATTTATAATGTGATCTTAGGTGTATTAAGCATATGCTCAGTGGCTTAGCAACAAAAAATGCAAATATTAATTTTTTATAAGGCAAAACTTTAAAACTAATTTATCGAACTTATATAAACTGTGTTCCAATAAGCTAATATTTTGGAACCAACGTACGAAATTTCATCGAAATCCGACAAGATTTGATGAAAAAAATCCATTTGTTAGTAAAGATGCATCTAAAATCTGTAGTTTCCGGAAAACAAATAACAGCGTTGAGCGACCTCTAAATCTTGTTCAAATAAGCTGAAATTTTGGAAGGAACTTGTTTTCCCTCTTATCTTCAAGAATCCGAACGCTCTCAGTCGAATTTCCAAAAAGTTCCAGTTGTGAATCGCCCTAGTATACACGCAACATATTTTTGTATCGATTCGAACAATTTGATACAATCAAGCACTTGTACCCAGTGTTGCCAGGTCTTCAGCATGAGAAAACGTCCCTCTTGGTCTGAAAAAACGTCATTTCATACCCAAATACGTCTTTTTCAAATGTATGCACACATAATTGTTTTTATTAAACTTTTATTGTATACAAAGGTACATAAGTATATATGTAAGGTATATTAAATTGTCATTTCGACAGAGCGCATTTAAAATTCATTGTAAACTGGTTTGAGATCGTTAATATAAAAATAATTTTATACATACACTTGTGATCAGCTGATTAAGTCATCAATATTTTGATCGATTGTGGCTGGTTTGCTTTTGTTTATTTAATGTTTATTATTTTTCCATAAAAGCCTAGCTCATTATATAACAAACAAAATATAAATCCACATTTCATTTGTGCAAAAATTATAAAAAATCTGCAAAGTTTCAGCTAGATTTTCAACTTTTTATTCGGATTTTGAAGAATTTTTTTGAGTATCCAGTTTAATAGCCCATTATTTCCAGTGTAATAATGTGCAAGTTTTAAGTTGCTAAAGAATCGTGTTGATTTTTAATATTTTTTTCTCTTGTAGACATTTGGTTAGGTAGTCGATTGTCGAAAATGCTAAATTACGTTCTGCCAAGTAAGAACATAGCAATATTTCAGCCTTTTTTGCGTTCATTACATTTTCAATGAAGTCTTAAAAAAGTCGTCTACTTTTTTCTGACTTTTTATGCTGCTGTAGCTTTTTTGGTGCTCATCCTGATTTAGCTTTTAATGTGCAATTGAAAACATTGCAATAAGCCTCGTAACCTCAAGTATTTACAAAACCAGCCTTTGAACGCGGGATCCTTAGTCCAAGAATCCAAAAAAATGCGCGCACGCTTGGTTTGCATCGTATTTAAGTCATTTGTGTACAAAGGATAAATATCTTTTGAAGACTGCTGCAAAAAACAAAGCTTGTTAAGATTTATTAAGAAAATAATTCAAAATCAGTTCTACTTACAAGATTTAGGGCATACCTAAAGAATACCGACCCTTGAGCTAGAGAAAAAAGAAAACGTGGACGTGGTGCACCCCTCTCTGCTGAGTTTAATGGCAAACTTTTTTTTTGTGCAAATTTACAGGGGCGGCGCTAGGGGGGGCTAAATGTGGAATTTCCAACATTTTCAAAAGCTTATATTTTGAAAACTATTGAACCGATTTTCAAAATATGGACACAGTTAGTTCTACAACTCAATCTTATATCAAATGATGTTGATTAAAACAAATGGTTTTTATATATTTATTTAGTATTTTTTAAATTTTAGTTCAATTTTTGTAAAAACTAGAGAGTAAGATTTTCTATCGCGCGATTTTTTATTCCAAATTTTCGCCTGCGGCGCTTTTCCTTTTTCATATAAAACTATATTTTTATATATTTAGTCAAATATGATGTCCACAAGATTTTTTTTCTACAAGTTATATATCACATTAACAGTATTTTTGTGCTCTTTCTGTTAAACATATCTGTTAATATAGTTAATTACGTACTTTTTAAAGAAAAACATAAATTTTTATTAAAAAAATTGCCATAATTTCGTTTTTTACCTTTTCTCGCAACGTGTCTACATTATATACATAGGTATATACATCGAATGAAGGGCCCTTCAATCAGCTTTCCATCTGTGTCCACATTTAGAAAATCGGTTCAATAGTTTTCGAAATATAAGCTTTTGAAAATCTTGAAAACTCCACGTTAGGCCCCCTATCGCCGCCCCTTTCAATTTGCACACAAAAAAAATATGCGGTTAAAATCCGGAATCTCTAGCTCAAAGGTCAGTATTCTTTAAGTGTTCCGGAAAAAGTATTAAAAAAGTATTAAATTTCATACTTTCTTAAAAAAATATTCTTATTTTTTATATTATCGCAATGTAATAGTATATAAATAATAATACGATAAAATACAATTTTTTATGGTATATTAAAAATTTGTTCATAAATAAGTGCACGTTTATTAGTCTCTTACCTTACGAGATATATAACTCCAAATAGGATTAATATTGACGATGACAGTTTTACTGAGGTAAACGAACAGATTTGCGTTCATTAAATTCGGTATGTTGCTTTTATTAAAAAATATGTACATACATCTTATTACATTAGACGAGCAATTCTTGTATCTATATATATATATATATATATATATATATATATGTATATATATGTATATATATATGTATATATATACCCATAGCATTCTCGGAAACGGCTCCAATGATTTTGCTGAAATTTTGTACACAGATAATATTTTGAATTTTGAGGTTATATGGATAGGCAATATCTCCGAGAAGACTCGCATAAGGGCGCCACCTATTCGAAATTAGTTACAAATTAATTAGAACATCACAATATGAGTACCAAATGGAAGGTATTTTAAAGAACCCTAATTCAAAAATATTTTTAATAGGGTTGACACCTATTTTTAATCGCATATTTAATTTTTTGTTTAGAAAAAAAAGGTAAAATATTACTATTCATGGGTACCAAGAGAAGATTCTTAAACAATGCTTTCTCTGTATACAAAATGTTATCCCTTAGAATAATAGTGTAAGGTTGCCACATATTTTCAATTTTTTTATTTTGTTAATTTCAAGCAGCATTTTTTTGTATATACACAGTAAATATACGCTCAGCTTATTTCGGAATAGGGTTGCCACCTAAATTTTGGAGAAAGAGATTTACTTAATAGATATCGAAATCTATTTTTTTCCAAAATATTTTTTTTAAGGTATCCAGATCTTGAAAGATTTAAAAAGTACGGGGGCAAAGCTCGGTCAACCTGGTACTATAACTTAATGTGCGGTTAGACGTGTCAGTGCAAACGCTGATATGAAGTATTTAAATATTTAAGCATGAGATATTTTGTGATTGTTTTGTGCGCATTTTAGCTAATTTTAGTAATTTTATTAAAAGCATAAAATGTCTGGTCACTTAGTTGAAAGTGAAATTTTCTGAAAATTCTTTGTTTAGTTGCGTTCCCTAACTCGCCATAAGTTGCAGGATTTTACTAGATTTATATTAATGTTTTAATTTCTTATTGAGGTATTTCATGCGGCAATGCATACGACTTCTAAAAAAGAGCTTCTTTACGTCAGAACTCAGACCATTTGACTCGCTCAATTGCATCAAACGGTGCAGATATTTCTGGCAGGTTTCCACCAGAGTTCCATTCATCGTATTGAATACCACCTCAAGTTCTTTTATTTTTGTTAAAAAATCACAGGAACAACAATACACACTAACGCTGGGCGAGGCAGCACTTGGGCAGTAGCACAAGAAAAGCTATGTATGACCTGCAATGCTAAAATACACCCAATACGTTTTATTGTTATTAAATGCCCAGTATAAACTTACTTGGAGGTATTTAAAAAGATTCACTCGCATTCGGGCGTTGCAGCACTTGGGCAGGAGCAAAACGCACTTACGCAGGGCGATGTAGCACTTGGCCAGGGACAACACAAAACTCATTCGCACGCGGGCGGTGCTGCACTGGGGTATGAACACAATATAAACGAATTAAAACCTGTAATAGGGCTACTTATTAATAGTTTTCTGTGAAATAAGTAGTTAAAGACTCGCTTACAACTTACTTGAACGTGTTGATAGACGTGAAATTATAATTTAATTGAAGAATAATTGGATTTAATAAAACATTTACACAAATTCACGAAATCAGGAAAACAAATGACAGCGAATATGAACAAAGCAAACTTCGAATAATTAAGCAGTGTTGCCTACTCAGTATTTCGTCAACTTTATACTACTATTCAGCAAAATCCCTCTCAAAATGGGAAAAGAGATCACACGGTTTTTCTAAGGCAGTCAACATGGCGGATTTAGAGTGAGAAGTTGTCTATGTACATCACCTTCTTTTTTGCATTATATACACGCAACATAATAGGTTCTTTCCCTAACAAACCGGATCCGGTAATTAGAGAATAAGCGTAAAGTTTGCTCTTAAAAATGGAACATAATCCAGAAGTACGGGAACGCAAAAAAACCACATTTCGTGCCCAGAATTTGTGAAATAGCTAGTGATGTGCTGAATTTTCGGTAAAAAAGATTTCGGTACCCAATACTTCCTTTTCGGTACCCGATACCGATTCTTTACATTAAACCTTCGCCGTTATATGCATTTCAAGTTTAGAAAAAACTTTAATTACTAATTTATATGATATCGGCTAAAACACTTGAGCTTATCGCAACAGAGAAATATTATTTTATCAGTTTTAATCTTAGTTGATCCAAGGTTCAAGAAAAATGCTTTTACGGATGAAGAAGCCTATCAGGGGGGAGATTCTGTTACCAGTTAGCGACAAGTTTCGGATCGATATCGCACTTGTTGGCGTAAAAATATTTCATATCATACGTCAACAAAACCGATGCCGATTCGAAAATTGTCGCTAACTGGTTACAGAATCTGCCCCCAGGCCTATAAAAATGATATCGTCCGACTCAGCTGGAACAAAAATGCTTCAAACAAGTAAGACTTTCTTTGCATTATGGCCTCGGACCGACATATATACGTCTTTCATTTGAATCAGTATCAAAAGCTCTATTGGCTCCTACGTCCGGGTTTGTATAGGCGAGTCACCCCTGAACCGTTTTTTCCATATTGTAACGAATTCTGCGGCAACGCGAAGCGAACAACTAGAAATAGGCAGAATGTTCGAGGAATGAAGTAGAATGTTCCTCAAAGAGAAACGTCAAGTTGGATGAACACTGCGAACAGCAAGAGAAAGAGAATGAACGATGAACTTCAGAATATTCTAGAGTTGCCATGAGTGCGAGCGCAGGTATATAAGAGCCACCACACAGCGGAGTGAGTTAGTTACAAGTCAGCAAGCTATAATTAAAGTGAGTTGCGAATAAGCAAGCTATAAGTTTAATTGTGTTAACAAGTTTTGTAAAGCGTTGTAATTGCTTTAACGAGTATTGTAAAGTGTTTTTACTGTATTAGCGAGTATTGTAAACTGTTGTTGTACAATAAAGTTAATTGTACTGTAATTTGGTCATCGTGAGCATTTATTTAACAATCCAGAGATACGAACCGAACGATTTGGGAATTTCGGACGAGTAGTCAAGGATAATCGCAACAATTGGTGTCAGAAGTGGGATTGTTAAATAAATCCCAGAGGAGAAACTACTGAAAAAGGCAAAAATTCAGGATCTAAAAATTGAGGAACTCAAGCAGGAGTTGGAGAAGCGAAATTTAGCAACCTCCGGAAGAAAAGTGGAATTACTATCACGGCTGCGAGGGCTATGGAAATGGAAGCTATCGACGTTGGCAAATACGACTTCCATCGTGAGGACGACGCGACATCAACGAAGGACGAACAGCAGGATGAGGCTGCTTGTTCGTCGAAGGATGTGCAGCAGACATCCTGGAAGGTTGAAGAACAGCAAAAGGCTCCTGGTTCATCAACAGTTATATACACGAACACATTATTAGCCGCCATGTCCCAGATGTCATCACAGCTGTCGTCCCAGCTGGAAGCACAGAAAACGCACATGTCATCGCAGCTACATGAAAAGATTACTCAGCTAGAGCAGAATTTATTCAAAGATAACACGGAACTCAGAGAGAGACAGGATAAAATCGAGGAGCGGCAAGACAAAATTGAAGAGCTAATTAAGGAGAAAGTTGAAGCTAAGGTAGAAGAATTGGAAGGTCGTCTGCGAGATATGCAGTTGAATCGTCCAACTACTTCGACGAGCGCGCCCAAGGTAAATACTCCATCCTTTGACGGCACTATTCCTTTCCAAGTCTTTAAGCTCCAGTTCGAAAAGACGGCTACAGCAAACAACTGGAGCATGGAGGATAAATCCGCTGCACTGTTCGTTGCATTAAAAGGACCTGCAGCGGAAATCTTGCAGACTATACATGATTGTGAAAGGAATAGTTACTATGCGTTAATGGGTGCAGTGGAAAGACGTTATGGTAGCGAGCACAGGAGACAGATTTACCAGATGGAGCTGGAGAATCGCTGCCAGAAATCCAATGGGACTCTACAGGAATTCGCCACCGAGATTGAAAGGTTGGCTCATTCGGCAATTGGAGATGCATCTGGTGAGCACCACGAAAAAGTAAAATTCCAGAGGTTCATCAACGACGTATGCGAATCCAAAGCCAACATTTGCTGAAACGGTACCGTATGCTCAGACACGTGAAACGGCGGCGCTCCTAAGTAGACAAGCCTACAAAGCCCATCGAGTAGAAGTGGAGACACCTGACGTGATGAACAAGATCCTGAAGACACTCAAGTCGATGACAGGGAAGAATACTCCTGGTGCAACCGAGAGAAAGGATGGTGCTAGGAAGTGCTTTAGTTGCTGAAAACCAGGCCATTTCGCACGCGAATGTAAGACGGGTTCCAACAGGTCCAACAGTTCAGCAGTACGTAAACGAATGACTGAGGAAGACGAGCACAACTCCGATCAGTCGTTAAACTAAAATGAGCCAGCAGCAAGGGGCGCGCGCTGGCTTCCGCAATTGAATGCCCCATAATCTCCTCGCAAATTGGCAGAAAATCGAGCAACGTTACTGTTGGTGGATATGTGGACGGACATGAGCAAGTACTAACTGTGGATACGGGCGCATCACATGCTATCATTCGATCTGATTTGGTCACTAAAGGGGTAAGGCCATTACCTCGAGCAAGGTTGAGGACAGCAACTGGTGAGGACACCCAAGTTGTAGGAGAGGTAACATGCAAAGTCGCAGTAGGGAATGTGACGGTGTTACACAAGTTCATAGTCGCGGCGATTGTGGATGAAGTCATCATTGGAATAGACTTTTTATTTGATCAAGGTATGGAGATCGACATGAAGAACAGGATCATGAAGTACAACAACATGGAAGTGCCGCTTAGCTTTGGGTATGATGGTCCGTACAGCAGCAAGCGAGTGATCCTAGAGGAAAGCGAGCAGATTCCACCGAAGTTAGAAGCAATTGTGTGGGCGAAGGTTGATGGAGATTGTGGGACAAACAAATTGTGGGTTGTTGAAGCAACACAAAATTCTACACCGGACGTAGTTATTGGTAAAACCCTGGCTAAGACGCAAAAAGATGGGCTCATTCCAGTTCGAGTACTCAAATCACCAATTAAACTCCGAAGAGGAACTGTACTGGGGCAATGTCGAGAGGTAGAGGCGATCTTAAACTGCGAAAAATGACCTGAAAGCGTTTCCATTGGCGAGAATGACATTGCGGAAGACATTAATGTATGGACGGAAGCGTTGGAAGAAAAATACCAGCACAAGGCGGGGGAACTTCTCCGCAGATACTCCAACATATTCGACAAGGATGGCAACAAAACAGGCAGGACTAACGTTTTGAAACATTGCATTGATACTGGCGATGCAAGGCCAATCCGTCAAGCTCCTCGGAGTGTTCCACTTGCTAAACATGAAACTATTAGCCAAATAATAAAAGAAATGAGCGAGAGTGGTGTGATTGAACCATCAGCGAATCCATGGAGTTCGCCAGTAGTACTTGTGAAGAAGAAGGATGGTCAAATGCGGTTCTGCGTAGACTACCAGAAACTAAACGATGTGACGAAAAAGGACAGCTATCCTCTTCCCAAGATCGATGACACTTTGGACTCGTTGACTGGAACAAAGTGGTTTTCAACACTCGACCTTAAGAGCGGTTATTGGATTATGCAACGCTCCTGCCACTTTTGAACGACTTATGGACCAAGTGTTCAAAGGACTGCATTGGAAAACATGCTTGGTGTATCTAGACGACATTATCGTATTCGGTAAAAGATTCGAGGAACACCTGAACAATTTGGAAGAAGTTTTCCAGAGGATAGCTGGCGCTGGTCTGAAGCTAAGTCCTGAAAAGTGCTCACTGTTCAAAAAGGAGGTTAACTACTTAGGGCACAAGGTGACAACGGAGGGCGTCTGTACTGCGAAGGAAAAGATAGAAGCAGTAAAGGATTGGCTAAGACCTAGGAACCTGCACGAACTACGAAGTTCTCTTGGGCTATGCACCTACTACCGCCGATGTCTTCCGAGTTTCGCCAGCGTTGCTAATAGCCTGCACGAGCTCACGAGGAAAAATAGAGCCTTCGAGGGGATCAAGGAGCAGGAGGAGGCTTTCCAAACTCTGAAGGAATGGCTATGTACTGCACCTATGCTAGGGTATCCCGCTCCAGGTGCAACGTTCATTTTGGATACGGATGCTAGTGGTTATGGAATAGGAGGCGTAATGTCGCAGGTAATTGATGGGCAGGAGAAGGTAGTTGCCTACTATAGCCGGTCGATTGGAAAACCAGAGAGGAACTACTGCGTAACTCGGAGAGAACTACTAGCGTTGGTGGAGTGCGTCAAACATTTCCACAAGTGCCTCTATGGGCAACGTTTCCGAGTTCGAACGGACCATGCAGCGCTGAAGTGGCTACTACAGTTTAAGAATGCAGAAGGACAACTAGCTCGGTGGATTGAGAGACTGCAAAGTTATGACTTCGCTATTGAGCACCGAAAGGGAAGTGTGCACGGAAATGCTGATGCCATGTCCCGTCGACCATGTATTCTGGAATGTAAACACTGCCCAAAAGCTGAGGGCAAAGAGGACATTATAGACGTCCGTCTAACGACAATAACATCAGCGGAAGAGTGGAAGGAAGAACAGCTACAGAACAGAACATCCAGATGTGGAGATTTTGATGCATGGACTGGAGGTGGACAGAAGGCCAACTAATGAGCAAATAGCAGCGGAGAGCCCCATCGCAAAGGCGTACTGGGCACAATGGAACAGCTTAAAATGAATATCTGGCTGTTTGCACAGGGTATGGAAAAGCGAAGATGGCCGGTGCTCCCGCAACCTTATAGTAGTTCGAAGGGTAAGAATTCCGGATGTACTCAAGGAATTCCACAATGGTCCTAGTTGAGGGTAACTGGGAATCTCGAAGACACTGGAGAAGGTTAAGCAGAGGTTCTATTGAGTTGGTTGTCGGCAATCGGTCGCAGAGTGGAGATTGCTAACTGCGCAGAGTGTATTGCAGCTAAAGGGCCAAAATCCAGAAGTCATGGCAAGGTGAAGCAGTATAACTCAGGTGCACCATTCGAGCGGATTGCCATGGATGAAGCCGGTCCATTTCCTATGAGTGCACAGGCAAACAAATACGTCCTTGTGGTTATGGACTACTTTAGCAAATGGCCGGAGGTATACCCGATTCCAAACCAGGAAGCTAAAACAGTAGCGGAGGTATTCACCTACAAATGGGTTGTGAGATACGGTGTACCTATAGAGCAGCACTCTGACCAGGGAAGATATTTTGAATCGGCGGTGTTTCAAGAGATGTGCCATATACGGGGTATCCGGAAAATTCGAACAACGTCTCTTCATCCCCTATCAGATGGCATGGTGGAACGGTTCAACCGAACCCTGGAAGAGCATTTGCGGAAGGTCGTGGACAAGAATCAGAAAGATTGGGATGTCCGCATACCCTTGTTCCTGATGGGATACCGGTAAGCAGTGCATGAAACAACGGGTAAAACTCCTGCCAGGGTAATCTTCGGCAGTGAGCTCCGTTTTCCTAGTGACCTGAAGTTTGGAGTAACTGGCGATGCGAGGAGGATTGGAAAAGAGACGTCCAATATCCTGGAAGAGGAGCTGAGAGAGATACATGCTCTTGTGAGACAGCGAACTCAAGTTATGAGTGACAAGATGAAGGCCAGGTATGATAAGGTAATGAACTCCGAGGGTTTACAAGAGGGAGACTTAGTGTTGTTGTACAATCCACAACGGAAGAAAGGTTTGCCCCGAAAACTACAATGCAACTGGGAAGGTGCGTATAAGGTCGTCAAACGGCTGAATGACGTAGTGTATCGAATCCAGACCGTTGGGAGACCAAGAAACAATATGAAGGTGGTCCACTTGGAAAGGCTTGCATCGTTTGGAACAGCAAGTGTATCTGATCGGGACGATCAGACTTAGGTGGAGCGCAGTGTGGCGAATACTGCGGCAACGCGAAGGGAACAACGAGAAATAGGCAGAATGTTCGAGGAATGAAGGAGAATGTCCCACAAAGAGAAACGTCAAGTTGGATGAACACTGCGAACAGCGAGAGAAAGAGAATGAGCGATGAACTTCAGAACATTCTAGAGTTGTCATGAGTGCGAGCGCAGGTTTATGAGAGCCACCACACAGCGGAGTGAGTTAGTTACAAGTCAGCAAGCTACAATTAAAGTGAGTTGCGAATAAGCAAGTTATAAGTTTAATTGTGTTAACAAGTTTTGTAAAGTGTTTTAATTGCTTTAACGAGTATTGTAAAGTGTTTTTACTGTATTAGCGAGTATTGTAAATTGTGCTTGTACAATAAAGTTAATTGTACTGTAATTTGGTCATTGTGAGCATTTATTTAACAATCCAGAGATACGAACCGAGAGATTTGGGAATTTCGGACGAGTAGTCAAGGATAATGGCAACAATATTTTTGGCCTATGTGCGCTTTTATTCAAAACCTAAATGTTTCAGCACCGAGTATCGAGAGTATTGGATACTTTTTAAATAGGTATCGAATATCGATCAATACTTAAAAGTATTGACTCAGCACATCACAAGAAACAGGCAACATATAAACACAAAGCAGCTGATATACACTTTGACGTTTTATCCGTTTTTACCCGAAGAAAAAGTCCGGGCTGTTTTGGGCAGGAAGCAGAAGACACTTACGATCATACGTTCCAATTTTTGCTCTCTATTACACATTTTGTTGAGTACGGGAATGATTTCTGGGCTATTTTGGGCACCCGCGTGATCCCGCGTTCCGTACGGGAAAGAACCTATTTTGTATCGATTAGAACAATTTCATACAATCAAGCACTTGTACCCAGTGATGGAAAAGTAGGCACAATAGTGCCATTTTTGGCCCTTTCATTCTCAGAGGCTCTTTTGGTACAATTCATCTTGTTTTGGCACAATCATAAAATATAGAAGTTTAGCGTAAAATGCCAATATATAACAAAAAATTACATACCATTATAGATTAAAAAATTACAAAAAGTGAAAATTATTAAGAGCACTTACAAATTGAAGTAAGGGCTGTGAGAATTATTTGCAAACCACTGAATTCAGTTGTGAATATGCAGTACGAAAAGTAAGTTTTCGCCACAACAAGGTTTTAATTCAGAATTATTGGACGGATTCTAAGTTCGCAGTTTTATAGTTAATTAAATGAAAGTAAAAGTTTCTGCAATATCCAGATGATTTTTGATATTTTTTTCTGACGGTGTCATACATTTTAATCCATTTAAAAAAATTTCGAACACACTTTATATGGAAAAAAATTCATAACATCGAAAACTTGGAATCTCCCTAAAAATTCTTAATTCAAGATATTTTGTTGCGAAAACATGCTGAGTTTTTATACTTTTTGTACAAAGTTTGAAATGCCGACTTTTAGACTTTTGTATAAAATCAATTAAAAAACAGGTTAGAAAGTCTAAGTTCCGAAAGCTACCGCTACATGGTAAACCGGGGTGTATCAATTTTGAGTAAATTAGCGTCCTTAAATTTCGAAATATTGAAGTTTCAAGCATTTCTGAAATTTACCGTTATATGAAAAGCAGCCGTAATTTTAGTCCGATTTCAATAATTTTCAACGTTTTGCTTCTATGTCGCAAGTACAATAACCACACCGAGTTTGGTACAAATTGGTAGAACGGTTACCGAGATACATAGTACACACAAGTGGGCGGTTCCCCACCCATTTTCCAAAATTTTATCATAAACATATTTCTTGGTAAAGAATTGTTTCAAGCATCAGTTTTAAATAAATCAGCTTTAATATTTACTGATTTATCGAAGATTTCGTATTTCCCTAAATTACCGTTATATGGGATGTGGGCGTGGGTATTGTTCGATTTTAAAAATTATCGGCCATTTCGAATGCTATATCAAGGCCAACAATTGTGCCAATTTGGAAGAAATTGGTGCAGCGGTTACCAAGATATACGCATGTAACCATAAGTGGGCGTGGCTACGCCCATTTTCCAAAAATGTATAATAGTCTTATTTTTCGTCTAAAACTTTTTTTGTAAATATCAATTTTGAGTGAAAAATATTCAGTAGTTACTAAAATATCGCAATTTTCGTATTTCTGAAAATTACCGTTATATGGGAGGTAGGCGTGGTTATTGTCTGATTTTGCCCATTTTCAACACCATCCGTCCTACGCCAGAAAGAAGTGCACGTACCAGGTTTCGTTAAGATATCTCAATTTTTACTCGAGTTATCGTGTGCACAGACGGACGGACGGATAGACAGTCACCGCTTAATTGATTTATCTTTTCATTCTGATCATTTATGTATACATTTGTCTATATCTATCTCGATTCGTTTTGCCTGTTACAAACAACCGTTATGTGAACAAAGTTATAATACCCTTGTGCACAAGTGCGCTCGGGTATAATAATAAATGAAAATAATAGGCGAAACTTGTCAAAATGTCTTACTGCCATTATTTCGCATATAGGTACATACATATGAGTGTAAGAATGCCAGAATAGCTGTACTTCGGTGTATTTCCCTTCCGTAATAGGAATCCTGTGTAATTTTACTATGAATTTATGTATATGTCTAATAGGCAACATAGACGGTGCGTCTGACTCGCGAGTCAACTGTGTACGTGTTCACTCGCCTTTCGACTACACACAGTTGAGTCATTCAGAGTCATACCAGAGTCATGTCGGTGTAACTAACACATATTTATTTTTACTTAACACATCCATACCGACTGGCGATTCAGACGCATCGTGTATGCCGCCTATAAAGAATCCCTTATAAAAGTGATTTACTGTAATAATTAAGTTAATTAAGAATTTTTATATTAAGAAATAATTATTATAAAATAAATTTAATTTGGTGGCACTTTCATATTATTTTCGGCACAATTTTTGAAGACCATTAGGCACATTTTGAAGTTTTGAAATTCCATCCCTGCTTGTACCTCACACGAATCATGCATGCATGTACGTACATACACACGCAACACACTTCAGTATCGATACGAAAAACAATTTCGTTATAGGGCATTCGCACGGGCGATTTTACAGGCAACAAAAGTTGAATGCGAATTTGAATGAGAACTTGAAAGTGAAAAAGTTGCCATCCCTATTCAGACGAGGCGATTTTCGATTCAACACGAATTGTTATTTACATTATCGAAAATGAATTTAAATCGCAAAATTTTATCAATTGGCGTGAATTCGGTAAGCCAAGCGTTGCTCGAAGTGCTTTTAGCGAAGCTGAAAATAAAATATAAGTAAAAAAGTAAAAAAGAAAAAAAGTATGTATACAGAATGTAAACAAACACAGGGTTGCAAGGAAAAAAAGTTGAGCGAGCTCTAAGTTGGCTGGCGACCAACTTTGTTGAAAGAGATTAGTTTAAAGGCCGTTCGGACGAGGCGATTTTTGCTTTCAACTAAAAGTTGCCTGAAAAACGCCACGTGCCTAAGCCGTATTACCGCACAATATGTTGTGTTGGATTGATTCACGATGATGGTGCATATCAGAGTTCGGCTGTGAATAGCTCAGCTTATGAATATACTCCCAAGCTCATGAATCACCCTATTGTTCACTCAAACTTGCTCTCACTAAAAAATATTACTCTCTCACAATTGCTTGGCTTGGTTGTGTACCAGTGAGCATGAATATCTTTCACAATCGCTGATCGCTTCCACTTGGCTTGGCTTGCTTCTCTTTATGCAATTGTTTGAGAGATTCATAGCATACCGCTAGATGAGTTAAGTGGCTCATAGTTTATTCATGAATAAATACACAAATTCAGCGCCTCTGCAGCTTTGCTTTGCGCGCAAATGTATGTACACATGCGCGCAAATGTATGTACACATGCAAATACGCGGTGTCTGCGAGAAGGCGTCTTCCCAAAAATCTGGAAGAAACAGCGGCTGGTCCTACTGCAGAAACCAAACAAGCCGGCAGGAGAACCAAGCGCATACCGACCTCTCTGTATGCTGGATACGCTTGGTAAGATACTGGAGCGATTAATTTGTGTACGGTTGGAGCAGCACCTAGAGGAGGAACTGCCGGGTCTCGCCGATAACCAGTATGGATTTCGAAGACAGAGGTCTACCATTGATGCAATTAAAAAGCTCACCGATGTCGCAGGCAAGGCAATAGAAGGAACAAGATGGCTATATGGCACGAAGGAATACTGCGCGGTGGTGACATTCGACGTAAAAAACGCCTTCAACTCGGCATCCTGGCCTCACATACTAAGTGCTCTGGAAAGAAAGAACACGCCGCCCTACTTGCTAAGGATGGTATCCAACTACCTATCTGACAGGCTTCTGCTGTATGATACCGACGAAGGCCCCAGGAAGTACTTGGTGACGGGTGGAGTACCACAGGGGTCCGTACTTGGGCCACTACTTTGGATTGTCCTCTATGATGGAATTCTGAGACTGCCGCTGCCAAGGGAGGTACAAATTATCGGATACGCCGATGATATAGCAATAACAGTAGTGGCCAAAGACCTCTACCAAGTTGAGAACATCTGCAACAGCACGGCGCAGCAAATAAAGAACTGGCTCGCTGCAACGAATCTCCAACTCGCAGGGCAAAAAACCGAAGCGGTGGTGATCACAAGCCGAAAAAAGATGGAGAGCGTTACGCTCAACATCGATGGACATAGCATCAAAACACAGCAGTCGCTGAAATACCTGGGTGTCATGATAGACTCGAGATTAAGCTACAAGGTGCACATTGATAAAGCTTGTGAAAAAGCGGCAAGAGTGACCACGGCTCTAACAAGACTAATGGCTAACATCGGCGGACCGAGTCAAAACAGACGAGCGCTTCTAGCAAAAGTGAGCCAGTCCACACTAATGTATGCAGCACCCATCTGGGGACCCGCGTTGCAGCGCAAGACTTACGCGAAGGCGGCAAAGTCGGTGTACCGACTAAATAGCATCAGGGTGACTAGCGCCTTCCGTACTGTGTCACACGAGGCGGTCGGAGTCTTAGCGGGCATCATGCCCCCAGAAATAATGGCCATGGAGCTAAAAAGAGTCTTCGATAAGTCCCGAAACTTAGGCAGGTGCCTGACAATCGAAGAGCGAAAACAAGAGAGGGATGCAAGTCTAAATGAATGGCAAAGACACTGGGATGTGACGACAAAAGGGAGGTGGACGCACAGGCTGATCAATAACATAAAAGCGTGGGTGGAGAGGAAACACGGAGAGACCGACTTCTACGTGACACAGTTGCTGACGGGGCACGGCTGCTTTCGAGAATACCTGTTCAAATATGGGCATGATGACGGGACAGAGTGCTCATTCTGCGGTAGCGGCGACGAAAACGTACTACACGTATTTTTCCACTGCCGAAAATACGAGGCAGATCGCACAGACATAGAGCAGCTGATAAAGGAGAGCATGACGCCTGACAATATCGTGGGGCACATGATAAACTCAAAAGCGGTGTGGAGCAGAATTAAGGCGTGGTCCGCAATAGTCCTCCAGGAGCTAAGAGCGAAAGAACGACAGCGCAGTAGCGAAAAGAGAAGACTGAACGAGAGATAAGCCAGAAAGGCGTGTGTGAAGAGCCAATTGGCAAAGCTACGCCTTGCGACGTAATACCTAACGGCGGTCCCGCAAGGCGAAACACAAGGCTTCAGACGTCGGAGTTAAGGGTTTAGTACGTAGGCGCGCTGTCTCGCAAGTCCTGAATTATGTGATAACATAGTCTGGGCGTGGTCCCGAATGAGGTGCACCCTTAGCGGACAGGATGACGAATCGTGCATAACATCTTTGGAAGATTCCCCCTCCGTTGAAAAAAAAAAATAAAAAAAAAAAAAAAAACACACATGTATGTATGGATTTATGCACATATTCTCATGCACAGAAGAATAGATGCGTGGTATCTTGACCAGCGATGCCAGATTGTGGGTAATTTCCCTATTTGAGGGATATTTTGCATCAAAAATTATTAAAAGGGAAAAAAGGGACACTTCATATAAATAAGGGATTTTCTTTTGACGCAGTTATTGTTGCATAATTGATCAAAATTCAAGAATATTCGACATTCTTACGTAATTAATCGTTCTGAAGATGTGATGTGGAGTGAAATGGTATATAATTGTTAAAAAGTATAAGGACAATTTCCAAAATTTTCTTACGTTAACCAATTCAAGCGCTGAGTAAGAAATAATCTTTTCAGTTGTAACTGGAATTTCATGTAAAAAGCGGAACAAATTATCTGATGAAATGTTAAATAGCACATGAATGTGCTTCAATTTTAAAGTCACCAGAAAATTCTTTTAGGCCCTTAGTGAGTGAGCAAAAAAATGAAAGTGAAAAATTTAATGAGTGAAAAAAATTGAGAAAAAGGGGTTTTTTGTTAACAGCGGTCGGCCCTCGGCAGGCAATGGCAAACCTCCGAGTGTATTCCTGCCATGAAAAACAGCTTCTCATAAAAATACACTCGCTGTAGGTTCCTCCCCTTTGAGGACCGCCACAAATTGGAGGCAAAAGCACATATGTGTAAGCGCCAAACTATTATTATTATTTTATATGAATTTTACTTCTTTACTACTGAAACATGTATATGTTTAATTTCGTTGGGAATTTTGTGGGATAAATTTTAAACATGTGGGTAATTGAGGGATTTTTTCCCCATTTTCGTGGGATTTTTAACAGAGAATGTCTGGCATCACTGATCTTGACCAGTTTAATTTATGTATGCTCTGCAGTTTTACTTTGCGCGCAAGGACGTTCGGGACGGTTGCGGTGGCATATATGCGAATAAGAATACGTAAAGAATTAAACTAAATTTTGTCATGACTGATCAAAACGATATATTAAGAAAGATTGATGAAGGTGTTTATCAATTAACGCAGAGGAACGGTAAAAGTCCAGTTTGGGGCCTGTTTGCTGAAATAAAGAGGTATGATGGAAAGATATTAGAAGCCTTTGTTTACTGCCGTAAATGCAAGGATTTGTTGAAGTTTAATGGCAAGCAAACAAGTAATCTGTTGCGTCACAAATGTTTCACCAGCACTTCTGAGCAGCAAATCGTCAAAAATGTAAGCCAAGATGACAAAGAATGCGATGTCAATGCCTGTTCACAATGGATTATTGAAGATTGCCGCCCTTTTATTGCTGTTGAGGGGTCTGGGTTGCAAAACTAGTGGCATTATTTATTAAAATTGGAGCACAGTACGGCGAAAATGTTGATATCCATGACCTACTTCCTAATGCAACCACTATCTCGCGAAGGATCTATAAAATTGGTGCAGAAAAGAAACAAGAAGTCAAATCTAGTTTAAAAAAAGTTGTTGATGAGGGAAGTGCTTCTGTAACCACAGATCTCTGGACCGATAATTATGTAAAAAGAAATTTTTTTGTGTGCGACGCTTCATTTTTTCGACGGTTCCAATTTAAAAAGCATAGTTTTAGGTGTCAAATCTATGGACTTCGAGAAATCAACTGGAATAAACATTCAAAGCAAATTAGTCAGTATATTTTCTCAATTTGATATTCAAAACCTTGAGTCAATAGTATTTGTTACCGACAGGGGAAGTAATATAAAAAAGTGCATTACAAAACTACACAAGAATCAATTGCTCCAATCACCTTTTTTCTAATGTAGTAAACTCAGCATTTGAAGCTACCGATGATTTAAAACCTTTGATAGGTGCTTGCAAGGCCCTAGTTAAATATTTCAAAAAGTCGAATCTGCAGCATGCGTTACAAACATCACTGAAAAGTCACTGTCCCACACGTTGGAACTCCTACTTGGTAATGCTTAAATCCATTTCCGACAATTGGTCGACTATAAGCGAAATTTTAGCAGCAAATAGTCAATAAAGTCGCTTGTTTGAGATTAATATAAATATCGTCAACTCTTTAGTAGAGTTGTGCCAGTACTTTGACACAATTTCTAAAAAATTGCAGGGATGCAGTTTCGTGTCAATATGTTTTGTACTTCCTTCCATTTTTAGATTAAAAACGATATGTGAAGCAGTTCATTCCGATGTTCCAGCGATAGTCAGCTTTAAACATAATATATCAACATATATCGAAAGCACATGGATTGCTAACCTAAGCATCTACCACCAAGTGGCACTATTTTTATATCCTCCAGCAAAAAATATGGTAGACTTTGATTTTGATGCTGCGAAGCATTTCTGCATCGAACAGATATCAAGAAATACACAACTCTACGCGTCCGAAGAAACTACATCCCCTCCAACTGTATCAGTCGTAAATTCGACACCTCTTACTTCACCATCAATTGTAATGTCATCTTCAATGCTTCCCCACACTAATTTTCAAAATTCTTTAACAACTCCAAGCGATCTGCATTTCTTTTTTCCAAATATTTCAAACGCGGGCGCGCCGGATAGTGTCGGAGAAGAGATAGACAGATATTATTACGAACGAATACAAATTAATAATGACTTTGAAGCAATTCAATGGTGGAATCAGCATAACGCTATCTTTCCACGGTTGTCAAAATTTGCACTTAAAATATTATCTATACCTGCAAGTAGTGCGGCGTCTGAGCGTGTATTTTCCTTGGCCGGTAATTTGATAACTGACAAAAGAAATCGACTTGCTCCTAAAACCGTAGATAATATAATATTCCTGAATTCAATACTTAAAACTAACTAATAAAAAGTTCCTACTGTGCATTGGAACGACAAATTGATTTTCCTCTAGACATTTTTGTACTGAACTTATTTTTTGTTATTATTTTCATTTCCATGCTTCCCGGAAATTCAATATTAGAAGCCCTGATACCCTTGGATAAGGTTTACCCCAAATAGTTTTCACTCAGCCCATTTTTCTTTAAATTCCTACCCATTCATCATAATCAGATGATTTAAGCTAAAAGAAAATATAAATCTTCTACGAAAGGATAAAAAATAGCTCAATTAACTTAAATTTTTTGTAGGATAACTTTTTCATGATCCAAATATCGACAATAAAATTAATTTAACTGAACTGTAAAAATAATTTATTTTAACGTTTAAATTTTTAATAGTTTTTGCAATCAAGCTTTTTATTTCTCTGGAGGATTATTCGTTTCATGGTTTATAAAATTGAACTGTTTTTTTAATAATAGTTTTTATTTTAGAACATTTTTATTTTTTTTCCCAAAATGAATGAAGTGTGTTATTTTTTAAATCATTGAACTGACATGTGATTTTGTTTTAATTAATTATACTTGTTAGCCATTACAAAAGACTGAAACCTAGTTTTATAAAATACTAGCAATTACCCGGCGTGCTTCGCTGCGCCTTAAATGTATTTTTGTGTTGTAACTCTCCCCCTAAGCTCTTATGGCCTCATTTACAAAATATTTTTAAAGAACTTTATGAAGTTAGATTTAAAAAAATCGATCTATGAAGCATTGTTTATTTTTTTTTTGAGTTAATATATTTTCGAAGGTAATTAGAAAATATGTAAAGAACCGACTTTCTCTTGGAAATTTAATTTATAATCTTATAACTGGAGTCTACTATCGCACCCTTTCCTCAAACGTGTATTGATTCAATATTCAAATAACGTATATTTATATAATTTGAAAAAATCTCCCTACTATACAAATATGTACAGCAATATTAAATAATATTTTCAAATGTTGTGAGAGGGAGTAACAAAACAAAATTACTTTTAAGGCGCAGCGAAGCACGCCGGGTATTCGCTAGTGTCACATGAAATTAACTGAGCAAAGTACAATGAATAGCTGTTAAACAATGGCACCATCTACTTTAAATGAAACATACTTATTTTCGTGGGGGATACTCACACACCATATACTTTTCTATTGAAATTTTTCCTGAATTTTCCTAGCTATAAACCTCCAACGAATGCAAAACCGTGAAAATCGGTTCGTGCGTTCTGGAGTTATAGCGTCAGGAAGGAAAACCCTACTTATTTTTATATTAAAGAAGATTAAAGAACTGTCCGCATTACTCAATTTTATTTTTCACTAAAACGGTATTCATGAATTTTTTAATTTTTTTTTTATTTGCTTCCGCATACTTTTGACATAACAGCTTTCATTTTATGCCGATATTAAACAAATACAGCCTAAGTTTACCCGGGTCCACGTTTTGGTCTGTATCTCGTGACCCAAGTCACCCAGCTATATGAAAAGTGCTCAATCTTAAAGCATTCATGAACAGCTTTCATTTGATACCCATATTAAACAAATACACCCAAGGTTACCCAGGTCCACGTTTTGGTCTATATCTCGAGACCCTAGTCACCCAGCTATTTGAAAAGTGCTCTATCTTAAAGCATTCATGAACAGCTTTAATTTGATACCCATATTAAACAAATACATCCTAAGGTTACCCGGGTCCACGTTTTGGTCTGTATCTCGAGACCCTAGTCACCCAGCTATATGAAAAGTGCTCAATCTTAAAGTATTCATGAACAGCTTTCATTTGATACCCATACTGAAAAAATACACCCAAGGTAACCCAGGTCCACGTTTTGGTCTATATCTCGAGACCCTAGTCACCCAGCTATATGAAAAGTGCTCAATCTTAAAGCATTCATGAACAGCTTTCATTTGATACCCATATTGAACAAATACACCCAAGGTTACCCAGGTCAACGTTTTGGTCTATATCTCGAGACCCTAGTCACGCAGCTATATGAAAAGTGCTCTATCTTAAAGCGTTCATGAACAGCTTTAATTTGATACCCATATTAAACAAATACATCCTAAGGTTACCCGGGTCCACGTTTTGGTCTGTATCTCGAGACCCTAGTCACCCAGCTATATGAAAAGTGCTCAATCTTAAAGCACTCATGAACAGCTTTAATTTGATACCCATATTAAACAAATACATCCTAAGGTTACCCGGGTCCACGTTTTGGGGCCACGCCCCCTTTATATATCAAAATATTTTTTACCCTGTGACCATCCCTGGAAGATATCCAGTGCGTGTGTAAAATTTGGTTACGATCGGCTTATTCGTTTAGGAGCCAAGTGTGTCTATAGGTACATACATAATTTGAATTTTATATATATAGATAGATAATAAGATATTACATGACCATATTCCTGAAACAAAGTGTGAATTATTTAAAAAGTGACGTTTATATACAAGTTTTTTTTTAATATTTTCCCAAAAATGTAACTACTTTTATTTCTAGAAATTCCCAATGTATTTTACGTTAAGTTTTTAATTACATTAATTTCATTCCAAAAAAATTAACTAACCTTGAGTTTTATTATTTCTTATTTATTATTTATTAAATACAATCTTTTAATAATGTTAACGCAACATACATACATATAGATTACTTTCCAGTTTGGGGTTGGGGTGGGGAATACCATAAACGTAAGTAATATGTCATTATCCATTGTATTTCGAACTTAAATTGCATTCTTTTTATGTACATATTTTCAATACGTATGTATATAATGTACTAGACTTGTTTGGTTTCGTCTAAGAAGACTAAAATATTTACACTTATTAACTATGGAGAAAATCCCCATCTCCAAATTCTCTAAATTAATTTTTAAACAAATTTGCAACATGAATAAATTATGAAGCTTCAAAAACCCCAGTATCCATCAAAAAGTTGTTTACTGAAACTACCTTCTTTTTTAACATGGTTTAAAAAGCTTTATAAATTGACGTTTTCATACATTTTTCAATTTACAAGCCTTTTTTAAAGCTACTTTATTTTTTATGAATATGGCTATAAGCTTTAGGTAAAAATATTTGTTAATAGAATAGTAAATAAATTACGATTACTTTTTATACCGATGCTCAATTTGCCACTCCCGCCACAATTTAAGTTGAAACATAGAAACTATAATTACAAAATAAGAAAGTAAAACCATCCTAAATACATTAATACATACATACATAATTAGCAGAAAAACTACGATACGAACAAGTAGTACCTGATTTTATATTCGTGGTATCCACTAAGGTCAAAGAGTTTAAATTTGACAAGCATAATTCACTTGTATTAAAAATCAGTCAGATTTATACCTATGGCTTTATAATCAAGCAATTTTTAAACTCTCATTTGCTAAAAAAAGTTCCTTGCACTTAATTTCCATAAAACATCCTTTTCTAGCGTTTGCTTCACAGCGCAACTGCTCAAATGGCTTAAGTGGCTTGCGTGCTCATGAGCTCTTGCGTTTATTCACAAGCCTTCAGATTCATAATTTAAGCGAAACGAAGCCAGTGAGCAATATGAATTGGAGAGCTCATAAGCTAAAAACTTGTGAATACTTGCTCAACACAAGCTAACTAGCTCACAAGCCGGCGCTCTCTTCTTCATAACGCTAAGTGAGCGGCAATCACACTTGCTTGCTCTCCGTAATTATTTCGCTTGCTTCACACTTAGTTTCTCGCAAGCAGCTCAAAGTTGTGTTTTACTAATTCAGTGCAGGACTCTGGTGCATATACGGAACATGCGAGTAACGAGATTATTATGTGAGTAATGATTCGGTACTTCGAGTCAGGGGTTGTATTCATTACTCAGTATCGAATACATACGGTTTGCTACAGCTCTAGTATCGATACGAAAAACAGTTTCGTTACCGCACAAGATGTTGTGTTGTATTGATTCACGTTGATGGTGCATATACGGAACATGCGAGTAACGAGATTATGTGAGTAACGAAAAGAATCTTGCAGCTTAAGGAAATGTTCGTTCGTACATATGCATACATGTACATTAGGGCGGGTCAATTTGTATGGATCGATTTTTTTCGACATTGTTCCTAGCATATTCGGATTCTTCATAAAATTTTAAGAAAAAAATTCCTCCTGACCATAGCTCTAAAGTCAATTTCGAGCCTGCGCATTTTTAAAAGAAGATATCTTATATATAAAATTGGATTGCTGTCCGTTAGCCTCGCTAAGACTTGAAAACAGCTTGACCGATTTGAATATTTTTATTTTTTGGTTTGTTTTTTATAATATCCGGATTGTTAAAACCAGAAAAAATAGAGAGTTGCCACCTGTTAAAAAATCCCAATATAAGTAAATTAATTACATAAATTAGATATTGCAATATGGGTGTCAAAAGAAAGAGGTTATGAAGGCTTACAGGCAAAAGTATTTTTGGGTGGGGTTGCCACCTGTTTCAAAATTTAGTTAAATAAAATTGATAAGATAAATTAAATATTGCAATATGGGTATCAAATTAAAAGGGTTTAAGAAGGCTTACTACTGAAAATATTTTTGAGTCGAGTTGCCACCAATTTCGAAAATTTAATTCAATTAAGTTAATAAGATAAAGTATGTATTATAATATAGGTGTCGAGCGAAAAGTATTTGAAAAATTATTGATTAAGAAATATTTTCTATAGGCCTGCCACCTACCTGAGCGGTAAAAGCTAAACGCCATACTCGCAAATATTGTTCAAAACTTTTGAGGCTCGCATCAATGTGGAATACTGTAACTCCGTCAAGATAGTGTTTATTGATGGCAAAGAAAGTACTATCATGTTTGGCAATGATATCACCCCATCGAACAATGCACTCAGCCTCGATATAAAAAGAGAACAAAAGCCGAAGTATTAGCCGAAGCAGTTCATACAAATATTCCACAATTGAGCTGACAAAAAAATATGGCTACGACTCTTTTATAGAAGCTGTGGACACTGGAGTAAAATGTAAACAAAAAAACAAAACCGACTTCAATTCTCATATACAAATTTAAAAGTACCGTTATTTTCTTCATGGCCCAATTATCGGATCTACACTCAATTGGTAGGAGACTACCTCTGAGGAACCACCTTTCCATTCAAAAAGAATTATAGAAAACGGATAACGTAGTCCAAAGTTACGCGGTAACATACATAAAAACATATTCCGACGAATTGATAAAATATGCAGATTAATATTTAATAAAATGTTACGGATATATTTTTTTAATACAAACCTGTGCCTGGGAGCTTATTGATACGAAATATTAATTTCTGATATCTATTTTTTATTTAAAGAACCGCAAGATTGCACTACAAAGCAAATTACATATTTTTTACTATTGTAACGGGAGAAGTTACTGTATGTATTTTTTTATATGTACAGTGTCGAACAAAAGTTTTGGCACAGTAAATTTTCGCATTACATATATGCAAAATTTTTAATTTATTTCCGATAATTTTTTATAAAAACATAGTTCATACTACACTAAAACACATAAAAATCAAATGTATAAACTTTGTGAAAACTCAGGAAAATTCAATAAATCTGCATACTAATTTGCAATTTTATATTCAGATTTTCAAGCAACTTCACACCTGCACTTTGATAAACTAAAATTGAATGGATTACTAAACTGCATACTTGGAATTCTTTTACAAAATACTTTGCCTATATTGCGTAAAATTCACTGTGCCAATACTTTTGTTCGTTACTGTAAGTAAATGAAACTTTAACTTTAAAAAACCAAAAAAAAAAAATTACAATATTTCAAAATTATTTTTCGAATCATAAATTTTTTTATGATTAACAATGTATTTATCTTTTTTTTTGGTTTTAGATCCTTTTTGCTTTCAACGCGAGGTATCTTTTTTCTAGTTTCTATTGTCATAGCCATAACTCACTCTCTATTTTTATCTATCAATCAATCAATGAATCAATTTTATAATTTTTTCGGCATTTTTCCTAATTACAAGTAGAGCTTTATAAAACTTTTATAACACCAAATGTTTATCAAGCTTGGGATTTTATGTTATCCGGGCAGGCTTATTAATTTCACCAGAGAAAATATTTTCTTTATTAAGTTTACCCAGTTACCCATTTTAAACTGCTACCTGTACTGTATCAGCGGTTAAAACTTGTTAAATTTTTATTTAAAATTTTCGAGTGGATGAAAAATATATAACGGCAAGAACGTAAATAACGTTCGTAACACTTTAGTAAATATTAATCCGTATATTAACTTAAGTAGTATATATTAAAGACTAGAAGATGACCCGGTGAACTTCATATCATCTATAATTTATTTGAATTTCACCTTGATCAATTATAACAAATCTTCAAAATGCAATACAATGAGATCACTAATACTGCCTGCTGTTATAGCTGATAAATGAGATGTGCCACGCCCATTTTTACAAACTCCTTTATATGCATATATCTTTCCAGAAGCACCTACCATAGGTAACTGTGCATTTCAAATTTCGAGTTCATATGACTATAATTCCGAAGTTGAGCTGACTAAAAATTTTCTCTATGGGAGGTATCCCCCATCCCCTTCCCGCCCCCCTCCCCCCTTGGCGAGTTCCAATTTTTTTACCCTATTATAGATCCAGGAGTCATGGCAATATTTTGGCAAAATTTTATTCGATTCTATACATCCGTTCAGGCTGCAACCTGGTACATACAGACATACATACTTCCACAAATATATAGTAGATTTGCTTTGAAGCGCCATCTTGCGGTTCTTTAAATAAAAATATATATATCAGAAATGAATTTTTCATATCACAAAACTCCCGAGCACAATTCTTTATTACAACAAAAAAAAACATTCCTAACACTTTAGTAAATATTAATCTGATTATGGACTTAGTATTAATTAAAAATAATTTCTTTTAAAATTGCTCAGGCTCGAAATTGATTTTAGAGCTATGGTCTAAAGGGCTTTTTTTCTTAGAATTTTATGTAGAATCCGAATCTGCTAGGAACGATGTCGAAAAAAAAATTGACCCGCCCTAATGTACATATATACATATGTATACATGCAACATAGTTTTGCATCGATTCGAACAATTTGATACAATCGGACACTTGTACCTAGTGTTGCCAGGTCTTCGGCATGAGAAAACGTCCTTCTTGGTCTGAAAAACCGTCATTTGCTACCCAAAAAAGTCTTTTCCAAATGTATGCACACATAATTGTTCTTATTAAACTTTTATTGTATACAAAGGAACATACATATTTATTTATTTATTTAAAGAAAGGGGTTGTATCTGTAAGACTTTTTTGTCTTTTATAGTACATCAACTGGTTGGTAGTTACACAAAATTTAATTCCTTAACATTACGCTGCGTAAACTTAAAACTAAGAGTTCGGCAAATTGAAAAAATTAATATATATATATTTATTTAAAATACTTAATACTAAATCATCAGATAAAAAGAGAAAAAATAAATAAATAAATAAAAATAGAAATAAATTAATTTATTAAAATTAAAATTAAAACTTACTGCTAAACATTATAAATTAAAAGTCGTCGTTTTTATTAAATACATAATTGGAACACAGAAATTTGATTAATTAGGAGAACAGAGACAGAGACAAAGAAAATAGAACAGCCATATCACAATCACATTCATCATAAGTTATTAAAAGAATTATGAATTATCACCTTGTAGTTACCCCTATTCATAACAGCCTTGAAAGATTCAGGGATGGAATTCCAGAGCCTCACAGCATTAACGAAGAACAGTCTTGATGAGGGTAAGTAGGAGTATTTAGGGAAAATCAGATTATGATGCCTGCTTGACCTTGTTAATTTTAACTTCTCGTATAGGTACCTTGGGGTTTGGAATTCTATTAGCTTGAACATAAATATACAATTTCTAGCGGATAGGTAATTAAAAATGCTGCATCCCAGAATTCTGGTTCTCCACGAAGAGATGTGGTCATATTTTCTTAAGCCATAGACATAACGCGTAACATTATTAAA
>NW_023458563.1:15770723-15799511 GCF_013731165.1 Rhagoletis pomonella
CCTCAACCGCAGCGATGTGTTGTTGGGATTTGAATGATGTCAGCATCCAGCGTTGCCATTTTAGCCGTTTTCCGGCTAGATTTAGCCGGTTACGACAACAAACAGCCGGAAAAAATTCGATTTAGCCGGCAGCCGATTTGTTAGCCGTTTTGCAAAAAAAAATTAGCCGTTTTTAGCCGATTTTGCTCTTCGCCTTATTTTATTAAAATTCAAATATACAAGTTTTTTATTTTACAAATTTAGTGCTCCAGAATCTATTAGAAATGGCTAGTCTTATCTCTGAGAAAATTTTCATGTCGGACTGTGTTATGTAAAATTGAAAAACAATCAGATAGTGAGCCGATTTCAATGTTTTTTGTTTTAAGCGAGTGACCCAAATACACATAAACTGGGAGGCGTCATTTTAGCAGATTAAAAAGTTACAAGTTTTGCTGAAATTTTCCACAATTTTCATAATTTTACACCAAGTGTGAAATCTGTTTGTAGTATATGTTGTTTGTTAAGTAATGTGCTACATATTCATAAAAAATAATAAATATTAAATAAACTAAAGAAAAATAGGCAAAACTTGCTTAAATTTTGCGTCCCAGTATATATTTGGGAGAACGTAGCGGGAATTTTCTGCATAAAATTTTTGTTATGAATGTCTTAAATTTAAGTGTGAAGTTTTATTCGCTACACTTAGAAAATAAAAGAGCACGAATTTCGATGTGGAGCAAAACTCTCTGGGAAGACAATACATGGTGCAAACATACCTTTTTAATTTTATAAAATAAAACTGCAGTAGTTTTCATCTTATGTGGATAATTCGTGTGACAAATACATAGTTTCGTGCTTATATTTTTGTATATATATTTTTAGCAGCACCACATCTTTATCAAAATCCGAGCATCCAATAATTGGTACTGTTACAAGTTGCAGGCACCATTTTAACTCGACCTCTTTCCTGTTCCACGGAAAATGGTACATCTTTCAGAGGTTTAAAGATATTTTGCGTCAGCAATTTGTTATCAACCTACGTACCCTACCTCGGAAAAGCAAAAAACTTTATATTCGAACGTTTGCTCAGGTGTACCGAATTCTGGCAGTTTGGAAACGCGCAACACTTAATATTTTCATCCAACTTCACTGACTTCAAATTCTCAAATTTTTAAGAAACAAAAATTTTCTGCTAGTGAATCTGGTGGCATGATTTTAGTTAAATGTCATAAACTTGTTAAAAGTGAAGTGGTCGGCAACAACAATGAATGTCAATGCCTTCTGCTTTCACAGCTTTACGTGTTCATTTCTCAAAATATTGCCCTCGGACTTTCAGCTAATATAGCTATTTTGCGGGACAAAAAGCAACCTACTGAAAATGATCCAATATTTATAAGAAGGCAAAATTGTTTAATAGAAAAGAAAACGCGATAACTTTGTAATTTATCTCTGTTTTTATATTTAAGTAATACAAACATGACTTCTGATGTAAAGCTTAGCTACGTATAACGACAGTTTCCTTTGTTAAACAAAAATAAAGTGGTGTACAGCTTACCTACGTATAAATAATCTTTATTAACCAAAAAAAAATTCAATGGATTGACTAGTCTTTCTAATTGTAGTTTATGTATTTAAAAAAAAATTAATTCTGGTTGAAACATTTTAGCCGTTTTTAGCCGTTTTTTTTGTCCAATCTAGCCGGTTGCCCTGAAAAGTTCTGGCAACACTGTCAGCATCTCTTTAAGCTCGCGATTCGCTCCTACAAAATTTGTCGCATTATCGGAAAACATCGTATGGCATCTACCACGACGGGCGATAAAGCGCTTTAAAGCAGCTATGAACGCCATGGTAGTCAAGTCAGGAACAAGCTCAAGATGGACTGCTTTCGTTGTAAAGCAAATGAATACAGCAATGTATACTTTGACAGGGCCCTTACCTCGTACGCGTTGTGTGATGAGAAAAGGTCCACAATAATCGATGCCCGTTACCGCAAATGGATGTGACGGTTCAACTCGCTCCCGTGGCAGCGCTCCCATGAGTTGACTGTGGCTTATTGCGATAACATAAAATACAACGGTGTACTACTTGTCTTATTATGCTGCGAGCATTTCTGACCCAGAATTTGTCTCTTACGATGCTCAACAGCGTTTGGCACCCAGCGTGCGAATGACGACGATGAAGGTGTTCGATGATAGTGCGAACGAATGGGTGTGACCTCGGTAGTACAATGGGGTGCTTGGCGTCGAATGGCAGTGATGAATTGGTGATTCTCCCCCCAACGCGAATTATCTGGTTGTGTAGAAAGGGCGGGAGTAGATTTAAACTAGACTGTGGACTCACTCTGCCTTTCTGAAGCCCCTTGTATTCTTGAGGAAAGTATTGTTGCTGAAGGTAGCGAAGAACTAGCATCAAAGAGTCGTTCAATTCCGGAGTGGTTATGGCGCCAGGCTCAGTTGGTAATTTGCGAAGTTTGTCGAGGAAACGTTGAACGTAAGCAAATATTCGAAGAAGCTTAAAATAATTATTTACGAATTTGTGTTCAGCAACGATGCCTTCAACCTGCGTTAATAAAAGGGTGTGGTGTTGCTTGCGCTGCTCTGGCATATTAATAATGGCCTTCATTGGACTGGAAGGCCAGTGCTGTTGTTGTAATTGTATAAATTGTGGTCCGTGGAACCACAACTGGTTGTTGATGAGGTTGTGCACCGTCACTCCCCGCGACACTAAGTCAGCAGGGTTTTCCGAAGACGATACATGACGCCAAGTGTATCCCGCTGTGATCTGCTGTATTCTTGCTACCCTATTAGCTACAAATGTAGTCCAACGCGATGGTTCACCCTGTATCCACGACAGGGCAATCGTGGAGTCAGACCAGCAGTATATGTTGCGTGCATTAATAGTGAGTGTGGCTACCAATGATTCCAGTAATTCTGACAACAACAGAGCAGCGCATAATTCTAATTTTGGCAGGGTGGTCTCTTTAGTGGGCGCTACTCTTGACTTTGCCGCGATAAGCGACGAATGTGGGCCTCCATCAGCGTTAGAAACAGCATATACGCACGCTCCGTAAGCCTTGGTACTCGTATCTGCAAAGGCATGCAATTTAGTGCTAGAGTTAAAACATACGAACCTTGGAAGATGAATTTTTTCGATGAAGGTGAGTTGGTTACATATATCGGCCCATTGTGTTTGAATCGCCAGAGGTACACTTTCGTCCCAGGTTAAGCGCAATTTCCATAATTTTTGCATCATTATTTTGCATGGGACGATGATGGGGTTTATAAGGCCGAGTGAGAGTATCATGCGCTTGCTGGCCTTCTGCAGCCGTTTCTGAGACGGTGTGTATGAAAAAAAGAAACAATCGGTAGCAGGCGACCACTTTAATCCTAACGTTTTGATGTAGTCAATATTTTCAACGTTTATTACGGGTTCCTTGTCCGTCTCTGAAACATCGCCGATAATGCTCTGATGATTTGCTGCAAATTTTCGAAGAGCGAACCCTCCCTTGGCGAGTAAATCGATGACTTCCCTTTTGATTGCTTTGACTTTTTCAATTGTGGCGCCCCCTGTCATCAGATTGTCGACATAGAAGTCTCGCAGAGTGACAGTAGCTCCAATTGGGTGGGTGGAGATGTTGTTGTAAGCCAATTGCTGTAGACATCTCACTGCCAAAAACGGAGCACAACTAGTTCCGTATGTTACTGTCTGTAGCTGATAGGTGGTCACCGGCTCGCTTGGAGAATTTCGCCATAAGATGCATTGCCATTTCGCATCTCTTTCACCGACCATAATTTGCCGGTATATTTTCGTTATGTCGGCCATTAAAACATAACGGTGTGTGCGAAAACGAAGCAATATTGTAAATATATTGTCTTGTAATGTCGGACCAACGCGGAGAATTTGGTTGACGGCAATACCGTTGTCGGTACGGCAAGAGGCGTCAAACACAACACGTAGCCTTGTAGTCGAACTGTCCGCCTTGGTAACGCAGTGGTGTGGGATGTACGTACCTACTTTCGATGACAATTCGCTTGGTGAAATCTTGAAGTTCTTGTATTCGGCCCCGGTCGGATTATTTATCAGCATTCCCTTTTCGACTGATAAAAATCGACGACGGGCGATATCGTATGATTGCCCTAGTTTGCTCGGGTTGGTGGAAAATGGAAGGCCCACAATGAATTTGTTGGTCTCTGGGCAACGTCTTGTTGTTTGCGTAAAGTAGTGTTCGCATTCTTGTTCCTCAGCGGTACGCATTGTTGATTTTTGTTGGTATTTGTCTTCCAAATTCCAGAACTTCTCTAAGAGAGTGTCCAATGTCGGTTGCGAATGCATGGTGAGCGAGATATAACTTGATGTGTGTGATGAAAATGGTGGAGGTAACGACGACGATGATATTGGCGACGCCGATGATGTTGGCGATGACGATGATGTTGGCGATGACGATGTTAGCGGCGAAGACAAGGATGATGATGTGATTAGTGACGACACTGAAAGCAGCGAAGATAAAGACGGCGATGAGTGTGATGTTATGGCTCCAGCGACGATCCAACCCAGTTGTGTTTTCTGGAGAGTCGGCAAGTGTTTGCTTAGTTTTATTTGACCCACTGATAGTATGTAAAAAAACAAACTCGCTCCGATGAGGATATCAATGGGTCCAGGATGATTAAATCGACTGTCGGCAAGGTTGATGTTGTTGGGAATACCCCAAGCGTTAATATTAATGCTCTGTTGCGGCTGGTTTGAAGAAATCGATGGCAATACAACAGCCTCTAGTACTGAAGAGAAACCAGATTGCATTGATTCGAATTTAATCGTTACAATGTGATGTGACATTGTAGTCACAGCACCAATTCCGCATATTTCTACATTTGCCTTAGTGCGAGGAAGCTTGAGTATCTGAGCCATGTGCTTAGTTATGAAATTCAACTGAGAGGCTGAGTCAAGGAGTGCCCGAGCCGTTATCTTAGTAGTGTGCATGTTGCTCAGCTGTACTAAGCCTGTTGCGAGAATGACGTCACTATGGCAATTGTGAATATAAAGCGAAGCTGATGATGGAGATGCAGCCTCCTTTGTTTCCTGACGTTGGGACCCTGGTGTGTTACGATGTAAGAGCGTATGATGGCTGACCTTGCAATGTTGACATCTTCTGAATGATGGACAGTTGCTTGAAGAATGGTTCATGCCTAAGCAATTTAGACAGAGATGTTTTCGCTTGGCTAGTAAGAAACGTTCCATTGGGTCTAACGCCATAAATTTGCTGCAGCTGAATGCGTTGTGAGTCGCTTGCTCGTCGCACAAGTGGCACTTGTTGGGTTGGGTTGAAACTAAGCTGGTGTGCGATTTCGATGAACGATGATGTGTTGATGGCGATAATGGTGTCCTTTTTGCTGATGTGTAAGGTGATGGGAGGTTCCGGCTGGCCTCAATGATGTTAAAACTCTGACAGCGGCGCTCAAGAAACCCAGCTAAATCATCCCATGAAGGCAGTCTCAATGACGAAGAAGTATTGCTCCATTTCGTGGCAACCTCGTCCTCCCACTTGGATTGAGTGGCTTCATCGAGCTTAGAGGTAAGCATATGTAGAACTATTCCGTCTGCTATCTGCGATTTTGATGCCAATGACTCCATGGCACGTAGACTGCCGTTGACTATATCGATAAACTCTCGTAAAGTGGATGCGGATGGCTTCACAACACGCTCAATTTCGAAAATCCTCTTTAAGTGTGATTGGAAAATTAAGCGTTTGTTGTCATACCGTGCTGTGAGTAGCTCGATAGCCTTTCGATAATTTATCGCTGTGACCTCTAGTGCCTGCACAAGGCGCGCTGCCTCGTCGGTTAAGCATGACCGAAGATACTGAAATTTTTCGATCTCTGATAGCTCGTTGTTGGTATGCACGAGCACGGAAAACATGTCGAAGAAATCTAGCCAATCTGCATGGTGGCCAGAAAATTTTGGTAATTGCAGCTTTGGTAAGTGGAACCTTGACTGCGACGTCGACGATAGAATGCGGGTGCTACTCAAGGTTTCGGGCTCAGCAGCACGAAGCTGAGCGAGCCGCTCCATGATAGCGGATTTTACGACGAAATACGCTGTTTCACAATTGGTACGATGCATTCCTTCTAACTCGGATTCATCGAGTTCTTCAAGGTGCGACTGGATTGCTTCAAAATTGTCCAGTTGACGATGCAACATCTCGAGCTTGACCTTGAGCATCGGTTCAGCCATTGTACTTAGTTCCGCTAAGTTCATGCGAGAACTTTCGAGACGCTGCAAAAGTAATTCCCGCTGTCGAACCTTAACGCGAATGTTATTCGACACAGCTGGCTGTGCGGGCGTTGATTCGCCATCAATCGCTTGAAATTCCACGTTGCCGTACATTATTAAATTGAAACAATTAACGCGGAGCCGGTGTTTAACATCCGGCTCGAAGGACCTTTATGTTGGGGCACAAAGCGTTTTTTGTTGCCCTTAGAAAGAAATTAAAACAACGTTGATGTGCTTAACTAATAATGACCTTTATTAAGAAATCAAAATATGCCAGATTAGACGTGTGGCCGTGTCGAACGATGGACTGTAATTCGTTTTACAGAATTAGCATAGAATGTACAAAAGGTAATTTCTAGTCGCGTTATATGTATGTATATCCGTACGTATATATGTACATATGTTCGTGTATATGTACATACGTACTTATGTATGTACATATGTACGTATGGATGTACATATGTACCTACATATTTGCATAGGTAACCAGTTATTTTTTTTCTACTCAGGCCGCTAGCGGGACATTATTTGCTATGTTGGGTGGTTGTTGTTGGTCGTAGGTGGCGTGAGTTCCGCTGCTTGGCGTTGGTATAGAACTCGATGTTAAGGTGGATGTCACGCGCAAGAGTGAGGTGGGGGTGCGATGAAAGAGTGCGCTTGAAACTCCCTTCGAAGAGAGTGAGGGGGTGATGACAACGAAGATGCGAAGAGTGTGTGAGATGACGTAGCGTTTCGCCTAACGATGGTAAAAGGTGCGACACTAGTTGCCGTCCCTGAACACTAATAAACAATTAAAATAAAAAAATAAATATAATGAGGAAGAGTTTTCGATTTTAAAGTAAGGAAAGTTTTTCTTTGATCTAGAGATGGATTTTTGGTTCAGTGTAAATAAAACATCTATTCCTGAAACGACATCAGAAGTGCCTACATCTAATCCGAAAAAGTTTTTCACAACACAGGAAGCCATAGAAGCATTTAGGCAAGATCTAATACAAAAAGAGAAAAATATTTCGGGAATAATTGAGAGCTCACAACCCTTTTATAGACATTTTCAGTTTCAATATGAAGATAATATTATGATATGAATTCGCTGTACATATGATTGTGATTTGCTTCAACGTAAACTGAATATTTCTTGTTTTGTGTATCGCCAGGTTGCATTCGAGAAAATTTTAAGTAACGGTGAAATTGAAATTGTTACTGGAGATGATATCACACTACGCTCAGATGTCACAATCATTGATATTAAAAGTTATAAACATTATATGGATTTGGAAATTTCTTAACTTTTAATACTATAATATGGATTTGCCGTATTCATATGACATATAAAAAGAATACAAATGTAGTATATAAAAAGATTAATTTGCTATTTGCTTTTCATTACTCAGCGGAGAGTGATCGATTAGTTAATAAAATTGGTGGTTCTAATACATACTTATGTTCACAATTATTTAAATAGGATTTGAAGACTCTAAAAAAATAATATAAACTTTTATAGAAATTCATAAGACTATTTTTTAAGCGAATTTAAAAAAAAACCCAATCTATATAATGTTAGAGGAATATACGTTGGTTATAGACGTTCAGAGGTTCTATTTTAATAGGAAATTTATTGCTAAAGAAGTCAGCATATCAGCATATATATAACATATATATCATATATAAAAACCTTCCTTATTCAACCTCGTTTTGAAGAATCTAAGTTGATGATACGGGATAAAACAACTAATAACTGGTTATATCATAATCATCATGGATTAAAACGGGAAGATGGTGATTCGACTTTAATGGCTGTTATTGAATATATCCATTCATTAATGAAAAGAAAAAATTATATATTCTATGCTAAAGGATTGGAGAAAATCAGATGGATTCAACGTTTATTCGGATACGATATTATTTTATATAATTTAGATGATTTAAATTGTCCAAATTTAAAGAATTTATATATTAAAAATATAAATATAAATACTTGTAAATATCACGAAAATTCTATGATATGTGCTGAAAAAATGTAATAATATTAAGAAAATTTATTTCTTCATTAAATATCTAATAATAAATAAGTAATTATAAAACTTTATTTTATTTCAAATTAATTTTTTTGTTCTCATCATCAACATCAGCAGAGTTTTCCATTCATATGTGAAAGATTAAAAGATTTCGTATTATTTTTGAATTTGTTAGACATTCGGTGACTCTTTTGAATTTAATAAATTTGTCTTTCAATGAATATAAACGAGAAAAACAAGTATCTTAATCTTTTTCGAAACGATGTATTATTAATATCTCCTGCTTTCTGTATCAAAATATGAGTTTTCATAAAAAAATATGCTTAAGAACTTTTCTCACTAAGTTAGCAATATATGAATGAATAATGCTAGATGAATAAAACATTTAAATATACTCATAATTTTATAAGCATTTTTTTATATGTTTATGTGGGATTCGTTATCGTCCACTTGGCGTTACTATACTTATTAGGCAAACAATGATGATGAAATCAAGATCGAGGCTATTTATAATATTAGCATTTGATTTGACTCATATAATAAAATTTAAATAGGGTAATAAAAAATAAATATATTCTTTGACAGCAACATTGAGTTCAAGATTATTTCCACATTTTTAATTGAATCATATTATGAGGCATAAAATAGATTACTAAAGTATATGTATATTTAAATATGTTCTTTATCAACAGTTCACCTCAATGCTCTTTATATAGTTATGAAATGTGTATAAATAAGCTAATACTGCACATGAGAAATTATTACTTTGTTTAAAGCTACTAAAACACATCATGCCTGGACTCAATCGAATCCTCAATAGCGAGCATCATGGAGAGTACAACTTCGATTTCGAATTGGAAATGTTGTGCTTCGAAGACATGAAAACCCCATATATATGTATTGAAGATGAAGATGAGGGTCCCCGGTTACAGGTTTTGGGCATCCCAGTCAGAGCAGCCCATGCTTTTTTTAACAAAAAATGGGATGAAGAGGATGACAATGGCAAATTTTTAACAGTGGTTGGCGTTGAAATTGAGGAGTATATTATGGAGCAGGATCAAAACCAACATGAATATAAAAGAAGGGGTTTAGATATTAAGAATAAAGTATAGTATTATAGGAGAACAAATAGGGAAGCGATTTATGATATAGAAGTTTATTCTAAATCATATAATAATATTGTATTTGAATATAACTTAACTGTTGAATTAGTATTTAGAAATTTAAAATTTAATTATATAGAACCATAAATTTATTAAAAAACTTCAGCGTTTATTTGAATATAATATTATTTTATATGAGAGTTATTTATGAAAAAAGGTTTATTTATAAATCGTTAGTCGTTGGAAAAGGTTTTATAAACAATATAATTAATAAGCTTCCTATTGAACTTCATTTGCTTTCATAAGCTTCCTATTGAACTTCATTTGGAAACTTTTAGTAAGAGGAGATTGAGGGATTAATCTACTAGACACTGCTTGTTGAGTACATGATATATCATATTTATATAATAAAGATTTAGATAACCGACATATTGCTGATAAAAAATTGGGCTTGGGAAAGAGTTAAAGCGAAGGATAGCAATCTTAATGAGAAAACGAATGCTTGGTTAGTTATAAATATACTGAAGACAGAAACGAAATTCGGTATGGGGAACGCTTATAGTAAAACTAAAAAAGTGGGAGGATAAACTGGTTATCAGCTCTTCAATCATGCCTTAAAAAGTGCTAAACAAAATTTAAAGAAAAGTGATAACTTAAAAGATGCAATAAAAATTTCACGAAAGGTTGTAAATAATATTTTTAGAGGACAAAATCTAAAATAAAAACACCACGTGTAATATCATTACCTAAATCTGGAGGATTTCTCCCATTAGCGCCTTTATTCGTAGCATTAGGAGCACTTGGAAGTCTATCTGGCGGTACAGCAGGAATTATTAAAACAATCAATGCTATAAAAACTGGAAAGGAGCAGTTATTGGAGGCGAAACGTCATAATAATACAATGGAAGCTATTTCAATGGGAAAAGACATATTCTTAAAGCCTTATAAAACGGGATTCGGATTATATTTAAAACCATACCAAAAAACTCTTAATGAGGCTACTTAGAAGACCTCTTACTGATGAACACTTGAAGAAGTATTCAAAATTTATTCTAAATTTTAGAGGGGTATTCATGTGTGACACTTTACCACCTAAACCATTTAAGAGAGAATGTGGAATAATAAATTTGGATAGTTCAAATACTGGAAAACGATAATGAGATTGATTATTTCGATAGCTTATATAGGCTTATAGCCTCCTGAACATTTAATAAAGTATTTAGGAAAAACATTGAATATAACTATAATAAACAGCAATTAAGCTAATTTAAAAAAAGCTCAAGCTGTATAATGTCAGAGGAATATACGTTGGTTATAGACGTTCAGGGAGTCTATTTTAATAAGAAATTTATTGCTAAAGAAGTCAGCATATCAACATATGATTCACATGTAACAACGTTTCTTATTCAACCTCCTTTTGAAGAATCCAAGTTAACGATACGGAATAAAACAACTAACAACTGGTTATATCATAATCATCACGGATTGAAATGGGAAGAGGGTGATTCGACTTTAATGACTGTTATTGAATATATCCATTCATTAATGAAAAGAAAAAATTATATATTCTATGCTAAAGGATTGGAGAAAATCAGATGGATTCAACGTTTATTCGGATTCGATATTATTTTATATAATTTAGATGATTTAAATTGTCCAAATTTAAAGAATTTATATATTAAAAATACAAATATAAATACTTGTAAATATCATAAAAATTCTATGATATGTGCTGAAAAAATGTAATAATATTAAGAAACTTTATTTCTTCATTAAATATCTTATAAATAAGTAATTATAACACTTTATTTTATTTCAAATTAAATTTTATTTGTTTTCAACATCAACAGACCTTTCCATTCATATATATGTATATATACACATACATATTAAATACTTAGCAATTAACTATGTGAACATTATTAACACACTTTTCTAGGGGTGGAGCATCAATATATGTATATACATTAGACTGCATCACCAAAAAAAGTTGCAGTTTTTCCACCGGTATTACAAAATCTGTTATAGTTTAAGAAGTCCACCAAAATATTTCGGAAAAATTTTAAGATTTTAGTGAGCTGGACCGATTTGAAAACACCTCCAAAAATGGAGTTTTTTATGAATAAAAATGGTTTCTTAAAGAACTTTTTGAAAAAGGTCCCCTCAGATGACAAAACAGATTAAGCTTAAAAAATCTCCATAAAAATATTTAAAAATCTTTTCAACGGAATCGTAGGAACGAGATTTTTAATGCTGTTTTTTTACTTTTTTCAAAGATTGATTTACGAAAACCTTGAATAACTGGGCCAAAACTATTCTGATTTAGACTTAAGGGACCTCAGTGGAAACGTATTTTCACACTGTTTTTATTTCTGTCCAAAAAAAGTCATTCGTATCCCAATTTTTTATTTTTAAAATACCAACACATCTTAATTCAACTTTGAATAACGTTCGTTCATCCTACCTTTCTCTGTCATCCTTTGAATGAGTTTATTAGCAAAGAAATAAAAACGATGAAGAAAAACCTTTCCAATGACACCTCTTAAGTCTAAATTGGAAGAGTTTAGGCTGTGTCATTAAAGTTTTTCTTATACCAACCTTTGAAAAAAGTTAAAAAACAGCGTCAAAAATCTCATTATTACGATTCCGTTAAAACTTTTTTTTAATTTTTTTTAGATATTTTTGTGCAATTTTTTTAAGTTAAAACCGTTTTGACATTTGAGGGCATTTTTTCAAAAAAAATTTTAAGAAATTATTTTTATTCATATAAAATTCAATTTATAGAGGTATTTTCAAATCGGTCCTTCTTCTTATTCTTATTTGGCGCTGTAACCGCCTAAGCGATTTTGGCCGAGTCCAAAATAATATTTTTCCGAAATATTTTGGTGGACGTCTTAAAATATAATAAATTTTATAATTCCAATGGAAAAATAGCACCGATTTTTTTTGTATGGGGAGTGATGCAGTCTAATATACATATGTATGTATGTATGTTTGCATATAGATGTATGTGTGAGAATACGTATGTATATATGTATACCAATACACCTTACCAATTTTCGACATATAAACCACCTTGTATCGGATTTCTTGGATTTCCATCAGCGGAACACCCTGTGATCGGTTCCGGTTGTGGACTCAGATTTGTCACCAGCGACATCTTGCGGCTTTTATCTGGGTTCTGAACTTGGATTACGACGGCGACATCTTTTGGCGGAGCAGCAAAGCTTGCGGCGGAGCAGCAGCAAACCATATAGCGGTTCTGGACCGGAGCAACAGCAAACCTTATGCGCTGCTGCACCGGTTCCAGAACCGGCATAAATATACTACTTGCCACGCCCCTTTTACAAACTCGTTTATATATACCCTCCTATAAGCACCTACCATTGGTATGTCTGCATACCAAGTTTCAAGTTCGTGTGATTCATGGCTCCGAAGTTATTGCTGATAAAAAATTCCGCGCCTATGAGATGTGCCACGGCCCCTTTTACAAACTCGTTTACATATACCCTCCTATAAGCACCTACCATTGCATACCAAATTTTATTTGCATACCAAATTTTAAGTTAGTGGGACTTATGGTTCCATAGATATAGCTGATAAAAATTCCACGCCTATGGGATGTGCCACGCCCCCTTTTACAAACTGGTTTATATATACCCTCCTATAAGCACCTACCATTGGTATGTCTGCATACCAAATTTCAAGTTCGTGGGACTTATGGTTCCGTAGATATAGCTGATAAAAAATTCCACGCCTGTGGGATGTGCCACGCCCCCTTTTACAAACTCGTTGATATATACCCTCCTATAAGCACCTACCATTGTTATGTTTGCATACCAAATTTAAAGATCGTGTGACTTGTGGTTCCGTAGATATAGCTGATAAAAAACTCCACGCCTATGGGATGTGCCACGCCCCCTTTTACAAACTCGTTTATATATACCCTCCTATAAGCACCTACCATTGGTATGTCTGCATACCAAATTTCAAGTTCGTCGGACTTATGGTTCCGTAGATATAGCTGATAAAAAATTCCACGCCTATGGGATGTACCACGCCCCCTTTTACAAACTCGTTTATATATACCCTTCTATAAGCACCTACCACTATTATGTCTGCTTACCAAATTTCAAGTTCGTGTGACTTGTGGTTCCGTAGATATAGCTGATAAAAAACTCCACGCCTATGGGATGTGCCACGCCCCCTTTTACAAACTCGTTTATATATACCCTCCTATAAGCACCTACCGTTGGTATGTCTGCATACCAAATTTCAAGTTCGTGTGATTTATAGCTCTGAAGTTATAGCTGACAAAAAATTCCGCGCCTATGAGATGTGCCACGGCCCCTTTTACAAACTCCTTTACATATACCCTCCTATAAGCACCTACCATTGAATACCAAATTTCATTTGTATACCAAATTTCAAGTTCGTGGGGCTTATGGGTCCGTAGATATAGCTGATAAAAAATTCCACGCCTATGGGATGTGCCATGCCCCCTTTTACAAACTCGTTTATATATACCCTCCTTTAAGCACCTACCATTGGTATGTCTGCATACCAAGTTTCAAGTTCGTGTGACTTATGGTTCCAAAGTTATAGCTGATATGGGATATGCCACGCCCCCTTTTACAAACTCGTTTATATATACCCTCCTATAAGCATCTACCATTGCATACAAAATTTCATTTTCATACCAAATTTCAAGTTCGTGGGACTTATGGTTCCGTAGATATAGCTGATAAAAAATTCCACGCCTATTGGATGTGCCACGCCCCCTTTTACAAACTCCTTTATATATACCCTCGTATAAGCACCTACCATGGATATGTCTGCATACCAAATTTCAAGTTCGTGTGACTTATGGTTCCGAAGTTATAGCTGATAAAAAATTCCCCGCCTATGGATGTGCCACGCCGCCTTTTACAAACTCGTTTATATATACCCTCCTATAAGCGCCTACCATTGACATGTTTGCGTACCAAATTTCAAGTTCGTGGGACTTATGGTTCCGTAGATATAGCTGATAAAAATTCCACGCCTATGGGATGTGCCTCGCCCCCTTTTGCAAACTCGTTTATATATATCCTCGTATAAGCACCTACCATGGGTATGTCTACATACCAAATTTCAAGTTCGTGTGACTTATGGTTCCGAAGTTATAGCTGATAAAAAAATTCCACGCCTATGGGATGTGCCACGCCCCTTTTTACAAACTCGATTATATATACCCGCCTATAAGCATATACCATTGACGTGTTTCAATTTCATGTGACTTATGGTCTGGAAGTTATGGCTGATTAAAAATCTCACGCCTGTGGGAGGTGCCACGCCCCCTTGTCGGATCCCAATTTTTTCACCCTATTATAGGCCCAGGTGTAATGGCAATACTCTGTCAAAATTTTGTTCGATTCTGTCCGTCCGTTTAGACTGCAATCTGGCACATACATACATACATAACACAAAATTTCTTTGAAATGAGGTGCCTATAGCTCCCCACCCTTGGATTACTCTCTTAGGAGACATCGCTTTTTGCTCCTAAGCGCGAAATAACGGAGTAAAAAACCGAAAAATCTCAGTTATTGCTCTGAATCCATACCTCAAGGAGTGTTCTTTTATTCCTCACTTGGGAGATCTCCCGCTTGGCCCCTAAACGAGTAAGTACGAGAAGTACAAAATCGACAAAAATCGTTTATTGCTCCAAAATCATACCTATGGGAGTATTCTTTCGTTGCTCACTTAGGAGATCTCCGATTTGGCTCCTAAGCGAGTTATAAAGGAGGTCAAAACCGACAAATCTCACCTATTGCTCCGAAGTCCGGAGAGATCTCCCTTCAAGTGGTAGTGGGTCAAAACACAAACGCGTGTTAACCAAACAGTGAAGCAATTTGATATTTTCCAAGTTTGCGAATGAAACTTCACACCTAAATTTGAGAGATTTATAACAAACATTTTATGAAGAATATCCTCGCTACGGCCTTCTTTAGAAAAAATATATTCGTTTAAGATAAAAATAAGGGAATCGGCCCAATTTTATATAAATGTGCGGTTAAACGTGGCAATGCAAGCGCTTTTTCTACGCATTTTACTGTCAAAAATTTAAAGTCTACTTTCCCTGTGAACAGCGAGAAAGTCCTTTTTCAGATTTGCAGAAATCTGAAAACTGCAACTGAAATTATTCAAATCGTTTTCGAGAAATAATTTCAACTTACTCATGCTGCACTACTAGCAATTTTCGTTTTTGCTGCAAGTGCTGTCAAACCAATCGAGTGCTGCATCGTGTAACTGCCCTCGCAATCTCTTTTGGAAACTCTTGAGTTTGACAGGCTTTTGAAAAGGACTTGCATTTGTCACGTCTAACCGCCACTTACCCCTCCCTGACATGAAAATTTTCTCTGCGATAAGGCTAGTAGCCATTTCTAATAGATTTTGGGTCGCTCAGTCAAAAATTGAAACGTGTGTATTTGAATTTTAGGAAACTAAAGGTCTGATTATGCATACTTCGCATAACTTCGCACAACTTTTTAAACGTAACACAAGTTTATATAACTTAAGGCTGATTATGCTTCGCATGAAACCAAATTTATCTGTACTACCAACCTTATACATAGAAGCAATAGGGTTATTCACGGTGTGTGAACAAAAACAGCTGATTTTTGGTTTCTTTAGGTAAATAGATTTGTTTACAGAAAAATTCATTTAAGAGGTTTTAATGGCGTATATTTGTAGTCCAAATTAAGTCTACACGAAAGTTTTTTGCAGTTTGACATAATTTTCAATACAATGTCCAAATTCGTAATTAATTACATATATTAAACGCTATATTTACTAGAAAGAGTATAAAAATACCTTTCATTTGATATATAATAAAACAACTGTATTGATACTTTAATATATAATAAAAATTTTGAATAAAAAATGACACGATATTTTCTTCCAAATGTTCGCCTGCCGAGCTTTTTTTCTTTTAACTTATCATATTTTAATATTTTTAGTGATATTACCAAAGATTTTTTTATTATAATTCATATATTTAAAGGTGTTTATATGCTCTTGTGCATATATTTTAATACAGTTAGTTACGTAGTTTTTTAAGAAAAACAAATTTATAATAAAATAATTTTTATTTTAATATTACATCAAACGACTTTTAATTAATTTTTCAATCATATCCGTACTTTGAAAATTGATTAAAAAACTTTTCAAAATATAAGCTTTCGAAAATATTGAAAATTCCACGCTTACCGTACGTGAACTCCCCTAATATGCTTTCCATGCATCTCTGTAAAAATATTGCTATTAGTACCACTGCAATTGAAATGTCACTTAAGAAAACATGAGGCAAAATCTAAGCTCAACAGATCGCTAATTTTTTACAAGTTATGCTAATTTCTGGGTAATGGAATACATACAAAATGCATTCAACAGATCTTCAACTGACCGTTTCAAATTTATGCAAAGTTATGCGAAGTATGCATAATCAGACCATAAGGCAAATATCTAAAAACGCCTTTTTTTTTTACAGAACGGCTAACAAACGACTGCCGGCTAAACCGAAATTTCTCCGGCTGTTTGTTATCGCAACCGGCTAGATCTAGCCGGAAAACGACTAAAATGGCAACACTGGTGGCGTGATTTCTATGCGATACATTTGTAGATATGTGTGAAAATATGTATATTTAGTTAGCGCTGCAGCACTAAGGTTACAAAAATTTACAAAGTAAGCGAAGAGTTTGAACGGTATTAGAGCTCTGGCGAAAACAAAAACAATGATGACGATGACGTTGGCTGCGATTGCTCCAGCAATGCTGTTCTGGCGACGATAATTATGTTGAAGGAGTGCATGTGAGTGTTACTGCACATAGCGACGGCGAAGAATTTGAGTGGGCATAAGCGGCGATGATTTTCTTTGTTGAGGGGGCCCGAACATTAACCTTTCTAGCCTTTTTCTGGAGATTCTAGCCCTAAATGGATATTTATTTCTGGCAACACTGCTCATCGTGCCTGTGATGGGGTATGGCGCGGAGGCAATGGGTAAAGATGCTGGTACCAGAGGAAGAGAAAGGCCTCTTCTGCGTTGGAAAGACCAGGTGGAAAAGGACTTCACTTCGCTTCGCATTTCCAAATCCGCGGAAATCGCTTAGGCGGTTACAATGCCAATAAAGAAATCACTCACTGCAGCTATCATAAGTTTTGAAGACTCCGCGATTTATTTCGGCGATATTTTTAGGAGCATCTGACAGATCTCTTTTCCTTGTGAAGGTCGAACACTCGTCTCGTAAGTTTTGTTGGCCTCCCTCTTGTTCGATAGATTGATGTACTTACTACGCTTTTCTTCATCAAATAAATTTTCCGGGCGGGACGGGAAACAAATCATTTCCCTTCCGATAAAACCCACGACTTCCCAAAATCTTCCTTAACAGAATAACCAAAATATGCCAGATATTTCAGTATGACGAAAGTAGAATATTTCCCGAAAAATATATTGAAGTATATCAATTAAAAATAAATTTCAAAGCTATGTGAATTTTATTTAGTGATTGATATCGGTACCCACGGAACCCTCGGTACCAATCTGAAAAACGTCTCTACTCCCGACCCGGAGTAAATCTCTGCTTAGGCGCGATTTTTCATCCAAGTCGGTTTCACTTTAATTGATATAGAAAGTAAAACAGCAGCCAGGAGCAGAAAAAATATTGAATTTAGGTAAGTAAATACTTAACAAATAACCAGCCTTAATTTCTACGAAATTTGGAAAAGGGTCGAAACATAGATTTTACGAAAAACTGATACATCTGAAAACTTTTAGGAAAAATAAGAACTCCTCTTTTTTGTTTATACCTAGAATTAAAGTAAATTTCGTTAAAATTTATGAAAGTGCAGCTGGTCGCTTTATTTACAAACATCACAATCTTAAATATGACGAAAAAGAACAAAAAATAAATTTTTTTTTCCATGTGGAAAATTTGTCAACTTTAAGTAAACTACTAGTCCCTGTTTGATAAAAGTTTCGTAATCTCCGGATTCTCTGTTAGATACGGTAGTCGATTACACAAGTATACACGGTTTTGGATCTGGGCAACTAAAAGTGGTTTTTAAGTCAATTTATGACGCTGAATCCGAATCTGCATTCCGTTTTTTAAGATTGATTCTAGTTTTTAATATAGTCAATAAATTCATTTTTTAAGATTTTTGTCAAATAATATTCATTTTATTAACTTAAAAGTAACAAATCAGAAATGAAGATTGGTGGAACTTTGCCTTTTGTATTGTTTAGTATCTGTTTCGCGTATTAGAGTCCAACAATAGTCGCTCATCATGCCTTCATCCCAAAATCCTTGGTATCGTCTTTCAATGTTGGCTAGATCTTGGTGTAACCGCTCTCCCTGTTCGTCGCTCGTATCACCCAAGTTTTCGGGAAAAAAATCGAGATGGGAATGCAGAAAATGCATCTTTAGAGACATCCGAGCTCCAATCTTGCGATAATTTTCCAACATATCGCCAATAATTTCCTCAAAATTAGGGGATTTGTGATTACCAAGAAAGTGGTGAACGATATTTTGAAAAGATGCCCACGCGGCTGCTTCATCGGGCGTTAAACATTTTGTAAATTCTTTATCAGCCATTAGTTTTCTAATATCAGGTCCGACAAATATTCCTTCTTTGATTTTTGCATATGACAATTTAGGAAACAACTTGACTAAGACTGAAAAGCCGGTCCTTCACGGTTTAATGCTTTGACGAAGTTCTTTCTACGACCAAGTTTAATGTGAAGAGGTGGCAGGAAAATGTCTTGTGGATTTACAAGTGGTTCAGCGGAGACGTTTTGCTGTCCAGGCTCATATTGAGTACGACTTTGCCATTCTTTCCTCACATAATGATGTTCAGTTGCGCGGCTATCCCACAAGCATAAGAAACAACAAAATTTGGTGAATCCAGATTGCATCCCAGTTAAGATGCCAATAACCTGTTGAAATAATATAAAAAATAAGTGTTTTCGATTTAATTGGAATTAATGTTTATACCTTTAGATCACCACATATTTTCCATTTATGATCATTGTATTTGATGAAGCACAGGATCTTCCGCATTGTTTCGTAGCATTCCTTCGTTTGTACTGCATGAGCAATCGGAATAGATGGTTTGTTATTCCCGTTGTGGAGAAGAGCAGCTTTTAGGCTGTATTTGGAACCATCAATGAATAAACGCCATTCGTTTCGATCGTAGGGTGCATTCATTTCATTAAATAAACCATTAATATCGTTACAGAAACTTATGTTGTCTTCTTTTTTGAAGAACGGTCGAAGTGCCTCATTTCTGTTTCTGTATACAGTAACTTTTGTTCGAGAGTCTAGATTTTTCCATTGCTGCAGCCGTGATCCTAGCAACTCTGCTTTTTGTTTGGACAAATTCAAATCACGAATCAAATCGCTTAGTTCATCTTGCAAAATTAAATGTGGCCCTTCCATGACAAAGTCGCTTTCACTGCTCGGGGATGATGGAGTTAAAGTTTCCAGGACGTTTGCACTTATACTTCGATAAACTGGCAATGGATCATTAGCAGTACGTGGAACTGGCTTGGATACTGATGATACATCAGGATAATTATATTTTGCTAATTTTTTTGCATTTATACCCGTAACTTTCATCAAACAAAAGTAGCAATCATCTTTATGGTTTTTAGGTTCTCTCCAGAGCGCTGGCATTGAAAAGGAAAAGTACTCACGTTCTCCCGATGACCACTTATATAGCTTTGTTTTGCATGCGTTACAAATAAATTTCGGTCTCCATGACTTATGAGTGTCTGCTACGCTGAAACCAAAGTAGTGCAGATACGCATCTTTGAGCGCATTTGTTATTATTTTGCCACTTTTTTTAATCATATAACCACCACAAACGTAACAAAAACACTTTGGATTAACTTTGCAACACTGTCTCTGCATTTTTATTTTTATATAATGGTGTTGATGGTTTAGAATATATTTTAATTCTGAGTCTTAAACTATTTTACATTTGCTTATATACTAAATCTTAAAACTATGTTCCTAAACGTAACTATACTTGTAAGTGCGTTTGTGTATCTAATGTTAGACAAAGGACTAATTTTAATGTCTTCTTAGTTTATTCTATTGTTTGCTTCTATTGTTCTATTGATTCTATTGTTTGTTTGTTCAAAGGCATTGCTTGAATATTAAGAAACCATCTGTTTTGTATGAAGGTTGTTTATACTTATCTTTCCTCAAGTGGACTGTATGTGTGTACATATGTGTGTGTATGTGTGATAGGTTTAGGTACCTTATCCTATTTGTTTTGTAAGTATGTATGTATGACAATATTATCTTAAATTCTAGTGGACTGTATAAATTTACTTATTTTAGAGCGGCGTAGTTATATGTTCATACTTTTATGAACATTCTGCCATTTTTACTTACTTATCAAGCAGTGCCACGATTTAAAAGCTGCTATAACAGCACAATGGCGCTATCATGCGAGATCTCGGAAACTAGAATCAATCTTGAAAAACTGAATGCAGATTCGAATTCAGCATATCAAATATAGTTAAGAATCGCTCTTATCTGCTCAGATCCAAAAGTTGACCTGAATTTGTATACTTGTGTTATCGAACGCTTTCATGAAATTTTTAATTTTTGGAACGGTTTTGCGGTAGAGGCGCCAAATGAAACAGTGCAGATGACATTCAAAAATAAAATTATAGTTTAAACAAGTAATCTTTAGCAAAAAAAACCGACTTCAATTCTCATATTAAAAAAAAAAAATATATATATATATATATCTCTTGAACCACTCATCGGATCTTAACCAGATTAGTATGGGACCACCTCTGAGACACTACCTTTCCGATGCAAAAAGAATTATCGGTTGACGTGGTCCACAGTTATGCGGTAACATACACAAAAAAAAATATATATATATATTCCGACGAACTGATAAGCTCCTCCTTTTTTGGAAGTCGGTTAAAAACTAGAAACTCTTTTGATTACAATGTCAACTTAAAAGTAAAAAATACTTAACTTAAATATACATTTCGTTTAAGAGGAATAGGAAGTTCCCTAACCTGCTCTAATTCAACTTTTAAAATCAACCAAAAATAGGATTAAATTAATCGACAATAAAATTCATTTTACCGGAAAACAAAACGTGGGGTGCTGGATATTATTTGTTTTGAACTTTTCATTTTCAGTTTAGTAATGTTGAATATTGTCAATAGCAGGACTATAAAATCCGAGAAGCACCTTGGCACCCACGTCACTGTTGGCAGTTATAATTTCCAGAAAGTGGAGAATTTCGTTTACTTGGGAAGCAGCATTAACACCGATAATAGTGTCAGCATGGAAATCCAACGCAGAATCACTCTTGCTAACAAGTGCTCCTTTGGAATGAGTAGGAAATTCGGGAGTAAAGTCCTCTCTCTACGTACGAAAGTCAATATACGTCACTCATCATGCCCGTGCTGGTATATAGCGCAGAAGCATGGACAAGCTGTATGAGCTTTACGTCGACATGGACATAGTACACCGAATTAAAAACCAGTGGCTCCGCTGGCTTTGCCATGTCGTTCGAGTGGACACCGATGCTCCATCTCTAAAAGTATTCAACTCGGAACCCGCTGGTGATAGCAGAGGAAGAGGGAGGCCCCCACTGCGATGGAAAGACCAGGTAGAGAAGGACTTGGCTTCACTTAGCATTTCCAATTGGCGTCAGTTGCCACAGAAGAGTAACGACTGGCGTGCCTTGCTGAACTCGGCCAAAATCGCTTAGGCGGTTACAGCGCAAAATAAGAAGTTTTAAAGCTGTCCGAGACTGCAGAAGACATACGAGTGGGAACCTAATTTAAAAGACTAGGTAGACGCTGTGTTGATTATCCACCGGCGCATAGTGGGAAAAATCTTTGTGTTAAAAACCTGCCTACACTTCAAATCTCACCCGATTTCGATTATTCTTTTTTTTTAAAGGTTCGTTATTAATTTAAATGTTAGGAGATGCTGCTGATTTTCTGAATAGGTTTAAAAAATATAACAAATTCAGTCCAAACTAAAGATCGATTCCTGGTCCCAGCAACTTAGACGTTTTTTCTAATAACAGTCGCCATTCAGCAGGTAATTGCAAATTACCGAATGTAGTTCTGGCCTGATTGAAAGTGATCCCACATATTTTGTTGGCATACATTATGCTTTCTCGGTTATGATTGTCATTGTGCCATAATTTTATTTCCATTTTTGTAAAGTTGCTTACAAAACTTACGATTGCTATAAATTTTGCTTCCAATTGTTTAAGATTTACAGATTTGGTGTATTCAAACTAAAAAAAGCACCAAAAAACGCACCCAGCACCAAACTCAAAATATTTCGCGTTTTGAATAAATAAAAGCACTAAATTTAGTGCGAAAAGCACCAAGTTGGCAACAGTGCCTATGATGCTACTAAATATGCTTCGACGAGTAAACATGGTTCCCCATGCTATTAGTGGAATAACGATATAAGAATACTTAGACGTCTGAATGCTAGACGCAGAACGCAGTGTAGCAGGGGGAGACGAGACTTCAACGAAAACTTACAATATTTAAGAGCGGCGAGGAAGGACTTAAAATGCCATAAAAGGGTCCAGAAATGCCGCGCAATATAATAGCGGCTCTATTACCATAGAGATGAAGTTGTAAAAAACTACAATCAAGGCGTATCAACTATAGGTGGTATCCAAGAATGATAGAATACAAGATTGCGCCGTCCTGGCCGTTGACATTTGTTTACCACAAGTAAACAAAGAATAAGCGAAAAGAAGAACGAGTAGAAACTGCCAAAACTGTTCAATTTACAGCGAAAAACGTGTTTTAATTTTGCTAAATGCGAAAATATTGCATTTTTTACCTAATCTTTTAGATAATAGGTACGGTTTTAGTGCACTCCATTGCTTTGCAATTAAGGCTGCTGTAGAAAACTGCGGCAGCATCTCAGCGGGATTGATTAGTTAACTTGCTAATGGAGGCTTCTTGGAGCAGAAGCAAAATGAGTCTGAGGAAATGCTGTTAATATAATAATAGAGAAACATTTCGGGAACTACTTTGCCCGGCCCTATGTACACAAAATGCAGCGATTGGTCCCAGCGGTACACTTGCATCTACGCTTCTTGCATCTTGACGGTTGTCGCAATTTAGCACACAGCACTTCATTGTATTAGTTTTTACGCAGTCTTCAACTCAAAAATCACTCACAAATTGCAAGTTAACACAATTTAAACTGATTTTTCACTTATAATTAAAATTTCTCTTTCGCTGATTTGTAAACAAAGGTTATTTACAAGTTACCACAACTGTCAAAATCGGCAAAACCAAAGTAGCGGTATCACTGACGGCGCCACCTTTGTTCGCTGCACCGTGGGTGGTATCGATAGAAGCCATGCTTCTTCTTATGAGCACGGTTATGTCAAATTATCGCCTGTTTTGCTTTGTTTACATATTCACGTATACATACATATGCATATAAATACATACCCTGCAAACAAATGCTCCCGAAATCTTTAAGAGTATCGGAAGTTTGTTTCGATGTTTTAAGAATCTTTAAAGGAAAACATATGAAGCGGTTGACAAGAGTAAAGAAATTTCTGTACAATTTCTTAAAGAAAATTCATAAAAAATGTCTGAAACCATTCAGAATACTCTGAAATCATGGTATGCAGAGTATACATAGAGATATGAATATGAATACATAAACAAACTGTTTTTGACACAACGAGTTCATACCAACGGTAAATGTTGTTTTTTACGATTGCTACAACCTCTAAATCGTTGAATCATGACTGCAATCTTAAAGCTGGCCGCCCGCTTCACCTAGGGGTATCACATTTTTTTCTCAAAATTCAGTACTCTGGGGTTTTTCAGAATTGCTGGTGAAACCGGCTGTAAGAATGGCAGTCTACAAAATGAGTTTATAAAAGATTTAAATATTTTATAAGGCACCTTGAGTAGAGCCCTTTGTCTGACACTGACTAAGCACTTCATGAGAAATGTCTACGAAACTGAAATGTCTTAGGAAATGAAATGTCAATTAAATAACAATTTCAGGACTTTGTCTAATTTTTTCGCCGTTTTTTCTGAACGTAATTTTATGAACATCTGTGGCTGATTGGTTAAAGGTGCGTACTACCACTTCGTAGGACCTGGCTCGATCCGTGGCCCGAGCAACATCTAAATTAGAAAAGAGGTTTTCTAACAGCGGTCGCTTCTCAGCAGGCAAACGCAAACCTCCGAGTGTGTTTCTGCCAGGAAAAGGCTTCTAATAGGAACACAAACATTTTAATTTTTTGCCTCTCCAACAGTTCTTTTTCGATTAACCCTTATGTAAGTTAACACCAGCTATGCGCTCATCCACTTCAGCGCATAGAAAACTGGCACTTGTTATTGCAACTAAAATTTATAAATTCCTATCAACAAAGAACCACCGTTTAGTGTTATTTATGTATAAATTAATCTACACCCGTTGCCCGAATTATCTTTTTTCTAAATTAACGTTTGCCCAATGAACTCGCACATGCAATCTTATTGTACCTTATTTTAAGTCTTCAGTTGCGTCTAGAAAGTTCTTCGTTAGAGCCGTACCTTTGTAGAACTCATTGCCCAACAAATTAAAATTTGAACCAAATCCAAGGCGCTTCAAATTGGATGTGCATTGGGTGCGTTCAGAAGGTGCAATCACAACAGTTACTGAGCTGTTGCACCTTCTGAACGCGCCCAATGCACATCCAATTTGAAGCGCCTTGGATTTGATTCCAATTTTAATTTGTTGGGCAATGAGTTCTACAACTGTACGGTTCTAACGAAGAACATTCTAGACGCAACTGAAGACTTAAAATAAGGTGCAATAAGATTGCATTTACGAGTTGATATGTTGTTTTGTACTTCTGATTAACTGAACAGTTGCGTGTTAGATGATCGAAATATTTTTCTTATCATTTGAGACAACACGTTGTGTGTTTTGAATTTGACAGCTAATGCATCAAGCCGTTCAGAAGACGTATTACGATCATCTGCGCCTTCTGAACCTACCCATTCTGTATTTTCAAACTAAGTCTTGACAACTGTAATAGTATCGCAAGATTTTGATTTTTCATCCTATTATTTCTTTATAAATCTATTGTTTATTTAGCTAGGTTAAGTTTTCAGAAATGTAAAATACGGCACTGTAAAAGACTATGTCTTAATTGTGTTATAATAATAAACTAAACTAAACTAAAGAATATTAGCAACAAGTGCAATGGTTACACTATTCATTCCAGCTAGAGCTGTAGCAAACCGTATGTATTCGTTACTGAGTAACGAATACAACCCCTGACTCGAAGTACCGAATCGTTACTCACATACATAATAATCTCATTAGGCTATCTGCACATTTGTCGTCCAATCATAGTTGCGATATCGTCTCGTCCAGAAATTTTGAGCCGAGCACATGCATTTAGAAGGAGATCTGCACACTTGTCGTTATCGGCTAGCTATCGGCAAATCGTAGACGATGCAGGAACGGATAAGTACGGCACTGTCGTTTGCTAATCGTTGTACATGCATTGTTTGTTTACATTTTATGGGGGAAAATTATTGAAAAAGTTGATATTTGCATTAAAATTGCATAAAAAGTGGATAATTCCAGTAAATTCAATAAATGTGAGAGTTATAACGATTAAATATGACGAAATCTCCGCGTGCGTGCACAACACCGGTTTCAGGAAAAGAAAAGAAGAGATATTACTGAAAAAGTATGTCCAAAATTGTTGCAGCACAGTCCATATTTTAAAAATTGCAGGTTTTTGTAAATATTTCGCGAAAATATCAACCAGAGAAACAGAAAATACCTGCTTCAAGTGAATTTTTAGACGCCAAATAAATTGAAATATCACGACCGAATGTGCGAAAGTGTAGTTGTCATGTAATCATTGCATCATGATTATGACGATGAAGCGACTATGATTGGACGACCAATGTGCAAAAAGCATAGTTGCCAACTTGGTGCTTTAAGCACTAGATTTAGTGCTTTTTGAAAATTAAAACGCCAAAAAAAATGATTTAGTGCCTAGTGCCTTTTTTAGTGCTTTTTTTTCTGAACTAAAATTACTCCGATATAGTTAAAACCTGAAATAATTTTTAAATATTTAAAGCTGTGGCAGAACTGAATTTACAAAAATGTACAAATTTAAATGCACTTAAATACAGCCATGATTGATAAAAAGCTGAACTTGCAAACCCACCTTGTTCAATTCTATTCGCGTTGAAAATGCTAATAGATATGCGAGTAAGTTAAGTATTTCTTTTTTTCTTTTCTAATTATTTGTAAAAATTTTTATTTTTGTACCACCTGAGTAAAACACATCGCTTCTTGGTGCTGAATCCAAATCTGGCCGCACAATTACTCTAGCACAAGAATTTTGAGATATCCTAACCTCAAAGTGCCAAAATCTCGGTTTTTGGCGATATTTGAGGCTATATAATGAAAACATGAATTTGTTTGCTCATTTCTACTTGGGGCACGATGTTATGAAAAGAGAATCCATTGATTAAAAACCATTTGCAGCTTTTAGTGTGGTAAAACGCTTTTTTCCAAGTTTTTGGTGCTTTTTGAAAATCAAAAGTTGGCAACACTGGCGAAAAGCCTTACTCGCATGTTCCGTATATGCACCATCAACGTGAATCAATACAACACAACATATTGGCTGCGTTTCTTTATACATTCCGGATAATCTCATTTCACAGCCGGAACAAACAGAATACGTTTGAAATATACGTTAGCATATCATCAGGAATATTCTAAAGAATAAGTAAACAAAAAAGTTTATTCCAAATGTTCAGAATGAATAAAAAAATGCAGCCATTGTGCGGTATCGAAACTGTTTTTCGTATCGTTACTAAAGTGTGTTGCGTGTATATGTACGTAAATGCATGCATGATTCGTGTGAGGTACAAGCAGCGTTGCCAGGTAGACGTTTTTAACGTCATTTGGACGTTTTTTGTACCCTGTTGACGTCTGGACGTTTTTTGTGTAAAAAATGACGTTTTTTAACCTCCCAGTAATTTTCCTCTATGCACAATATCGCACGTTTAATAATATAACGAAGTATTTCAAAATTTCAATTTTGTGGGATAACGCAATCAATTACAGTGAAAACCGCTTAAGTAATCCACCCCCCCCCCCGCTTAAGTACCTAACCCGCTTAAGTAACCAACATTTGTGGACACCGTGAATTTTTTAATATAATATGAAGCAAATCCCTCTCTTAAGTACCTCCCTGCTTATTTACCCAACCCGCCTAAGTACCTCAATTTTTCGTACCCATTTAAAATTGTACTTATAATTTTCCCCTTCTAAGTGCTCTTTTAAGATTCTTTAAAATATTTACGTATTTTGAAATTCAGTAGCAGCGCTACACATCTTCGGTAATAACATTCTAAAAAATCAACGGTAACTTTTAGCCACTTGAAACTTGCACATTATTACACCAAAATTGAATGGGCTATAAAACTATATACTCAAAAAGCACTTCTGAGAAAAAAGTTTGAAATTATGATGAATTTTTTTTTAAGTACTCTATAAAATCTTAAGCTTAGGTTTATATAGTATTTGTTAGGGAATGAACTGTATTATAATTGATTGAAAAATCTTAAAAAATAATAAGTAAACATAACTGGCAAACAATATCATTTGGAGTTTGGTACAAAATGATAAGTCCAACTATGACTTTTTAAACAATTTAATTCTTGTAAAAATGACATACCATTGCGTTGAATATTTTTTTTTTAGTTTTTCTTTGCTTATTTATGCATTTGAATAATGCTACGCTTTTGGTTTTAAACTATGTATACTTCATTAAATGTTGTTGTTCAAGTATTTATGTAAGTTAACAAGAAGACGTAACTACATCAGTAATTATGTTCGCTTAAGTACCCACATCGAGGTACTTAAGCGGGTTCTTTTAAGTACCCAACCCGCCTAAGTACCTCAAAAAGCTGACATTTTTCCCAAGGTACTTAAGCGGGTTTTACTGTATACAGTTGATATACAAAAAGACAGATGGAAAGACATATCCAGCCCTAACCGCCGAAATAACGTAACGACATTTCTTTCAAAATTTTAGTTTTGATGCAGACATATTCCTAGAGTTTCTAGATGCGTTCCTGTATCAAAAATACAATTTTGAAAAAAATGTCGCTTACGTTATTTTGGCGGTTAGGGCTCGATATATCTTCGGCATATTTGGGAACACTGGTTATCTGTTATACTGAACATATTCTACTTATCAGCTTAATAATTTCATAATGAGATCTCCAAAAACGTAAATTTGAGTTACATGTCTATATTATTAAACGTGCGATATATTCAATGTGTAGCGTACTATTTGTTTGTTTCGGCAAATTTGTTACT
>NW_023458563.1:15799611-15801322 GCF_013731165.1 Rhagoletis pomonella
TTGGACACAGATGACTTAAATATGATACAAACCAAGCGTACGCACATTTTTTTGATTCTTGGACTAAGGATCCCGCGTTAAAAGGCCGGTTGTGTAATCACTTGAGGTTATGAGACTTATTGCAATGTTTGTAATTGAACATTAAAAGCCAAATCAGGAAGAGCTCGCTCGCAAAAGTACCAAAAAAGCTGTAGCAGCATAATAAGTTAAAAAAAAAGTAGGCGACTTTTTTAAGACTTCATGGAAAATGTAATGAACGCAAAAAAAGCTGAAATATCGCTATGTTCCTTCTTAGCAGAACGTAGTTTAGCATTTTCGAGAACCGACCACCTAGCCAAATGTCTACAAGAAAAAAACATTAAAACTCAACGCGATTCTTTAGCAACATAAAACTTGCACATTATTGCCTTGAAATTGAATGGGCTATCAAACTGCATACTCAAAAACATTCTAAAAGATCTGAATAAAAAGTCGAAAATCTAGCTGAAACTTTGCAGATTTTTTATAATTTTTGCACAAAGTTTGAAATGTGGATTTGTACTGTGTTTGTGTTTGTGTGTTGTGAGCTAGGCTTTTATGGAAAAACAATAAACATTAAATAAACAAAAGAAAAACAACCAAAATCGATCAAAATGTTGATGACTTTATCAGCTGATTAAAAGTTATGTATAAAATGATTTTTATATTAACAATCTCAAACCAGTTTACAATAGTGGTATTCACTAAATTGAGCAATTATACTGAATTCGATTCTAATGAATTTTAAATGTGCTCTATCGAAATGCCATTTTAATATATCTTACGTGCATAAAGTGTAGAATGTCAAACGAGTAGGACGTGTTTTTGCAGTGCTCTCTAGTATTTGCTTTTTATCTCGGTAATCTTTTGAAATTTAAAAAAAATTCGTTTATCTTCTGGCGTGCGTGTGTAGTGCGACTGTTGAGACCTACTGATATACCTGCATTGTGCCAGCACTTCTTTCACCTGATAAATTAATATGACAACGCGAAAAAATCCCGCACGAAAACCTGCGTCTCCCCCTAAGACTCCTCTAACACCTGCATCAGCTATGTTTGATAGAATGGAGAAGAAATTGGAAGAGCAGAGAGTTTTAATCATCGAACAGTTGAGTGCAGTTATGACCAAATCGGAAGAGAGAGTTATGCAGAAGATCGGTGAGTTGGCTGCTGAAACGGCAAATTTGAAGCGCTCTATAGCAGCTATCGAAAAAAGAGTGACTGCAGTGGAGAACACGTGCACCGAAGTTCTTACTCTTCGCAGTGGATTGATCGCTGTCCAGACTCACATCTGTGCTTTAGAAAGTAGTGCAGTTTCCACAGATGTAATAATCAATGGGATCCCACAAACGGCTAATGAGTGTTTGCCTGGGGGGCTACTCTGTAATGCGATGCGAAAGAGAAATGCGATGCGAAAGGCAAATACGTCGTAAGTAATACGCTGTGGCGATTGCCTATCGCATCGCATTTCTCTTTCGCATCGCATTACAGAGTAACCCCCCTGAACTCTTTGCCAAGATTTTTGGTGCAGTGCAGCACAAGCCTCCGCCTTTGCGTGAGGCTTTTCGCATACGAAGTGCATAAGGCAATAAGCAAAAAAGCAGAAACAATTGCCCTATTGTTGTTAAGCTGCTCTCTGCGCATGACCGCAACCATCTCTTAAAGTCTATTGCTATTTTCTGCAAATCAAAAAA
>NW_023458563.1:15801422-15804727 GCF_013731165.1 Rhagoletis pomonella
AAAAAAGAGATCGCTAGCGCTCTCTGACATTGATATGCAGTGTTGCCAGAACTTTTTGGGCCGACCGGCTAGATTGGCAAAAAAAAGCGGCTAAAAACGGCTAAAATGTTTTAGTGAAAATTCACATGCTTTATTTAAATAAATCGCAAGAAACGAAAGACTAGTTAACACCATTAATTTATATAGAGTGTATATTCCTCATCAGTGTGTATTCCATCATCAAATGAATCACTATTATATGCAATACCTGAATTCATTAATTTTAAGAGATCGTCATCTACAGTAAAATTATGGCAGCATTTTTCTTCACGTTTTAAACCGTATCTTATATATAAAAGAGCGTTTAACATTTTAACGCACATTGGATTTCTTTGCTTAGTTTTTATTATATTCATTGAACTAAATATTCGCTCTACTTCTGCATTACTTATAGGCAAAACAAGAAAACTAAAATCTAGGTTGGAAAGGTCAGCAAAAGGGTTTTCTCCTAGGGCATTTCGAAATTGATAAACTTCGGCCCAAAATTTTACAGTTGAGTCTAAATTACGCCAGGTATGTAACGTTAACCGTTGCCATTGCATCTCTATGGATGTTATTTCGTCGGCATTATATTTGTGTTTTTGTTGCTGTAGTTGAACAAATACTTTTGGTTTAATTACTCTTAATGCATTTCCAACCGAAAAAAGGCAATTTTTTTTAGTGTGGCAATATTTGGAGGGAGGGGTTGGCGTAATTCCTTTATTAAAGTGATAATAAAATAGCGACCATTTTCTCGAATTATTTTCCCGGCTTCGTGGTCAAAAGCGTTTGTGCTTACTTTTGTTTTTAAATACTCTTCAAAACTGTGATAAAACTGAGGAAATGGATCAAGGTGTGGTTCCAGCGGGGAGCATATAGGATCAAATGTGTCCGCGCTAATAACCACTAGGAAGTTAGATGCGAAAGTAAACCATTGAGTTCATTAAAAATCTTCATTGGGTCTGCATTATTGCTTTCGAACAACTTGTTTACTTTTTGCACCTGAAAATTAGGCAAATAGTAAAATCGGCTAAAAACGGCTAACTTTTTTTTACAAACCGGCTAACAAATCGGCTGCCGGCTAGATCTCCGGCTAGTTGCTATCAAAACCGGCTAAATCTAGCCGGAAAACGGCTAAAATGGCAACGCTGTTGATATGCCGGGCTATGGATCGATTTATTTGCATGAGAGTCTGCCAAAAATGCTGCGTGACGTGATGGCATATGCCCCTGAGCTTAGACCAGTGACCGCCAAACACTTTCCTGGGAAACGACCTATATTCGGCCTTTCACATGTACACAATCGGCTTCTTACACGTACACAATCCGAACGTCAACAGAAAGAGTAGCAGAGCTACAAATTTTATTTAGTTGCATGCAAACAATAGGCGGAGCAGGTTGATGACGCATTTCTGTGCATTACCACCAACACATTCTCATTTTTTATTTCATAACTAATACATTCTCATTTTAAGACTTCTCTTTTTGGCGGACACTGGCTTAGACGGAAGAAAATATTGGTGTCAGCGTTCTCCATTCGTGGGAAAATTTTTGTGCGACTTAAGTCAAACGAAGAGCCTAAGCAAGTGAGCAGCAGATCCGAGATTAATTCTCTTACCAGCACTGAAACGCAATAGCAACTACATATGCACATAAAACGTATGTTAGGCTTAGATTTTTACTTTATGTTTTTTCCAACTTGTGCAAGCTTAGAAATTAAGTCAGTTATGTTATGTATTTTCTCTTTCATTTCAAGCCTAGTTCCCTTCATTTCTTATTTGTTTACTATTTTCTTTGTGAATTTCAAACAATTTCTCTTACTCTCTGTCCATGAATGTTTTTGTAACTTTCGGCTATTTTCCTATTATGCTATATTCTTTTCTACTTTGATTTATTTCAATCACATGCATTTATGTTTTTATATGTTCAATGCACTTTGTAGTTGCTCTTTCACTAGCTCAGTATGTTTGATATAAACCCCGCTAGGAATTCTGCTTCCAGCATTGAGGGGCCCCATAAGACTTTAATTAATATTATGTGTAAACAGTCGAGTGGCCTTAATGTGGTGCATTTTAACGCGCGAAGCCTTAGCAGGGATAAACTGGACTATGTTAGGAATATTTTTGTGGAGTCCGGCGTTGATGTTATCTGCGTCTCAGTAACATGGTTCAATCATAATATTTCGGACTTCTACTATCACATCCCTAAGTATAATCTTGTGCGGTGCGATCGAACAACTAAGAAAGGGGGAGGTGTTGCAATTTATTGCAGATCTACTCTAAAAATGAGGCTTTTAGCAGCATCGCATAACTCTGATACTGAGTTCATTATTGTTGAACTTTCGGACGGTGTAACAAAGATACTAGTGTCTTGCGAGTATAACCCCCATAGGTGTTGCGTGTTAGATTCGTTTTTTGTTGAGTTATCTATGTTTTTGATTGAATATAAGCGTTATGTTATATGTGGTGATTTCAATGTTAATCTCCTCTTAAATGACTCTTATGCCACTAAGCTACTTGACCATGTATCTGCTGCAGGTCTTGAGGTAGTCAATAAACTCGTACCAACAAGATATGCCAACAATTCGCATCCTAGCCTATTAGATCTTATTATCACCTCCAGTCTACACCATGTTCTTAAATTCGACCAAATGTTTTTTATTTCTGACCATTACCTAATTTTCTGTGCATTAGATGTTGCGTTTAATAGTACTGTTGAAAGTGTTACTTTTATGTATCGTTATTTGAAATCTGTAAATGTTAGTGATCTGTTTACTAGTCTGTCAAATGTTAACTTGGATGACTGTTGGTACGTTGAAACTGTAGATGCAAAACTTGACTTTCTAAACAAAACTTTGACCAAATTATATTTTGATCATGTTCTATTACGTGCTGTCCAGGCTAAGAATAGTTCTTGTCCCTGGTATAATAATAAAGTCAGCTCCGCTATAAAAGTTCGAAATAAATTACATGCAAAATGGAGACGAAACAATACTGACTTTGCTTGGTCACAGTACAAAATAGCACGAAACAAAGCTACCGCCATTATAAGACGTGCGAAACGATTGTTCTGTAACTCTAAATTGAACCCGTCCCTACCATCAAAAGACTTGTGGCGCAATCTGAAAAACTTAAATGTGCACGGAAAACTTAAGTCTGAATGTGAAATTGACCCTAACGTACTGAATGATTATTTCACTAGCACCAGTAAGAGCAGTAATAGTCCTCTAGCTCAAAACTTTACTAACAATTTTATCATTAAAGAAAAATTTGAATTTGGCGGAGTAGC
>NW_023458563.1:15804827-15806730 GCF_013731165.1 Rhagoletis pomonella
AAATCTGAATTTATATGGTGTTTGTTGTATAGCCAGCTAGGCTTTTAAAAAAAAACAATAAACATTAAATAAACAAAAGACAAATAGCCAAAACTGGTCAAAATATCGCGCTCCTATTATTTTGTGGACAACTGTATGTATGTATGTACATAAATATATTCTTTGCGTGCACACTTACATCCACATAGCTCGTAACTGTTCACACGTTGGTTCTTGCGCGCTCAGGGGAAACGTTTTAGGAACAACAACTTCGCCTCCGGTGTCTGTTGAGCTATCTAGTGCAGCAGCTGCAGCCCCCGCTGCACTATTTACTGATGTGCCAATACCGGCTTTGGAGGAATCCACACCAACCCCGAGAACACCCGATTGTGAAGTTCCCTTACTCGTAGACGTGCCATAATCGTGCGAGCTTGCACTTAGTGCTGACACCAGCGGACCATGACTGTATTTCATAGAGGCAGCCTCGGTGCCGTACAACGGGTGGTCGAAATAAAATACGCTGGCCATGAGAAACAGTTCCAGTTGCCGCGAAAGCTAATAAAAGAGAGAAAATTTAATTAGAAATGCGGAAGGATTTTTAGTATTATTAGTAGTATCAAGAATGAAATTTGTCATTAATACGAAAAAGTAACGAATTTTAACTAGTGTTAACTAGTGCCACTCCTACATTTTTTTGGGGCGTAAAATCTAGCAAGTCTGACTGGAACGTAGCCAATTTTTTTTAAGCTGGAATTTAATTTTTTATTTTATCACTTTATTTTTTTATTTAATACAATATCCAGAATTATTTTAATAAAAAATTGTTTGCATTAATTATATAGGAGAATATAGTAAATTAAGTAAGTAAACAATATTCATCAAAACTTTAAACTTTTTATTCAGAATTTCTAGAAAATTTTTCAGTATGCCAATTTTTTAGGCCATTCTATTTTGTCTAACGTATGCGGAATGAAATATGGACAATATCTAAGCAGATTAAAAAAAAATCGGTGAACACAGGAGCCAAACTAAGTATACCAAAATATACTGCGCAATCTTAACAAGCATTCCACTAAAAATTACCTCGTTGCATATTATAATACTGAAATAATTTCCTTGAAAGCGAACGATCTCACGAAAAATAACATGATTTTTCATTTTTTCTCCATGAGACTTAAAAAATATTTTATGTACAAAGGAAATGTCGACTTTAAAGAATAGGAAAACACTAGAAGGTAACCCCATGAGTACGAAAAACATGTTTCAAATAGCAGCGAAATAAGACCGTAACAAGAATCATAAATTGCTTGATCTCTCTGCAAAATCACAACGTATAATGACAATAAAGTGCAAAGTAAGCGAAAAAACATTAGAGACTATGCAAGAGCCAGTGATAAAGTGAAATATGTGCAAACCACTCTACCCAAGATCTTTTAAACGTTGAAAAGGAAAATTAAAAGCGCTTTCCCAAAATTTGCTTGCACCACATTCATTTCAGTTTTGTACAACGGATTAGGGAAGTATTTTTCATTGGGGCCCATAAAAGGACACCGAAATATGACTCTGAACTAATTATGGTCTAAATGGCTAAAAAAAAATAATAACTCAAATTGGGACAATAAAGTTCCAAAATAATATTTTTGAAAAAGCCCTCCGGACTATGCCTGTAAACTTAAATAGGTCAATCGTTAAGGACATGAGTCTTTTCTATAAAAATGTTTCTTGGAAATTTCGACAATATCTATGTGAGTGGAAAACAATATTTGTTGCATCCTAAAGTATAGCTATTTCTTTTTACTGCATCAGTTCGTATTTCATTCCGCATACGTTAACGAAGTCAACCGGCTAAAAAATCTGGAATTTTTTTTTGAGACTGTTATTACCGTTTTCTTATGTAACAAGTGCAGTTTACAAAAACTGGCGT
>NW_023458563.1:15806740-15813196 GCF_013731165.1 Rhagoletis pomonella
GGGATGAAACGATACCATGCCGGTATGCCTACTTTTATTTGGAAGTAATATCGAAAGAAAGTATCGATACCTGAAAAATACCGGATCTAAAGTATCGATACCTACTCATATTGATACTTTTGGCGATGTAGGTATTCCTTATGAACTAAATAGTTTACTTATTTTTTTTATCATAAGTTAACTATTAACTTATAATCATATACTCCAAACTACATGTTTAATGATGAATGGTATTTAACACAGACCATTCACTAGAAAAGATTTCAAGAAAGTTAATCTCGTTAAAAAAAAAATTTACTCATAAAATATATCTGAGAAAAGGTACCTTTTTGCTGGAATAGACGTTTTTTGCCTGGAATAGAAGTTTTTCCAAAGATTTCAGTGCAGTGGAAATGTACTATTATGTACAAAAATTATGAGCCAAAGATTTTTATACGATAGTTTCGAAAATGTATCCTTATTACTTCCCCTGGTAGAATTCCACATACAATTGGTAGTGTGAAGAGTATAGAAACGAAATGATACGGATGACATTTTACTAAAAGAAATTCTTAAAAGCATTTAAACTATGAAAAATTTTCTAGTACATATCTAGATACCGGGAACTAGAATAATTTGTCGATTTGACATCTAATTTTCTCAAGACTAGATACGAAGATGGCGTTTACATTTTCTGGAATAATTCAGTTTGTTCCATTTTTTTTTTTTAAATTAACTCTTTGTACCCTACTTTTTTCTTATTTTTTTACTTTCTTTAATAACAGGGTTAGACCTTTACCTTACCTTTAGTATTTTTCGCTAGTCTTTTTAGAGTACGTATTTCCTTGCATTTAGCTCAAGGTATTCACAGGCTAATGCGCGTTAAACCCGTAGAGTTACGCAGTGAGCTTAACATCGCATTCAAACGTCTGCTCTGAACACTCATCCAGTTTACTCTTCCACTCGAACAGTTGGGCCGCATGATTCAATAATAGAAAGGTTTTGTAATAAAACAGTCTTCTCTCTCCCACACATAAAATCGGCTCATTTACTTGTGCAGAATGTTGCTAACTCTACAGTTTCTGGTTATATTAGTAGTAAAACCAAAAATTCTTCATATTAGTATTCGTTGGCATCACGTTTGCGTAATTTTCTAGAAAAAGTCTACAATAGCGACGTTTAGCCATAAAATGACCAAAAATGCCGATTGATAGAACTTTTTACGCTGATTTCAACGATACTAAATTTGGCGCAGGTAAAAAATAAAGAATATATAAGAGGTTTATTTGCTTTTTTTATTTATATTTTTTATTATCACTAAATTCTTGAAACCAAAAAGTAGATCATAATAAAGGTAATAACTTGTACTTTCTATATAATATAAATTTTTTTACCGTTAGTTATGGCCGTTTCTTCAAAAAAGGTTATTTCATGAAAAAAATAACATTTGTCCTTTTTTAGTGGTTTTGGGTTAAAAATATAAAAAAGCATATAAATTGTGTATAGCTGTACAGTTCCCTTTAACACTAGTTGGAACAAGTTATCCATAGCCATGTAGAAGCCTATATTTTTCTTAGCACGCATGCCAAATTTCAAGTTGATATATCTTAAATTATGGCCTTTCACTTTTACCTCAATCAAGCAAATATAAAAGAGCTCCTCGTGCAATATATCACTTAAGTTGAAAAAAGATGCCTTTGAGCAAAAAATGGGCAAGATTTAATTTTTTAAGTCTGTTCTATGAGTATGTACTAAGGCATCTAGTACCGGATTTCGGGATCCCGAATCCCGGGAGTCCCCAGGCCTTTTGCGAGTACCGAAATCCAGGGATAAAGCCCTCGGGAGCCCGGGAAATAATTTAATTTACGACCAAATTAAAATAAAACGAAATTGAGACACTGTAATGACATAAAAGAATTATAAAATGCAACCCTATAAATAATCAAATAATATATTACAATTCTAAAGCTACTATTCTGTAATATATATAACATATATGAGGCATTCTTTTTCATTTCGAGCACCAAATTTGGTATCACAATCTCGATTGGCTTCACATTTTTCCTTTTTTCTTCGGATATATGATAAAATTTTGGATTTTTTTGTGATTCTGACTAAATAATCAAGTACTTCTTTAAATTTTTATATCTCGGGTTCTATTCGTCGTAGAGACTTCATCGTTGACCCTCATAAAGTAAACCACCTCGTCATAAAAAAAATATTTTCAAAATAGTTCTTGAAAAACTTGGTACATGTTTTTTATAGAGAATTAAACAAGGATTACGATGGTCTTCACTATGCAAATCAAGTTAAAAAAAAAAGTTAAAAGTTCAAATGTTAATAGCTAGGTTAACTTTAGGACAGTCAAAACCATCATATAGAAGTGATAAGCCCGCTTCATTGTCTTCAAAACGACGTTAAGATGAAGCCTCTATAATTAGTACAGCCTGAGATGTAACGATTTGAAGAAGTACATGAATGGTCAGAATCACGAAAAAATTCGAACTTTGACAGATCATATCTCCGAAGAAAAAAAGAAAAAAAAAATTCCTGGAATACGTGTTAGCTTATTTCATATATAAAACCCATAAACAATTTGAAGCGAATCAGAGACATGACATATTTTTTTTTACGAAATTTGTCCGACTTGTATATATAAGTATGTTGCGGCATACTAATTATTTTACACAATATGTGAATATGTACAAATACCATGATACAAAAAGAAGGTAGTTTCATTTCAAAATTTTTGACAAAAAATAAGTTTTTCAAGTTTCATAAATTATACAAAATTATGAGCTACCTTGCCACATTGATATCAATGAAACAATACATCAGAGGGTTTAATGTTGTGCGTTGGAAATGTTCGGTTATTTGTAAAATGATTTTTTGGTGGGGAGCGGAAACGGAAGGTGCATGTCACCAAAAACTTACTAGAAAGAGAACAGTATAAACTTTAAGATAATTCACCCTCGGGGCTCATTTCAAAATGGGGCAAAATTAGCATTTTCGCAAAGAAAAATTAAACTCGTGTTAGGCCATCAGCAGTGGGTACTCTTTTCCATTTTGGTAGCCTTTTCCGCGCTAGTTTAAATAACCTCATCAGTCCAACTCTGGTTCCGCCATCCACAGTATATTTGGGCAAAATTTACCTCCAAATGTACAAAAAAAAGTGCATATTTTAAACCGAAACCTTTGTTTTAACTTAAAGCTTAGTGCTTTGGCTAGACGTATATGTTAAAATTGTTTGATTCGGATCACGGGTTTGAACACGATAACCCAAAATCACTGTACAAATTAGGGATGTTGCGAATGTGGAATTTTAGACATCCCTGGATGCGAATGCGTATGCGAATATCTAAAAGCTAACAACCGCGGATGCGGATGTCAAGTATTTTTAAGAAACAATTAGAATCTAGCATAATGGCGAGATCGTTGTTTGAACAGCGCTTATAAAGCCAAACCAGATGTGTCAGGTTTTTCTAAAGCTTTTTAAAAATAGTTCTCCATTGTCATTCCTTTGGCTATTTCAGAATTTAGGGCATCTGTAACTTCATCAGCGTTTTTCGATTTTAGTTTTTGTAGTTCATTTTTAATACTTTCTTCTGCGACTGGTTTGAACAATCCGTGCCTATAGCGAGATAAATAGGTGGATATGGAAAATAAATTATTGTTTTCCTGGAATGAAAATTTTGAACAAAATTGTGTTTTCAAAGTCGTGGCTGTCAGCGGAATCGGATAAGAACACTGTTATTTTTTAAAAAAGCACCCCGTATTTTAAAAACATTGGAATCTCGGATGCTTACGTAATTCTTATCTTATTAAAGGTCAGACCTATATATAGTCTTTTAATTATTTGAGCATCGCTCCTCTTTATAGCCAGACGTTGATCATTGCTGCTGGAAATCCCTATTGAAGGAGCTTACTCTTTGACTTTAAATAGCAAAGAAGGGACAGTATATATTCATCCGAAAAAATATTGCCCGACAAGTAAACAAAATTACTGTTCTTTAATTTTTTGCTAACAATAAATTCCCCAAAGAGCCCCATTTGAAATTATTGAAACGAATATATGTAACATCAAAAGCAAATCACGAAAATTTGGTTAAGAATTACAGTGCACAGCTTCTTTTTTGTGTCTAGTAGTTTTTTTTAAAATTGGTCCAAAAAAATAATATTAAAGAAAGAAACCAATGCAGGTATTGAAAGAAGAGAAAACAAAAAATATTGTTAAAAAGGCTAGGTTCCCTTTTACGTACGTCAAAGGTCAAGTAGAAGTTGGAACTTGCATGACTGCCCATTGATTGCTCAGTTATTTAGCTGAAGAAATAATAAGTTTAAGTACATTTTTGTCTAAGTTGATAAATATGAACAGTTTTGTTACACAAATACTCCCACGATCACAGGCAAAAATATTGGCTACAATTTGTCATTTTGTTTGCCATATATACGTTTTATCGGTACACCAAAAGCTCCGCATCGATTATTGCGAATGCGTATGTTAAAATTAATGCGGAAGCTCCGCAGTTGCGAATGCGAATATTCGCAACAACCCTGGTACAAATATCCGAACCGTAACCAAACTGTCTTACCTATGCCATTTTCTAAAAACAAAAACTTTCTAAAATGAAACTGCAGTAGTTTTCATCTTATGTGGATAATTCTTGTCACAAATACCTGGTTTCTTGCTTATATTTATGCATATATATTTTTGAGCAGCGCCACACCTTAACAGAAAATTCCGAGAATCCAAAATTGGTACTGTTACAAGTTGCATGGCATAATTTTAACTCGATCTCCACCCTCTTCCACGGATAACGGTACATCGGTTAGAGGTTTAGAAATATTTTGTGTCAGCAATTTGTCATCAAACTGCATTAAATCGTATTACGTACTCTATCCTCTATCCAAAAATTTTTATTTTCGAACGTTTGCACAGGTGTATCAAATTCCTTCAGTTTGAAAACGCGCTAGACTTTTTAATGTTTTCATCCAACTTCTTAAAATTTTTTTTTTACTTTTTCAAGAAACAAAAATTTTTCTGCTAGTGAATCTGGTAGCATGGTTTTAATGAAATGAAATGTCATAAACTTATTAAAAGTCAAGTGGTCGGCAACAACAACGAATGTCAATAAATGAAACTACCTTCTATTTTTGTATCATGACAAATACTATAAGTAAGTGTAAAGATGATCTCGTATTTTTTACTTTTTGTAAAAATAACTGCGACTGCAATATGAATGAATTCCAATTCCATAGCTTTTAGTTTGTTCTGTTTGTATTAGCGTTTTAAACTGATATAAAATAAAGACATTTATATTTCTTTGCTTAAAAACACAAATTTATTTTTGTTTCTAGTATTCGCACTAAATGAAGACCACAAAACTAGTTTGTTAGCATATTTTAATTAATGGTAATAATATCCCGAAATATCCCGGGATCCCGGGGCTCACAAAATGGTCCCTGATTGGATGCCTTAGTATGTACGCTCATCCCATGATAAAAAACATTACAAAGTAAATTCATGCTCTCAATGCGTCGGCCATGATTTTTTTCTGACGTTTTCAAGCATTTTAGAAACATATAAAATAGAAAATAAAAAAATTAAATTATTTCCAATTGTTGTTGTTTGAGATTGAAAATGAGAATATGTGTGTGAGTTTGATGAGTGTTGAATTTTTAAATTATATTGGTGGCGAACGTCAGACTGTATCTTAATGGTTTTACCTTGTTGTGTTTTTATCATGGCTCATCCTGTATGCTCTGTCACATCGAACTACGCCGAACTTTTAAATTATAGTCTATTAAAAATTTAATATTTTTGAAATTTGTCTTACCTTTTAGCTGATTATAAAATAATTTGATTAAAATATTTAGGTGCAAATATAATGTGTCGTAGAAAAAAATTTTAGTGGAAGTATTGAGCTCTAATACAAAAAAAACGCGCACAACTTCAACTTGATCACTCAAAGTTTTGTTATAGATCCAAGCTTGCAAATTTGTTTTTGAATACTGTTCAATAGCACGTGGGGGTCTTTTCTAACAAACTACAAAATATGATAAATTTTCAAGCACTTTTTTTCATTTTTGCGTCCTAGATAGACTAAATCTCACACTGTGCGGCATAAAGCTGTAGACCCCTCGCCTTACTGTGACAACATCAAGACGCACACGACAAATTGGAGGAAAAGCTCGGCCAAACACTTTGCAAAGGTGTAAGCGCCAAAATATTATTATAATACTATTTTAATATTTGCAATGATTAGGAAAACACTTGGATTCAACATGGCGTATGAGTGATGTTTATCTGGTGATTTTTTTATACCGGAGCGCACTTGTGCACGAGGGTATTATAACTTTGTTCACATAACGGTTGTTTGTAACAACCAAAACGTATCGACATAGATATAGACAAATTTATACATATGAATGAAAAGAGAAATCGGTTTAGGCATGTCTGTCTGTCCGTCCGTCCGT
>NW_023458563.1:15813296-15817800 GCF_013731165.1 Rhagoletis pomonella
AAAAAAACGTATCCAAAGTTACAGCTTATGAAATGTACTTGCCATTCTTTGAATCTTTGTTGTTCGAAAGCATCGAAAAAAATTCCCAACACGGTCGAAATTCTTATAAAAGAATTATACAATTACTTTAGTAACAGCCCTCTGCGTGCCATTAAATACAAACGTGCCTTTGATTTAACAAATTGTGGTGTCGACACAATTCGATTTCGTAAATTAGTGTTGTTATCAGGAACGCGATGGCTTTCTTACGGCCAGGCTGTTAAGAGGGTTTTAGAACAGTGGATAGAATTAAAATTTCCTTTTTCTATAATTTCCACTAATGAAGATGAACTTACCGCAAAACATATTTACAAAGAATTTTCGGACGAGAAAAATCGTTTATTTTTATTATTTTTAAAACCATTTCTTGATAAAATGAACAGGCTAAATTTGACATTTCAAAATGACAAAGTGGACGTAGGAAGTGCATATTCTGATATTGGCTGAATTTCTTTATTCATTCTGAACGATTGGAATAAACTTTTTTGTTTACTTATTCTTTAGATCGTTCCTGATGATATGTTAACGTATATTTCAAACACATTCTGTTTATTCCGGCTGTGAAATGAGATTATCTGGAATGTATAAAGAAACGCAGCCATTGAGTTAACTTTTCTGTCATTTTCTAGAAAAATTTTAAAACCAGAATTTTTAGTAAAATCTAAACTAAGCCCTACTTTGTTGTGTAAAGTCAAGAAAGCGTTGGATAATGATCTGTCATTTTTACCGCTTGATTGCATAGATTTTGGTGTTGAGTTCACGAACGAGTATAGAAGAGTACAAATGTCTTCTGAAAGTGAATATATTCTAAAAGGTTCGTGCTTTAATTACATTCGAGGGTTATTAACAGGAATTTCTAAACGATTACCCGAAAACATGTCGAGATTTTCTAAGTTTCGTCTATTTCAGTTTACCCAACGCTGTAAGTTAAGAAAAATTTGTTATTATTAAAGACATTTTATACGACTTTTTTGACCCGAATGTATCACGGAACACTTACGAAAATCAATGGATCAAGTTGGCGTTCATAAACTGGAACGAACATTTTAACAACAATATACCAAACAATGTTATTGATTTTTGGATGGAAGTTTTTAAATTTGAGGATGCATCTGGAAATAAATTTTTTTGAAGATATCGCGCAAGCTATTGTAAACATTCTAATAATTCCAACAAGTAATGCATGCGTTGAACGCGTATTTTCTGTTATGAATGCCACAAAACCAAAATTAAGAAACAAAATAAAAATGGAATTGTTAGAAGCGTTAATGCGCATTGATATTCACTTTAAAGTTCTTAATATTTGTTGCCAAAACTTTCAGCCAACCTCTGAAATGATCACTCTTTTCAATAGTAGAAACATGTATTCAACCGAACTGGATGAAAAAGACGAATCAGAAGTTTTTGATTCCTTGTAAACACATATAATAATACAAAGAATTGTCTGAAGTTCCTTAACAAATACTTGCATATATACATACATAAAGCACTGGTAAAGGATTCAGCACCAAAATTCAACATTATATTTTTTACAACTTATGATTACTTTTTTTTATTTTTAATAATTTTCATTTAAAATATAATTCAATTTTTTCGAAAAAAATAGATTTTGATCATGCGTTATATGGAAGAAAATTAGCAACAACCTCCACAAAAGAAATTCTAAAAAATAAACGGTATTCTTTAGCTATTTGAAACTTGCATTTTATTACACTAAAAAAGTTTGATTACTTTTTGATTTGAAACTTTTATTTATGCTGTTTCTGTTGTAGATTGAATTATATTTTAAAAGAAAATTAGTAAAAATAAATAAATAAACATATGTTGTAAAACATATAACTTTGAATTTTGGTGCTAAATCTTTGACCACAGGTGTACGTATAACCAAATGGATATACGTACATATGTACGTATGTATACGCTACCGAATATTTCCAATTGTTATTTTGTTATATGTTTGATAGTAAGTAAGGGAATAATCTAATAAAGTACGATTCACCAGAGCCCCGAAGCTACAAATTTATTGTAACGAACCCTAGACACGGCGAGTATACCCCAGCATTGTAGAAGAAGTGTCGGGGCAACAAAAACGCTTCGTTACAATTTCTAAGTGCAAAGAGAACCGTGAGAGAATCATGCTGCCATTTCCTTTTTTCATAAAATCTCTACAAATATGCCACACAAATACAATTTTTTTTTATAAATGTACATAATTCGTCTGGCAATCGAAAAACAAACTTTCAAATAAAGACAGAAAATGAAATAAAAACAATCACAATATTAAACTCGTAAATACATTTATTTTAATATTAATTTTTTAGCAATTTTGATGTAAAAACAAATTAAACGTTTACATTTTTACTTGAGCATATACAATTGCTAAAAATCAAAACAAAAAGAAAAGGTAATAGGTGACACGCTGAGTAATCGCGTCTAAGTTTCTAGGTAAGCCAAGTCAAGTCTTAAGTCTTGGATAACCCAGCTTTAAGTCTGACATAAATAAAAGCAGTCAATCTCTTTATGGCGACCCATTCAAAAATTGGATCGAACATGATTTTATTTCTCGCAAGCTATATCATCAAATATAAATATAGAATTTGCTTTTGCATTATCTGGTGATAGCAAATCATCATTATTTGAAAATGTTGAAATGTTGATCTCCTTAATAGGGTTTATTAGATGTTTTAAGTATTTACACATATTTTGATTGATATAAAGATTTCGAATATAAATAGATGTTTTTAAATTTTAAACCATTTGGACTTTCAATGGGGATAATCATAATATTTATTTCCCACAGTTTGATGGTCAAAGAGCAAGAGCTCGAACTGAGTTTGGTAATAATGAGCTACGCTTTGTTTACTGTATTAAATCTCAAGTCAACATTTTTAATATTTAACGTATTACGTGGAGGAGTTCTCTCATTAGCGCCTTTATTCGCAGCATTAAGAGCACTTGGAAGTCTATCTGGCGGTACAGCAGGAATTATTAAAACAATCAATGCTTAAAAACTGGAAAGGAACAGTTATTGGAGGCGAAACGTCATAATAATACAATGGAAGCGATTTCAATGGGAAAAGGCATATTCTTAAAGCTTTATAAAAAGGGATCAGAATATATTTAAAACCATACCAAAAAAACTCTTAATGAAGCTACCTAGAAGACCTCTTAGTGATGTAGACTTGAAGAAGTATTCAAAATTTATTCCAAACTTTAGAGGGGTATTCATGGTGACACTTTACGACGTAAACATTTAAGAGAAAAGGTGGGATAATATATTTGGATAGTTCAAAGGGTCCGGGAACGCATTGGCTAGCTTATTGGAAAAACGATAATGAGATTGATTATTTCGATAGCTTTGGAAACTTACAGCCTCCTAAACAATTAATAAAGTATTTAGGGAAAAACATTAACTATAACTATAATCAACAGCAAAGCTATAATTCATATAATTGCGGACATTTATGTTTAAAAAATAAGTATTTATAAAACATTATTTTATTTGTTCTCATCATCAACAACAACAGACCTTTCCATTCATATATATATGTATGTACATTAGGGTGATTCAAAATTGGACCTTTTTTGAATTTCGACCGGGAACATTCGGATTCTTGAAGATAATAGGGAAGACAAGTTCTTTCTAAAATTTCAGCTTATTTGAACAAGATTTAGAGGTCGCTCAATGCTGTTATTTGTTTACCGAAAACTACAGATTTTAAATGCATCTTTATAAACAAGTAGGTGTATTTTCATAAAATCTTGTCGGATTTCACTGAAATTTCGTAGGTAGGTTCCAAAATATCAGTTTATTAGAACACAATTTTTATAAGTTCGATAAATTAGTTTTAAACACTTTTATTAATTAGTTAGTTTAGTTGTTTGAGAACATTAGCGTCCTTAAGTTTCGAAATATCGAAGTTTCAAGAATTTCTGAAATTTACCGTTATATGGAAAGTGGCAAGCGAAATAATCGTACCAAGTTTGGTAGAAATTCATCGAACGGTTACCGGGATTACATACCTGGGCGGTGCCACGTCCATTTTCAAACCTCAATTGCAAACATCAATTTTGAATGAATTAGCTTCTGTATTTACTGATTTATCGAAGATTTCGTATTTCTCTAAATTTCCATTATATGAAATGTGGGCGTGGTTATTGTCCAATTTTAAAAATTTTCAGCCGTTTGCTACGTTGTACCAACTGAGCCATGTTTGGGAGAAATTTCTGTAGCGGTTACCAAGATATACACATGTAATCATATCCAACAATGTATAATATTCTTATTTTACATTTAAAAATCATTGTAAATATCAATTTTCAGTAAATAAGCTTCAGTAGTTACTAAAATATCGCAGTTTTAGTTTTTCTGAAAACTACTGTTATTTGGGAAGTAGCCGTGGTTACAGTCCGATTTTCTATACCAACTTACCTTGGGTGAAGGGCAATCCACATGCCAAATTTC
>NW_023458563.1:15817900-15819959 GCF_013731165.1 Rhagoletis pomonella
TCTGCCTTGAAAGGGTTAAAAAGCGTTTCATATATGACAGACTCTGCGTTAAAGGGTTAAATGCTGCACTTTCGTAAAGATATCGACCAGTATAACCATTTTTGTTATATACATTTTTTTGCGAAATCTGATAGTTTACGAGTTATTAGAGTTTAAAGGTAGCTTTTCTTTTTCCAATCTGGCCACTCGGGTACAAAGAAAAGGTAATAGGTGACACGCTGAGTAATCGCGTCTAAGTTTCTAGGTAAGCCAAGTCAAGTCTTAAGTCTTGGATAACCCAGCTTTAAGTCTGACATAAATAAAAGCAGTCAATCTCTTTATGGCGACCCATTCAAAAATAGGATCGAACATGATTTTATTTCTCGCAAGCTATATCATCAAATATAAATATAGAATTTGCTTTTGCATTATCTGGTGATAGCAAATCATCATTATTTGAAAATGTTGATCTCCTTAATAGGGTTTATTAGATGTTTTAAGTATTTACACATATTTTGATTGATATAAAGATTTCGAATATAAATAGATGTTTTTATACCCGAGCGCACTTGTGCACAAGGGTATTATAACTTTGTTCACATAACGGTTGTTTGTAACAGGCAAAACGAATCGAGATAGATATAGACAAATGTATACATAAATGATCAGGATGAACAGAGAAATCGATTAAGCGGTGACTGTCTGTCCGTCCGTCCGTCCGTCCGTCTGTCCGTCTGTGCACACGATAACTCGAGTAAAAATTGAGATATCTTAACGAAACTTGGTACGTGTACTTCTTTCGGGCGTAGGACGGATGGTATTGAAAATGGGCAAAATCGGACAATAACCACGCCTACCTCCCATATAACGGTAATTTTCAGAAATACGAAAACTGCGATATTTTAGTAACTACTGAAGATTATTAACTCAAAATTGATATTTACAATAATTTTTAGACGAAAAATAAGAATGTTATAAATTTTTGAAAAATGGGCGTAGCCACGCCCACTTATGGTTACATGTGTATATCTTGACAACCGCTGCACCGATTTCTTCCAAACTTGGCACAGTTATTGGCCTTGGTACAGGATACCAAATGGCCGAAAATTTTTAAAATCGGACAATAACCACGCCCACATCTCATATAACGAAATCTTCGATAAATCAGTAAATATTAAAGCCAATTTATTCAAAATTGATGCTTGCAGCAATTCCTTACCAGGAAATACGTCTATAATAAAATTTTGAAAAATGGGCGTGGCACCGCCCACTTATGATCACATATATGTATCTCGGTAACCGTTCTACTAATTTGTACCAAACTCGGTATTTTTATTGTGCTTGCTACATAAAAGCAAAACTATGAAAATGATTGAAATCGGACTAAAATTATGGCTTTTCATATAACGGTAAATTTTAGTAATGCTTGAAACGTCAATATTTTGAAACTTAAGGACGCTAATTTACTCAAAATTGATACACCCTGGCTTACCATGTAGCGGTAGCTTTCGGAAAGGTGAACATCATATATTTAGTATTTGCGCCGGGTATTTAATGTTCGGCTCCGCCCGAACTTAGACTTTCTTACTTGTTAAATTTTAAACCATTTGGACTTTCAATGGGGATAATCATAATATTTATTTCCCACAGTTTGATGGTCAAACAGCAAGAGCTCGAACTGAGTTTGGTTTTAATGATACTGATTTATCGAAGATTTCGTATTTCTCTAAATTTCCATTATATGAAATGTGGGCGTGTTTATTGTCCAATTTTAAAAATTTTCAGCCGTTTGCTACGTTGTACCAACTGAGCCATGTTTGGGAGAAATTGGTGTAGCGGTTACCAAGATATACACTTGTAATCATTTCCAACCATGTATAATATTCTTATTTTACATTTAAAAATCATTGTAAATATCAATTTTCAGTAAATAAGCTTCAGTAGTTACTAAAATATCGCTGTTTTAGTGTTTTCTGAAAACTACCGTTATTTGGGAAGTGGCCGTGGTTACAGTCCGATTTTCTATACCAACCTACCTTGGGTGAAGGGCAATCCACATGCCAAATTTCGTTGAGATATC
>NW_023458563.1:15820059-15822065 GCF_013731165.1 Rhagoletis pomonella
AGAAAGTTAATCTCGTTTAAACAAAAATTTACTCATAAAATATATCTCAGAAAAGGTACCTTTTTGCTGGAATAGACGTTTTTTGCCTGGAATAGAAGTTTTTCCAAAGATGTCAGTGCAGTGGAAATGTACTATTATGTACAAAAATTATGAGCCAAAGATTTTTATACGATAGTTTCGAAAATGTATCCTTATTACTTCCCCTGGTAGAATTCCACATACAATTGGTAGTGTGAAGAGTATAGAAACGAAATGATACGGATGACATTTTACTAAAAGAAATTCTTAAAAGCATTTAAACTATGAAAAATTTTCTAGTACATATCTAGATACCGGGAACTAGAATAATTTGTCGATTTGACATCTAATTTTCTCAAGACTAGATACGAAGATGGCGTTTACATTTTCTGGAATAATTCAGTTTGTTCCATTTTTTTTTTTTAAATTAACTCTTTGTACCCTACTTTTTTCTTATTTTTTTACTTTCTTTAATAACAGGGTTAGACCTTTACCTTACCTTTAGTATTTTTCGCTAGTCTTTTTAGAGTACGTATTTCCTTGCATTTAGCCCAAGGTATTCACAGGCTAATGCGCGTTAAACCCGTAGAGTTACTCAGTGAGCTTAACATCGCATTCAAACGTCTGCTCTGAACATTCATCCAGTTTACTCTTCCACTCGAACAGTTGGGCCGCATGATTCAATAATAGAAAGGTTTTGTAATAAAACAGTCTTCTCTCTCCCACACATAAAATCGGCTCATTTACTTGTGCAGAATGTTGCTAACTCTACAGTTTCTGGTTATATTAGTAGTAAAACCACGTATCACGTTTGCGTAATTTTCTAGAAAAAGTCTACAATAGCGACGTTTAGCCATAAAATGACCAATAATGCCGATTGATAGAACTTTTTACGCTGATTTCAACGATAATAAATTTGGCGCAGGTAAAAAATAAAGAAGATATAAGAGGTTTATTTGCTTTTTTTATTTATATTTTTTATTATCACTAAATTCTGGAAACCAAAAAGTACCGTTTGTTCGTTGTTTGAACAGCGCTTACAAAGCCAAACCAGATGTGTCAGGTTTTTCTAAAGCTTTTTAAAAATAGTTCTCCATTGTCATTCCTTTGGCTGTTTCAGAATTTGGGGAATCTGTAACTTCATCAGCGTTTTTCGATTTTAGTTTTTGTAGTTCATTTTTAATACTTTCTTCTGCGACTGGTTTGAACAATCCGTGCCTATAGCGAGATAAATAGGTGGATATGGAAAATAAATTATTGTTTTCCTGGAATGAAAATTTTGAACAAAATTCTGTTTTCAAAGTCGTGGCTGTCAGCGGAATCGGATAAGAACACTGTTATTTTTTAAAAAAGCACCCCGTTTTTTAAAAACATTTGAATCTCGGATACTTACGTAATTCTTATCTTATTAAAGGTCAGATCTATATATAGTCTTTTAGTTATTTGAGCATCGCTCCTCTTTATAGCCAGACGTTGATCATTGCTGCTGGAAATCCCTATTGAAGGAGCTTACTCTTTGACTTTAAATAGCAAAGAAGGGACAGTATATATTCATCCGAAAAAATATTGCCCGACAAGTAAACAAAATTACTGTTCTTTAATTTTTTGCTAAAAATAAATTCCCCAAAGAGCCCCATTTGAAATTATTGAAACGAATATATGTAACATCAAAAGCAAATCACGAAAATTTGGTTAAGAATTACAGTGCACAGCTTCTTTTTTGTGTCTAGTAGTTTTTTTAAAATTGGTCCAAAAAAATAATATTAACGAAAGAAACCAATGCAGGTATTGAAAGAAGAGAAAACAAAAAATATTGTTAATAAATAATATAAAAAAAACTTTTTAATATACAACGCTTTTATAAATGGACTAAAAAGTAGAAAATAATACTTCTCAGTCCCATAGAATTTGTTTTGATAACTTTTGATTTTGAAATTTTAGCAAAAGTCATTATAAACAATCTATGAAATTGAAAATGAAAAGCGTGG
>NW_023458563.1:15822165-15823286 GCF_013731165.1 Rhagoletis pomonella
AAAAAATAATGAAAACAAGTGAATTTTTTATGTAATTTTTAAGAGGGGCACAATTAATTATGTCATAACTTTTGAAGCAGACCATATTCTGATTTGAAATTAAATGGGCATTTAGCACTTATGTGTACACTTCATATGTAGTAGGTAAGAAAAGTGTGCCTTAAAAAATAACGAAATGGCAAGTAACTCAAAGTCTGTAACTCCACATTTCACATTTTGGTTTATCACGTATAGGTTTTGAAGCATTTAATTTTAAGAACCTTTTAGGTATGTGTTGCATTCTACAAACAATTACGAATAATTTGATACCTTAGCAAGATGTGTGCTTTCAGAATAAACTAACTTTTAAAGATAAAATATTCTGCGATCTTGAGCGTAATTTTTATTCCAAAAACACCTTAATTGAAGGCACATTTGGAAAACACGTCGAAACGATCTAAATCTTTTTATAACTGCTAGTCCTCATAAATTTACATATACCTGTAAAATGCTTCAAAAAATTTGTCTCTAGAAGTTTGTAAAAACCCTGATTTTCTACTTTTAATGATGCTCCTTCTTTTAGTCAGAATATTTCGAGAGTGGTATCAAAGTAACTTTTTTTCGACAAATGTTCTGATACTTGTTATTACTTAACTGGAGCCTTCTAAATTCAATGGCGTTCTCAGTTTTGCCCTATTGGCTCCACTTTTCGAGATAGCAGTACTTGAAACTTTGCTTAAATTTTAACTATTTTATAAAAAAACTCCCTGAGTTTTGAAGATATTTTACTAATTTTTTTTTTGTTTTTTTTTTGTTATTTTTTGGCCATTTAACAATTATATTCAACAATTTTATAATGAGCTCGAGGCCATTTTTAAATGAAAAATTTATTGTGGAAAAGCATCAACAATTTGAAAAAATGGTAGAAGTGATAGCTATTTCGGAAATCACCACATTTCCTCATCAGACTTCTTTCAGTAGGATTCGAACCGACGATCCCACTGACTCAGCCATGTTGGCATAACAAAAATGAAAAAATAGTGGAAATAAGCAAACGATAATTTACAAGACGTCTTAGCGCGGTGCATGGGCAACTGGCTGAGTCAGTGGGATCGTCGGTTCGAATCCTACTGAAAGAAGTC
>NW_023458563.1:15823386-15836780 GCF_013731165.1 Rhagoletis pomonella
GTGTTGCTCATTTTCTCCATACAAAAAATAATTGTCGAAATACTTTGTATGGAAGAACTTGCGTGAAAAAAAAATTACCAAAAATCAATGCGATTTTCTAGCGACTTCAAACTTGCACTTTGTTATACTAAATTTTAAGGGGCTATAAAACAGCATACTTAGAATTTTTAAAAAATCTGAATAAAAAGTTGCAAATTAGTGTGCAAATTTAATGAATTTTCCTGAGTTTTGCACAAAGTTTAGAGATTTTATTATTATGTTTTCTGGTGTAGAATGAACAATATTTTTATAAAAAATTATCGAAGATAAATGAGAATAAATAACTTTGCATATATTGCGAAAAATTCACTGTGCCAATACTTCTGTTCGGCACTGTACAATTACAGACATGTTCTGTATATCGAACGATTTTGAAATCAATATGATTTGCTAAATATTGATCGTTATTTCTGATGAAAAGATTGAATATTATTTATATAAAAAAATATATAATAGAACCATCACCGATGTTATATCACGGTATCAATACCAAATTTTGAGTTTAATGATTAAAAATCCATAAAAATATTTCCAAAATCATATCGATTTCAAATCGAACGAATTTCAGAACATACCTGATATTCTATTTTTTATATACGTTTATAGACTGAATTTTATACAAATGGGGAACCTATGGAATGTAATATCTACTGAAGATGTGGAATCGCGTGGCCTACAGGTGTTTCGTGATGAAATACCTAAAAATCCTCTTCCTGAAGTAGAGTACTACTGGACAGGAAAAAAATATCTTATAGTATATTATGGCCATCAATATTTTAAATTAGAACCCCGTGTGGTACGGGAAAAACCAAATTTACTAATAAACAATTAAAATAAAAAAATAAATATAATGAGGAAGAGTTTTCGATTTTAAAGTAAGGAAAGTTTTTCTTTGATCTAGAGATGGATTTTTGGTTCAGTGTAAATAAAACATCTATTCCTGAAACGACATCAGAAGCGCCTACATCTAATCCGAAAAAGTTTTTTACAACACAGGAAGCCATAGAAGCATTTAGGCAAGATCTAATACAAAAAGAGAAAAATATTTCGGGAATAATTGAGAGCTCACAACCCTTTTATAGAAATTTTCAGCTTCAATATGAAGATATGAATTCGCTGTACATATGATAGTGATTTCCTTCAACGTAAACTGAATATTTCTTGTTTTGTATATCGCCAGGTTGCATTCGAGAAAATTTTAAGTAACGGTGAAATTGAAATTGTTACTGGAGATGATATTACACTACGCTCAGATGTCACATTCATTGATATTAAAAGTTATAAACATTATATGGATTTGGAAATTTCTTAACTTTTAATACTATAATATGGATTTGCCGTATTCATATGACATATAAAAAGAATACAAATGTAGTATATAAAAAGATTAATTTGATATTTGGTTTTCATTACTCAGTGGAGAGTGATCGATTAGTTAATAAAATTGGTGGTTCTAATACATACTTATGTTCACAATTATTTAAATAGGATTTGAAGACTCTTAAAAAATAATATAAACTTTTATAGAAATTCATAAGACTATTTTTAAGCGAATTTAAAAAAAGCTCAATCTATATAATGTTAGAGGAATATACGTTGGTTATAGACGTTCAGGGGTTCTATTTTAATAGGAAATTTATTGCTAAAGAAGTCAGCATATCAACATATATATAACATATATATCGTATATAAAAACGTTCCTTATTCAGCCTCCTTTTGAAGAATCTTAGTTGATGATACGGGATAAAACAACTAATAACTGGTTATATCATAATCATCATGGATTAAAGCGGGAAGATGGTGATTCGACTTTAATGGCTGTTATTGAATATATCCATTCATTAATGAAAAGAAAAAATTATATATTCTATGCTAAAGGATTGGAGAAAATCAGATGGATTCAACGTTTATTCGGATACGATATTATTTTATATAATTTAGATGATTTATATTGTCCAAATTTAAAGAATTTATATATTAAAAATATAAATATAAATACTTGTAAATATCATGAAAATTCTATGATATGTGCTGAAAAAATGTAATAATATTAAGAAAATTTATTTCTTCATTAAATATCTAATAATAAATAAAAATTAAATAAGTAATTATAAAACTTTATTTTATTTCAAATTAATTTTTTTTGTTCTCATCATCAACATCAGCAGACTTTCCATTCATATGTGAAAGACTAAAAGATTTCGTATTATTTTTGAATTTGTTAGACATTCGGTGACTCTTTTGAATTTAATAAATTCGACTTTCAATGAATATAAACGAGAAAAACAAGTATCTTAATCTTTTTCGAAACGATGTATTATTAATATCTCCTGCTATCTGTATCAAAATATGAGTTTTCATAAAAAAGTATGCTTAAGAACTTTTTTCACTAAGTTAGCAATATATGAATGAACATTGCTAGATGAATAAAACATTTAAATATACACATACTTTTATAAGCATTTTTTTTATATGTTTATGTGGGATTCGTTATCGTCCACTTGGCGTTACTATACTTATTAGGCAAACAATGATGATGAAATCAAGATCAAGGCTATTTATAATATTAGCATTTGATTTGACTCATATAATAAAATTTAAATAGGGTAATAAAAAATAAATATATTCTTTGACAGCAACATTGAGTTCAAGATTATTTCCACATTTTTAATTGAATCATATTATGAAGCATAAAATAGATTACTAAAGTATATGTATATTTAAATATGTTCTTTATCAACAGTTCACCTCAATGCTTTTTATATACATTACATTAGAATTTATTACTTTGTTTAAAGCTGCTAAAACACATCATGCCTGGACTCAATCGAATCCTCAATAGCGAGCATCAACTTCGATTTCGAATTGGAGATGTTGTGCTTTGAAGGCATGAAAACCCCATATATATGTATTGAAGATGAAGATGAGGGTCCCCGGTTACAGGTTTTGGGCATCCCAGTCAGAGCAGCCCATGCTTTTTTTAACAAAAAATGGGATGAAGAGGATGACAATAGCAAATTTTTAACAGTGGTTGGCGTTGAAACTGAGGAGTATATTATGGAGCAGCGTCAAAACCAACATGAATATAAAAGAAGGGGTTTAGATAATAAGACTAAAGTAAAGTATTATAGTAGAACAAATAGGGAAGCGATTTATGATATAGAAGTTTATTCTAAATCATATAATAATATTGTATTTGAATATAACTTAACTGTTGAATTAGTATTTAGAAATTTAAAATTTAATTATATAGAACCATAAATTTATTAAAAAACTTCAGCGTTTATTTGAATATAATATTATTTTATATGAGAGTTATTTATGAAAAAAGGTTTATTTATAAATCGTTAGTCGTTGGAAAAGGTTTTATAAACAATATATTTAATAAGCTTCCTATTGAACTTCATTTGCCTAGTTATCAATTTTGTGGACCTGGAACGAAACTACGGAAACTTTTAGTAAGAGGAGATTGAGGGATTAATCTACTAGACACTGCTTGTTGAGTACATGATATATCATATTTATATAATAAAGGTTTAGATAACCGACATATTGCTGATAAAAAATTAATTAAGAAGGCTTGGGAAAGAGTTAAAGCGAAGGATAGCAATCTTAATGAGAAAAGGAATGCTTGGTTAGTTATAAATATACTGAAGACAGAAACGAAATTCGGTATGGGGAACGCTTATAGTAAAACTAAAAAAGTGGGAGGAAAAACTGGTTATCAGCTCTTCAATCATGCCTTAAAAAGTGCTAAACAAAATTTAAAGAAAAGTGATAACTTAAAAGATGCAATAAAAATTTCACGAACGGTTGTAAATAATATTTTTAGAGGAAAAAAATCTAAAATAAAAACACCACGTGTAATATCATTACCTAGATCTGGAGGATTTCTCCCATTAGCGCCTTTATTCGTAGCATTAGGAGCACTTGGAAGTCTATCTGGCGGTACAGCAGGAATTATTAAAACAATCAATGCTATAAAAACTGGAAAGGAGCAGTTATTGGAGGCGAAACGTCATAATAATACAATGGAAGCTATTTCAATGGGAAAAGACATATTCTTAAAGCCATGACCAAAAAAACTCTTAATGAGGCTACCTAGAAGACCTCTTACTGATGTACACTTGAAGAAGTGTTCAAAATTTATTCTAAATTTTAGAGGGGTATTCATGTGTGACACTTTACCACGTAAACCATTTAAGAGAGAATGTGGAATAATAAGTTTGGATAGTTCAAATACTGGAAAACGATAATGAGATTGATTATTTCGATAGCTTTGGAAAAACTTATAGCCTCCTGAACATTTAATAAAGTATTTAGGAAAAACATTAAATATAAAGCAAATTAGTATCAGAACATACGTATGACCACTTGGTTTTAAAGTTCATATAATGCCGGTCCAGAGCTTTTACTGGGGGACATAGATATCAGATGGGCAAAGTAACCTTCACATTGATCGTTGTTAAAACAACACTCTCCCTATTTGCGTGAGCTGCTGAACACACAATTATCCCTGACACCCAGGAAACCATGTAGTTATCTTACCATTTTATTATTATTCTGTTTTACTTTGAATGCGTTTGCCCGCATTAGAATTGCAATATTAATCAATAATGTAGTAGTAGTAGTAGTAGTAGTAGTAGTAGTAGTAGTAGTAGTAGTAGTAGTAGTAGTAGTAGTAGTAGTAGTAGTAGTAGTAGTAGTATTTCATTTATTCATATAGAAGATATAAAAAATAGCGTTTCACAAAAGGAATAATAGAAATAACAATTCCAGAATAAAAGATACAACAAGTTTTCTTTATCAACTATAAAATAAATTTCGACATTCGCTTACACCATCTGTCGGTATATCCCAGTTAAATTTCATACAATATTGACATTATTTAAAAATAGAATTCTATAATAAGCGATTCTCTATATTTATAGGCATATTTAATGAAAAATACGAGTTTATCGAAGCTCTCACTTTCACCGTTTAGGACCTTAATCAATTCTGCTTCTTCTAATGCAGATTTCTCAAAAATTTGTATTCTATACTCTCTTAGTATTGGGCAGCGCCCCAAAAAGTGTGCTATATTTTCTAATTCTCCAGTATTGCACATGGAGCAAGTGTTGTTTCCTATAGTGAACTTATTATTATTTAAAATTAGCATATCACTCCTAGCTCTCAATATCCACATGCTTAAATCTATACCATATTTTTCTCGATAAATTTTTTTTTATATATATTCACTCTAGCTTGGTGAAGATTTTTTACAAGCATTTTTATGTTATCTACCCACTCTTCCGGCTGCCCACTATCTATCCGCCAGTTCATATTAGCATTATTACACAAATTTCTTAGTTCTTTAACCCAAAATACACCCTTCTTTATTACCACTTGTGACAAAAAATTGGGGAGCCGGTTTTCTGAAAAAACAAATAATGTTCTAAAAATGTACCAGGGATGAAATTCTAATGTGTACAAATGACTGTCCTGTACTCCTGTCTCAAGATAAAGTATATATGTAGGCATATGTGCTGGCAGTTTTAGTATGCGTTTGACAAAATACTTTTGCAGGGTGTCGACTTCGTCGAAAAACCCATAGCCCCACACTTGTGCCGCATACGCTTGGATTAATCGACATACTGCAAGAAAAGCCGCCATTTCGCTTCTACTGATATTTCCTTCTTGTTTAAAAAAACCGTCCAGGTGGCATTTATAGCATTCTTAGACGCAATTATTCTGTTTTCTACATGGTTCCTAAAATTGAGCTGTGGCGTCATTTCAACGCCTAAGTAGGAATACCGTGGCACAATCTGTATTTCTTCACTACCATAATACCACTCCTCAGATTTAATCAACTTTCCACCTCTTCTAAAAACCATTATTTGGGACTTAGCGCGGTTAACTTCAAGGTTCCACCATTTACAATAGTTTTCTATATTATTAATCATTTCCTGTAATTTTAAAGGACTATTCGCTAGCAAAATAATATCATCCGCATACATAAGAAGTCTGATATTTTTCCCTTCGATGTTTAAGCCACCTTCTTAGCAGTCATGGAGGTCGTTTAAATATAGCGCAAATAATGTCGGCAATAATAAGCATCCCTGTTTAACTCCTGAATAATTATTGAACACTTCCGAAATATCAACACCAATTCCATACAACTGACTTCGTATCGCTATAGATATTTTCTAAAAATATTACTAGTTTCGTTGATAGGCCAATTGAATGTAACTTATATATCAACGCGTTTCTGGACACTTTGTCGAAAGCCGCTCTAAAATCTACAAAATACGCATAAACCTTCTTTCTTTCCTCAAATTTTAAGTGCACAATTGCGGCTAGGTTATATATATTGTCTACCGTGGAACAACCCTTTCTGAAGCCTGCTTGGTATCCATTCAGGACACCATGCCTTTCAATCCATTTGGTGATCCTGTCATTTAGAATTCTCATCATGATCTTAGCAATACAGTTCATAAACCAGATCCGCGATAGTTTCCGACTTGAGCAGGATCCCCTTTTATAAAGATCGGAAAGATTACACTCATCCTAATAGCCTCGTCTACTTTACATCTTTCAAAAAGATTGGAGTAAGTTTTTGCCAAAATGGATGTAAATTTATCTGGAGCATTTTTAAAAAATTCGTACGGGATTCTATCTATCCCTGGTACCTTATTTAGCTTTACCTTGTTTAGCATGAGTTTTACTTCCACCGCCGTGAAGTCGGAGTCCAACAGCTCATCAGCGTAAAAGTTTGAGGCGTAGTAAATTTCATTAGCCACAACTGAGGGGTTTAACAGATTTTCAAAATAATCCTTAAAATCATTTACTGTAATTCCAGCGCTAATTTCGAAAACTCCACCTTTTATCTTTTTAACTAGTTTCCACCAACTGGCACTATCGTTAATCGCATTGATTTTTTCAAGAAGACCATTATACCAGGCTTCCTTACTCCTCTTACACACTTCTTTATAAAATTTATTCGCTTCCAGGTACTTTAATCTATTACTTTCATTGCTTTGAAGAGATTTGGTTCTCGCCTCCTTGCATTCCTTATCAAACCATTCATTTATTGTCGCAGTTTTTGACTTTGGTTGCCTCCTTACCGAGGAAGCCTCTATAGCTTCCTGTAAATCTCGTAGTTCTAGTGTCCTTTCTAATTTCTCAAGGTCCTTTTTTGTTTAGATTCTCGTGAAATTTGTCTATTGTTTGACCACTCCAGTTTAATTTAGGCAGCTGTTTACATCTTTCCAAGCTATTTTTTGATCTACCAAGCGTAAGTTTGATTGGCATATGATCCGACCAATTTTTAAATTCCACTTCAAAGCTCTCTATCACACTCAAAAAAGCATCTTTATTAACCAAACAGAAATCTATTACTGACTCACCCACTTGACTGACAAACGTAAAATTTCCTTCTAAATCTCCGTTGGTCCTTCCGTTTAAAACAATTAACCCGAAAACTTCACACAGAGTTGGCAAAACTTTCCCTCTTGCATTTTCTGTCTGTCTTTTGAGTTTCTTTTTCACATACATATTTTGCCCATTACTAGACCATCAACTTTTTGTTGACACTCACCAATTCTGACATTAAAATCCCCTATTAAAATGGGATTAATGACATTGGTTTCTAGGAGAAAAGATGTAATAATATAATAATGTAAATTATTCTATTCCTTTTTTTATTAATATGTTATCTACTCCACATAGGTTTCTAAAGCTCCATTGATAGTTCAGTTTTTTTAAGTTTGTGTTAATTCCGCATACCACTCCACCCATGCCCCTCCCATAGTGACTAACTCGAACAGAAGCTTTCCAAAAAGTTTCAAAACCACCAAAATACTTTTTAAACTTCGCAACTTTATCCTCACATATATGTATGTGTTTCCATCGAGACAATAATATCAAAAGATTTGATGTATTGAAAAATTCTGTGTGCAAAGATTTATTTTCCAGTCCATGTATATTATAAGAGAGTATAGTAAATTTTTAAATTCTTTAGTGCGAATAACCTGCTTTCCATTGGCTATGCCTTCACATTTATTTACCTTTCCTCTTGTAGTTCGTTTTTGTTTGTTCAAAATATATGTTTTATCTTTTCTTAGTTTTTTGCGTTGGTTTTCATAACATTTGTTTTATTTTAATAAATAGTTAAAATCAAAGTTTACATCATTTAAACTGCTTCCATAAATGTTTGACAATGTTTTGATGGCCTTTTCTCTGCCACACACTAATACTTTTTCTTTGTCCCACTTAAACCACTTATTATCTATCTTCATCCTATCTTCCATTACCTGAACTTTATAAATTGGACTTGCATTCAGAATTGCTTTTTTGAGTTGAATCAGTGCTAGCTTCCCCACCCTCTTGCTCTCACTCAAATCTTTTTCCACTGAGATTGTTGTGCCCGCCAGTTTTTTGATGTTCTTGAAAACGCCACGAACCGCATCCTCTGTAGAAAATTCAGCCTTGACTGCCATTGTTGTTACTCGCTCGTACAGAAATCTCACGCCTCGAATATTACTAGCTTGCACTCCCAATTTCTCATCGCAGATCTGCTTCACAGCTTTCTCCGGAAATGCTTGTTTTTCATATCCTTTGAATATAAGATTTTTCCTTTTAGAACCCTCAATGAACCTTGCCATTTCTGTCCTCTCGCTACTTTTTTCGTTTTTCAGCATGCTGAGCTCAATATCCAGCGATTTGTTTTTTTTTAGTTAACTGCTTTACTTGCTCCGCCAGACCATCAACTTTAGACGACACCATCACCAAATATTTCTTTCTGTAGTGATTTCAACAAGCATTCTTTTGGAGCTGCGGATGACATCCCTGTCGCTGTTGCTGTCATTTCACGTTGGGGTTCATTGCATTGCTTTTCGCTAGGTTAAGTTACTTGCTAAGTTAATGGCAACACCGTCTCGTATTCAGCTTATTCGCTTGATTTGCTTCGAACAGCAACAAACAAAGCAGAGGACGATTGTGGTTATGTTCACTTTTTGCGCCTGTATATTATGGCTCCGCCAGCGCAGTCTTAATATTTGCGGTTGCCACCACCTTGTATGAGTGTGCCTTGCCCAAAACGCTCGGTGACTCCGCTCAACAGATTCTGGTTGAAAATCAGTTTCGTGTATATGCCTCAACAGGTGCGAGACCAATGGTGGAAATGCTGGTTTCTATTGACCGTAGTTGATTCACAAAGCAGTATTTATACTAGCAATGCTAATGACGTTATGTCTCAGCTTTTAGAGTTCGCATTTCACCTTTTTTTTTGCTGTTTTTGCCAGTTAATTTCTTTGAATTGCTTATATTTTCACTTTAATTCAGAGCATCAAAAATTGTACGTTTACTTGTTACCAGAGTTACCACATTTATTCTGTATAATAAATATATGTAATAAGTATTATATGTAATAAGTATTACTTATGTATGTTTTACCTGATCTCGTACTTATAGGCATCTGTTAAGATCTTTTAATATTGTATACATGCATGTGATTAAAAAATTAAATAAATGGATTGCGTAAATAGCAAAATCGTTTAGCTAATATGTGGGGCAATGAAAAGCTCTTTTATTACTCGTACAAGAGGCTTTCGGGATGCCTCTCATGGGAGTAGCTCTTCCTTATTGATCGTTCGGGAGGAATGTGGGATGTTTTTCTATGTGCACATCCTTGTTGTCTTTTTGGGAGGTATAGGGGAGGATTTTATGGGAGTACTCCCGTATTGCTCCTTTAGGAGGTTTGCAGGATGATATTTCTGTGAGTGCTCCCCGATTGCTCGTTTAGGAGGTAGAAGAGATTACTCCCCCTCCTAGGACATACAATGTTAAAGGGAGTATACAAAATTACATGCTTATACACAGAATGGGAAGTGTTCGTATACTCCCCACGGAGTGCTCACCGAGCAATCGTACGATGCTCCTAAGTTCTACTAGGATTTCCTAGGAAATACAATGTTTAAGGGGTATATCCCCAGTATAGGTTTGCTCGTCGAAAATCCAGCGAAAATTATCACTCAAAACATCAGGTAGTAAGAAAAAAGGCTCCGAAATTCTCTCTCAAGTAGAGAAACCTGCAAATTTCTGCACGAGCGCAAATTTGCAGGAATTTGCAAGTTTCCCTGCCAGCTAGTGTCCACATCCACTTTGCATTTCAAACATAAGAAATTTGAGTAGAAATTTTGAACTTCTTTCAGATTGCCAAAAACAGGTTGTTAGTCAGACTTTCTTCAACATACGTTTAAATTTCTTTGTCGTAGCAACTGTCGTGTTTCCTATATCGACTCTGGTTGGGATTGCATTCTGATTACGAATACAGTTTTTTCAGACGAGTACCTTTCAAATCATTGGAATTAATTAAATTAATTAAGTAAACAAGTATTTACTGACATTTTTACACCCGAGCGCACTTGTGCACAAGGGTATATTAATTTTGTTCACATAACGGCTGTTTGTAACAGCCAAAACAAATCGAGATAGATATAGACAAATGTATACATAAATGCTCAGAATGAATAGAGAAGTCGATTAAGCCATGTCTGTCTGTCCGTCCGCCTGTCCGCCTGTCCGTCTGTCCGTCCGTCCGTGTACACGATAACTCGAGCACAAATTGAGATATCTCAACGAAATTTGGTATGTGGGTTTTCATTAATCCAAGGTAGGTTGGTATTGAAAATGGGCGAAATCGGACTGTACCCACGCCCACTTCCCATATAACGGTAATTTCCATAAATACGAAAACTGCGATATTTTAGTAACTACTGAAGATAGTTCACTCAAAATTGATATTTACAATAATTTTCAGACGAAAAATAAGAATATTATAAATTTTTAGAAAATGGGCGTAGCCACGCCCACTTATGGTTACATACGTATATCTTGGTAACCTCTGCACCAATTTCTTCCAAACTTGGCACAGTTGTTGGCCTTGGTACACCATACTAAATGGCCCAAAATTTTAGAAATCGGACAATAACCACGCCCACATCCCATATAACGGTAATTTAGAGAAATACAAAATCTTCGATAAATCAGTAAATATTAAAGCTAATTTATTCAAAATTAATGCTTGCAACAATTCTTTACCAGAAAATACGTTTATGGTAAAATTTTTGAAAATAGGCGTGGCACCGCCCACTTATGATCACATATATCTATATCGGTAACCGTTCTACCAATTTGTACCAAACTCGGTATTTTTATTGTGCTTGCCACGTAAAAGCAAAACGTTGAAAATTATTGAAATCGGACTAAAATTACGGCCGCTTTTCATATAACGGTAAATTTCAGAAATGCTTGAAACTGCAATATTTCCATATTTAAGGACGCTAATTTACTCAAAATTTATACACCCCGGCTTACCATCTAGCGGTAGCTTTCGGAAAGGTGAAAAAACATATATTTAATACTTGGGCCGGCTCCACCCGAACTTAAACTTTCTTACTTGTTCATTTTAAAACCGGTCAAGTTTGTAAATTTTTAAATTTAGCGAACTTGTTTATTAATGTTGGAAATAAATACATGTGGCAACACTTCCCACATATCTTCTCGTTCTATTTAGTTTATATTCCTTTTGCACGCATTCAAATATTCAGTCTGTTTCAATAAAGCAAACCAAGAATTAAAACTAAAGCTGGCAAAAAATCCAATCATGTGCCACAATCATATGTTTTTCCTAATTGCGAATTCTTGCTGGAAAAATTTTTTCCAGCTTGAATTTGCTACTTCTCCCCAAGAACTAGTCTTTCTACTTGTGATTTATTTAAATAAAATATGTGAAATTTGTGTGAAACAGTTTAGCCGGTTTTTTTGCCAATTTAGCTGGTTGGTCCAAAAAGTTCCGGCAACACTGCACGCCACTTGGTTTCGCCTCGCATATGTATGTATGTACATATGCACATACAGTAAAACTCGCTTAAGTACCTCATAAAAAATGTCAGCTTTTTGAGGTACTTAGACGGGTTGGGTACCTAAAAGAACCCGCTTAAGTACCTCGATGCGGGTACTTAAGCGAACATAATTATTGATGTAGGTAGTTAATCTTCTTGTTCACTTACATAAAGAAATCCTTGAATAAAACATGAACCTTTAATGAAGTGTACTTAGTTTAAAACCAAGATCATAGCGTTATTAAAACACACAAACAAAAACTTCATAAAAAATCTATAAAGAAATGTTATGTAATTTTTACAATTAATTCAATTCTTTAAAATCATTGATTATACATATCTATACATACATACAGTGTTGGACATATCTGTCATTTCGGACCAAATTCAAAAAGATGTTGTTTGCCACTTAAAAATTGCGGTTAATTTTTTAGAATTTTTTGCCGAACTGGGAGCACTTAAAAGGGGGAAATTATAAGTAAAATGGTAAACGGGCTACGAAAAATTTAGGTACTTAGGCGGGATGGGTAAATAAGCGGGGAGGTACTTAAAAGAGGGATTTTCTTCAGATTACATTGAAATATATACGGTGCCCAAAAATGATGGTTATTTAAGCGGGTTTCACTGTACGTACATATGCACGTCATGCACACATATTCACATACATACTCAAATAGGCATAGGTAAGAACAGTGATGCCAGATTGTGGGTAATTTCCCTGTTTGAGGGATATTTTGCAACAAAAATTATTAAAAGGAAAAAGGGGCATTTCAAATAAAAAAGGGATTTTCTTTTGACACAGTTATCGATGATCCTGAAGATGTGATGTGGAGTGAAATGATATATAATTATTAAAATGTATAAGAACAATTTTCAAAATTTTTTCACGTTAACCAATCCAAGTGCTGAGTAAAAAATAATCTTTTTAATTGAAACTGGTGTTTCATTTAAAAAGTGAAACAAATTATCTGATGAAATGTTAAATAGCACATGTATGTGCTACAATTTTTATGTCACCAAAAAATCATATTCGCTTACACAATGCAAATAATTTGTAAAAGTGATAGTTTTAAGAATTGCCAGTAAGTATACAACAATAAAAAACACAAATATAGGGCCGCTGTGGTGTAGTGGTAAGCAGTGCTCGCTTCCACTCCACAATGCCTGGGTTCAAACCATGGTCAACGCAACATCGCTAAAATATAGAAAAAAGGTTTTTTCTTAACAGCGGTCGTCCCTCGGCAGGCAATGGCAAACCTCCGAGTGTATTTCTGCCATGAAAAACAGCTTCTCATAAAAATACAATCGCCGTTCGGAGTCGGCGTAAAACTGTAGGTCCCTCCGCTTTGTGTGACAACATCAAGGCGCACGCCACAAATCGGAGGAGAAGCTCGGCCAAACACTAACATATTTGTAAGCGCCAATCTATTATTATTATTATTATTATTATTATTATTATTATTATTATTATTA
>NW_023458563.1:15836790-15841321 GCF_013731165.1 Rhagoletis pomonella
ATTATTATTATTATTATTATTATTATTATTATTATTATTATTATTATATGTATGTTAGTTGCCTTAATACAGAAACAAGTTTCTTCAAAATCTTGGATTTTAATAAACACTGAAGCTAATTTATGAATGTAGGAGATGTTTTTAAATTATTTTAGGCCCTTAGTGAGTAATCTACCGCCCTTTGAATTTCGAAAGAATATTATATGTCTGGTGTAATGAGAAGCAGTGCGCGCTTCCACTCCGCAGGCCCTGGGTTCAAGCCCTTAACGGCGGTCGCCCCTCGGCAGGCAATGCCAAACCTCCGAGTGTATGCCATGACAAACCGCTTCTCATAAAAATACACTCGTCGTTCGAAGTCGGCGTAAAACTGTAGGTGCAAGGCGAATTTATACAAGGTGGTGTTGATGGCGAATTTAGGTTTTCGCCGCGGTACTTCTTAATGTCAAAATGATGTGTTTGTTGTGAAAGGAATTCGCCTTGGTTACAACAAACACATAATTTTGACATTAGGAAGTACCGCGGCGAAAATCTAAATTCGCCATCAACACCACCTTGTATAAATTCGCCTTGTGTAGGTGCCTCAGCTTTGTGTGACAACATCAAGCGGCACGCCACAAATCGGAGGAGAAGCTCGGGAAACACTAACATATATGTAAGCGCCAATCTATTATTATTATTTTATATGAATATTACTTCTTTACTACTGAAATATGTATATGTTTTCAATTCTTTGGGAATTTTGTGAGATAAATTTTTATTATGTGGGCAATTGAAGGAAATTTCCCGATTTTCGTGGGATTTCTAAAAGATAATGTCTGGCATCACTGGGTAAGAAATGCAAAAGAACAGCTACTTAGATTCATTTCGATTTGACCTTCATTGCGAATAGTCGTGCTATTGCAATAAAATTTCAATAAATATTCTGGGTTTGTAGGACATTAAAATTTGTAGAAAAGGCTCTGCAAATCACCAGGCTAAATAAACAATTTTAGAGCTAAGAAAAGTTTTAGTTTCATTATTCATCAACTGAACATTTTTGAAGTGAAAACTTCAGCGGTGGGAGTGATTTGAAACTCGATGAAACGAAAAATTAAACTAACAGCAAAAACAATACGCAATACTTTATTTGCCTTTACCAGGCCTATTCTGCGTTGGTAACAAAAATTCTGTTACCAATTAATAAAGTTAATGTCAATTTTCAAATAACAGCTGTTTTTGCTTACATCGGAAACAGACTTTGTAAAATGCAAAAATGGAAACTAGCACTAAGGTTTCAAAAATGTAGGTATTTGCTAATTTTACTAGCCATATAAGATAAATACACATAAAATAATCGTTTAGAGCTGATTTGTTGATGCCGGGCACGAAATGTGGTTTTTTGCGTTCCTCATGCTCTGGGCACTTTTGGCACGCCTTGACACATTTTTGGCACTTGTGAGAGAATAACTTAGGCCCCTATTGCGAGTGTCGACTGGCAGTAGAATAGAAATTTGTCGATCGAGTCGATCATATTATATTTTGCTATTGTGTAACTTGATCGATTTTGTACTATTGTGAATGGTTGACTGAATTGCAGAGAACGTAAATTTATAGAGAAGGTCCAAGAACGAATCAGCGTGGAAATTGTCAAATACCAACAAAACTGGCGAGGCGCATTTTAAGAGCGGCCAGCCAGAGACAACCGAATTTTAACAGAGCCCAGCCAGAGGCAAAATAAATTTAACAGAAATGGTCTCATCAAAGCAAATGCATGTTTTTCTTGTTAGACAGCGAAATGCTGGCGGCTTTTTACGTTTTTACAACCCTTTTATTGTTCTTTAAATTGGGTAATAAAAATTATTAATTGGTTAAAATAAATGCATCCATGGAAGTCGAAATAATTCTTACTTTATGTCATACTAGCTTGTACCCGCGGGTTTCCCCCACGTTCTTATGCAAATATGAAAAATAATTTAATGATTTTATATTTTAACTCTGTGCCCATTTTGTTATAGCTCGTTATTTTTTAAGCGAGTTAAGGTATTTAGGCCGTTTTGTTTAGGCCACTAGCCTAAACCAAACTTTGAAAGGCTGAACTACCCTATTGTGTAAGTGCACACACACATATATATACAATTTACATACATACGCATACAATTATGCACATATACAGCGCTGCAGGACTATTTTCCCGCCAATAAATAGCTGTGTTTTCGTATTCTCCAGCAAAAAATATCCAGTAACTTGCCAGTAACCAAATTTCGGAGAGTAAGTCAATATTTACTCCCTATAAGTGAAATATGCAAGAAAGTACGAAAACGCAAAACCAGCAAAAAGTTGCTAGTTTTATGAACAGCTGATTAATTTGTTATTTTGCGATGCAATTTTCTTAGAAAACTAATATTTTCCATCTTATTATATATTTAAATGGGTTAATTTTGCCAATTGCAACCAGTGTTGCCGTTTTAGTCCTTTGCTGGCTAAATTTGGCTACCAAATTCTTTTTTTGGCCACAAAAATTTGAAATTGCCCCTAGCTCTTTTTTTAGCCCTTTTCAAAATTTATTCATCATTGACATTAAAATTTTTTATATGATTTTCATGAATTTAACTCTTCGCTTATAAAGCGAACGCCTTTCCTTTAAGGCAAATAAACTGTTCATTGTGTCGCTAGCTTAAGTGGTGGAAAAAGTTTGTTTATCGGTTGCTTCTTTTACCTTTAAGTAACGCAGAAGTTGAAAGGACGTTTTCTATAATAAATTTCGTTAAAAATAAGCACAGAAATAAAATGAAGTTTGCAATGTTAAACGCTTTGTTAACTGTAAGATATGGCTTAAAAAATGTACAGAAATGTTGTCATGATTTTGAAATTACAGATGATATCGTCAGGTTAATGAGAAATGAACAAAATTGTAACGACGAAGAATCGCTTAGCGATGATAGTATTGATATAGATATAGATATTTAATGTGTTAAAAAAATGTTTATAGATTAAATTATTTTACTATGAGTTCATTAAATGAATACTCTTTTGTTTGTTTGATACATACAGCGTCAGACAATAATAAAGCACCGACATTTTAGTTCTTTGTAAATTATAACATAACATTTTAAAAATTTCTTTTACAAATGGATATTTTTCGAAGCATAGTTTGAAATTATTTAAGTTATTTAGTATTGTCCGACACTGTATATAGATATGATTCTAGTACTTATGTATTCTTAATGTGATCTCATTTTTTTGTTTATGTAAGAAATTAATTAATTAATAACATATGTATATGTATGTTTTTTACGTTTCTGGGCCGTTATCTTATCCATTAACGATTTAACTATACTTTAAAATAGGTAAGTTGGCGGCCCTTAATATGCTTTATGTGTTACACAACAAGTTTTTTTGTTGAATAAAATATTAATTCTTTCCAGAGTTCATTGTTTTTCTATATCATTACTTATAGAAAATGTTTGCGTGTATACTTATATATTTATATGTAGGTAAAAAAATTTCGCTACCATTTTTAGCCACAACGACGATTTTTAGCTCTTTTTTTAGCCTGAATTTAGCTACCGCTAAAAATGTTTCGCGGCAACACTGGTAGCAATCATCAACTACCACAAAAACACCAGGCACAAGACCATAGAAAGGAGCGACCTTACATACATACACATCTACATAAATCAAGGAAAGTAGTAAGTAGGCAAATTTTTAATTTCCTTAAAAATTTAAATAATATAACTTTCATTTTCGTAAAAGTTATATTATTTCTAATAAACTGCAAACGGACATACATACGTATATACATACATATATATGTATATAATTAAACAAAAGGCGTATTTTTTCTCGCCTAAAACGGTTTCACTAAAATTGCGGATATTTTCTTGCCGCCCAAAAATCTCACATCGGCAATTTGCCGCTATTAAATTTTGGTAGAAACATTCCGTTTTCCGGAAAAGCGGTATATCTCCACATACTGCCAAACTTATATATATATAAGTATATGTACATATATGCAAAATTTGATACATAATCTGTGCACTCTGCAAGAACAAAATATCAGCACAATAAAATACATACATACCTTCCTCTGCGTACCAAGTTTTGCCGTTGCATAGTTCGTTGAACTTGGCTAAACAAATTGCCGAAAAATATAAGTGCATTTTTTCCACATAGACCAGATGTACATACGTTAGCACATATAAGCATTTTTACAAGTTGCATTTTCTGCAACTATTCGCATAAGAGCTAAGAGAGTCGCTGTTGTTTATCGGACAATACAGTACACATATACCAAACCAAGGCGTATTTAACAAGGTGGTGTTGGCCGTATATGGGCAAATCTAAAAAACAGGTAACCTTTGTGTTATTTAGCTTTATTTTCACTGTTGTAAACTAAATCAAGCTGGTTGCTTTTGAATATAATTCCTTGACGTATACTTGAAGCCTCAAAAAAAATTTGGACCAATTTGCTGCATAACTTTTGAATTATAGGTGTTTAAATTAAAAAAAAATAATGAAAACAAGTGAATTTTTTATGTAATTTTTAAGAGGG
>NW_023458563.1:15846321-15865241 GCF_013731165.1 Rhagoletis pomonella
AAAAACGGCTAAAATGTTTCAACTAAATTTCACATGTTTTATTTAAATAAATCACGAGTAAAAAGACTATTTCTTGGAGAGAAGTTACAAATTCGAGCCAGAAAAAATTATGCCAGCTAGAATTTGCAATTAGGAAAAACATATGATTTATTTAATATAATTAATTTAGTTAATTCCAAAGATTTGAAAGGTAATCGGCAAAAAAAAATGTATTCTTAATCGGAATGCAATCTCAACCAGAGTCGATATAGTAAACCCGACAAAGAAGTTGAATCGTATGTTGAAGAAAGTCGGACTGATAAGATATATACACGTAGATCCCGTTTTTTGCCCCTCTGAAAGAATTTTAAAAATTCTATACAAATTTCTTTTGTTTGAAATGCAACCGTTGGCACTAGCTGGCAGAAAAACTTGCAAATTTGCGTTCGTACAGAAAATTGCAAGTTTCTCTACATGAGAGAAAATTTGGGAGCATTTTTTCTTACTATCTGATATTTTGAGTGATAATTCCCGCTGGATTTTCGACGAACAAACCTATTGTTGACAAGGGATCCAAAATCACAGTTACACAAAAGAACTGGTCAGATTTTTCAGAAATCCCTTCAATTCTGATGTAAAACGTGATGCCAAAAGACTGCAGATCTCCCATTTGGATGACCGGTCATATGACCGGCAGATGTCTCGTAGGATTCCCAGAGAGTTTTGCTTTACATAAAAATTTGTGCTCTTTTATTTTCATTTTGACTCACTTCAGTGTTGGTTCCTTTAATTCAAGTTGGCATTCGGTTTTTAGAATTTAAATAAGTTCTCAGCAAAAAAGTTTGTTTAAAAAATACATATGTGTACATAGCAGAGAGCTGCATGGATACACTCAAATTACATTTTAAGTCACTCGCTTTCTTTTCACATCTGCACACACTCGCACTCATTTATTTCCAAACATAACGTGCGATAGCATTGAAAAAACATTGTCGGTTGAGTGAGTAATCCACACTATCAAGTGCTCGATTCAAATAACAAGTGCTTGATTTGAAAAACAAGTGCATGGTATTGGTTTCCTAACTGCATATTATAATGCAAAAATATCAACTGATTAAGGGCATCATCATTTGACAAAAGAAATAACATTTCCAGCAGAAGAAAAAACAGGCCTGTTCGAGGCAAGTAATAAAAGCGGTATTACTGCCGAACTGATGAAAAATGGCAACATTGTTGTAACTGCCCAACTAATATTACATTGCTAGAAATTCACATAGAACGCGATACTTAAATAATTCGCGCAACAATGCGGTTGTGATTGCAACTCGAACAAGCCCACTCTTTCTGACGATGCGCTAGTTGAAGGAGTGGCTATTACTCTACGACTGAGTTTATGCAGCAGCGGCATTTCGCATTTGTGTACCTCCCACCAATTAATTATATCGAAGTCCGTATGAAAATATACCTCAATATTTTCATATCGCCGCAGCTCTGCAGTAGCTTTATCAGTTCTGCTCACAAAGGTAGGTGGTTTAAGAAGACCTGAAAACAGCTCAAAGTTGTCTGAAGGTAACAAAGGTGTATCCGCAATTTGTGGTTCCGTGTAAAAATAAGCGAAATCGGCCCAATTTCATACAACCCTGCCTGACATGAAAATTTTCTCCACGATAAGGTTAGTAGTCTAACAGATTTTGGGTCGCTTAGTCAAAAATGCAAACATATATACATATTTGAAATTTAAGAAAACAAGGCAAATAGAAAAATCGGCTAAAAACGGCTAATTTTTTTCCGCAAAACGGCTAACAAATCGACTGCCGGCTAAATCGAAATTTCTCCGGCAGTTTGCCATCGAAACCGGCTAAATCTAGCCGGAAAACGGCTAAAATGGCAACACTGAACACCACCTTGTTTAATACACCTTGTACTAAACGCACTCTAATAGCTGAAATACAATGCCGGCGAACGGCGAACTCACCACAGCGAAATTCGCGCCGTCAAAATTAGAACACCCGCAAGCATATGAAATTGAACACAGCCAAAGCGAAATGCGAAGTTCGCATGGCGGCGTTTCATGGCGATAGGTTTATTTCAAATTATAAAGGCGACCAAATAGGATCAGCTGTTTTCGCTACCGCTCTAATTCTGTTTAAGTAGGCGAAATAGCTGGGCGAACGGTGAAAGACAGCATCGCCAAATTCGGCGAAGTTTGCCGTTCGCCGGCATTGTATTTCAAGCATAACTTATTTCATATCTTTCCACCTCGCTTTTCTCTGCTGCACTCACTAAGCTAAGAGAACGTAAATCAAAGCCCGCTCTCCGACTTGAATACGTTCGGTACCAAGAACTCACCTCAGCGGTGAGCGGCTCTTTACGTATTGTCATATCCACTTGTGCATTCCCGCACACATACATTCATACATACTGTAATCAACACAAACTTTCTGTTTATTCGTACTTCCTCACTCACCACTGCGGTGACAAAGCGTAGCTTAGCCATATCTTCGGCTTCATATGTAAATATTTGCACATACATACCTACACTATAATCAAAACAAATTTTGTTTCTCTTACAAAACATTTTTTTTTCAAATCCATATTCCGCGGATTTAATTGGGACGCTCTGTTTTCCACGTTAAAAAGTGCTGAACCAAAGATTAAAGCAAGTACAACTTCACGTAATTTGCGAGCTAATTTTAATGAAATCTTCTATTAATTTATATACGACTGACCTTCCATGACATTCAAAATGCCACTTGGACACATTCCGCCAAAAGTTTCTGAAATGGAGACAAAGTCAAAAGGTGCTTCACAAGAAGCCACCGGCGGTAAGAGGGAACCCTGAACGCGCCCGAAATCTAAAACCTTTGATCCATCCGCTCAAAAGTTTATAGCGGAAAGTGACAGCATCATGAGATACTGTGCACAATTCAGTGATGCACCAATTCAAGACCACACTGAATCCTATTTCATAATAAAAGACAATTCACTAGATGATTGTTGGGCAGGGCTTCAGTCAGCCTACGATTTGGTATTTGAAAAGCCTTTAGAAACTTTAAGACTTCGGTAGAAGGCAAGTACTTCACTTGCCTTGAATTATATGAGGTGACCAAAGCTAAAATTGCCTATCAACTGTCGTTGATTAGAGCAATCGCCGCACCGAGTCCACCAAACCGCGTGGAACACACCTCGGCAGAGGCAAACATTATTCTTCAAGTCCCATCTTGTGACACGGAGACATTTTACGGCGGTTACGAAGAATGGCCCGCTTTTCGTGACATGTTCACAACGGTGTACATCAACCACCCGAAGCTCTCCCGTGCTCAAAAATTGTATCACCTCCGATACAAAACCCAAGGAAAAGCTGGCTCCATCGTCAAGCAATATCCGCTCAGCGATGATAACTCCGAGCTGGCCTGGGAAGCTTTACGGTCACGATACGAAAACCAACGTATCCTGGTTGACAACCAAATTAAAATTTTGATGACTTTGCCGACTATTCAATCCGAGAATAGCGAGCAACTTCATAGGCTGCAAACATCAATCAACAACTGTCTGTCAGTTCTTAATTCCCAAGACGTCCAGACAAACAGTTGGGACCCCATATTCGTGTACATATGCTCATCTAAATTGCCCGAAGCCACACTGTCACTTTGGGAACAATCTTTCTCTTCACGATGAGATTTACCCTCATGGTCACAAATGGACGACTTTCTTACATCAATATACGAAGTAGTCGAAAGACTAAACAGGCTTCATCCAAGCCAAAATAAACAAAAACCAGTCGCTCATCAAAATGCTGCGCAAAACAGGTCCTTTAACAGGACTCAAACCTTTGTGGCAGAACCTAAGAGGGAAACTACCTGCTCTTACTGCAAGTCCCCTCATCCCATTAGAGTCTGCCTACAATTTAGCGAATTTCGGTACCGAACCAAATTCAATTCGCTAACTAAACCAAGCTGTGCAAAAACTGCCTTGGTAATACCCATAGCACTAATGAGTCTCCGAGCACGTGGTCATGTACACATTGCCAACAACGGCATCACTCCCTGCTGCACATGAATCCCAAACCACAATCTCGTCACTCCAGTGCGAGGGCGAATGAAACCGCCGCACAACACACAACTGCCCAGTCGACACCTCCCGCTCGACAAGCGCAATCAAGCTCCACTTCCAGCGAGCAACCGTGCTGTTCCAAACAAGCACAAATACAATTATTGCACACCGACAATGATATCAAAATTCTCCTTCCAATGGCCGTGGTCGCAGTTGAACACCGGGGGGAATTGTTTCAACTTAGAGCCCTGATTGATCAAGGCTCGCAAAGAACTTTCATTTCTTCGAAAATTCAGAAAAGGTTGAAACTACCATTCGAACGTTCCAAGTTCGAAATTTCCGGCATGGGTGGACACGTAGTACAAAGCTCCTCAAAGCTTTGTCCACTCACATTGGTTGCACCCAAAACCATGCAACGGATAAACACACAGGCTATCGTGTTACCTCAGCTTACGAGGCACATGCCTACATTCACCATTAGCCGTGAAAGCTGGCAGCGATTCAAGATCCTTGAACTTGCTGACCCAAGTTGCTACATACCAGCTCAAACTGATATGGTAATCGGCAGCGATATACTCCCACAAATCCTGCTTTAAGGTATACAAAAGATTTGCGACACTATACTTGCGCAAAGAACAATATTTGGCTGGATTCTCGGTGGTCCAATAACCAAAAATGTGGTGGCATTCTCGACAAAAGTAGAAGAGTGCTCGAATGCAACTCTCAGCTCTCAGCTTCGAAAGTTTTGGAAAGAGGAGAAGATTCCACAACCTCCACAAATTTCACCTGAATATCAGGCATGTGAGCATATATGTATATGCAACAACAACGACTCGTGCCCCAAACGGTCGATACATTGTGCGACTTCCATTCAAGGAAGAATTTCCAAAAAAGCTGTCTCTGGGCCACTCTCGGTCTGCTGCACTTCAGCAGTTTTTTTAGCATGGAGCGATCGCTCCAGAAAAAAGGAGACTTAGGCACAATGTACAACAATGTGTTGCAAGAATATCTCAACCTCGGTCATATGGAGCACACGAAGTCATGTGAGATAATAGCTAATGGCAAATACTTCTCGTTCTACTTGCCACATCATGCGGTCGTCAAACCATGTAAGGTAACCACCCAAGTTCGCGTGGTATTCAACGCTTCAAAAACATCTGGTTCAGGAAAATCCCTGAATGACGTGTTGCACACTGGTCCCACACTCCAGCCAGATCTCATGCTGCTCATTCTGCAGTGGCGAATGCATAGATTCGTGTTCAATGGCGACATTGAAAAAATGTATCGTCAAATACTCATCCACGAGGACGATAAAGATTTTCAGTGAATCTTGTTTCGCACGTCGGCTGACTCTCCTGTCACCGATTATAATCTTAAAATCGTAACGTTCGGCGTTAATTGTGCGTCATACCGCGCTATCCGTACCCTGTATCAATTATCAGATGATACGATAGCGACATTTCCCTTGGCTGCCACAATACTTAAAACCGAAACGTATGTGGATGACAACCTATCCGGAAGTCATGATATTGAGAACGCCACTGAATCACTCGTTCAAGTTTAATACTTAAGAAACTAACGGCCAATCATCCGGCTATTTTAGAAAAATTTCTAAAGGAGGGTCTTCTCGACTCCAACTTTTTGAAATTTGAGAGCGCTTCCACAACCAAAACTCTTGGTATACAATGGAACGCACTTGCAGATAAATTTTCCTACACCATTCTGCCTGCATCGACATCGAATGCCGTCACAAAGCGACAAATCTTATCCTCTGTCGCAAAACTTTTTGACCCGGCGAGATGGCTGTCGCCAGTGATGATTCAAGCAAAGATTCTGCTTCAAGAACTTTGGCTCGATGGCGTTGATTAGGACTAATGTGCCAAACCCATAGCCTTAGCAAAATGGCAACAGTTCGCAGAAAATCTGCCAGCCGTCTGCTACATCGAAATCCCTCGATGGGTTAATTTCACTCCGGGGCAAGATACCCAAATCCACGTAGATGTCAGAAACCAAGGATATTCCACTCTCTTGGTTGCAAAAAGCAAAGTCGCACCATTGAAGGCGGTAAGCTTGCCACGCCTGGAGCTGTGTGGTGCAGTCTTACTCGCAAAACTGGTCGGAACTGTTCGAAAACAGCTCAAATTGGAATCGTGCAACACATTCTTATGGTCAGATTCAGAGATTGTGCTAGCTTGGCTTGAAAAGCCACCATGTACATGGAAGACGTATGTATCCAATCGTACCTCCCAAATCCGGGAATATCTTCCAACCGGTACATGGCGCCATGTTGCCAGCCAAGACAATCCAGCCGACCTCGGAACCCGTGGTTGCAAACCGCAGGACTTGGCAAATTCCCCACTCTGGTGGCACGGACCAAAATGGCTCTCTTGCCACATGGATGCATGGCCAGGGTCAAAGGCATGCAGTGCGTCTCCACCAGAAAAGCGCAAGGTGGAGGCATATCATGCGCTCGAAGAAGAGGTCGATTTTCTTGATCGCTGTTCTTCTTTCTCTCGAGCACTCCGCGTGACTGCGTACATGTTCCGCTTCGTGAGGAATGCCCGCAACAAATCAAAGGGCTTAGCTACAATCACCTATCCACATCTGACGATTTCAATATGCAAAAATTCGTCTTATCAACGCAGCGCAATCACGCCATTTTCCAAGCGAAAAAAGCGCTTTACAAGATAAAAAGCCACTTAACAAAAAAAGTCCTCTTCTTGTTCTCAACCCTTCGTTGGACAAAGACGGACTTCTACGGGTTAATGGCCGATTAGCACAGTCCACATTGAGCTATAATGAAAGGCACCCAATAATTCTCCCTACCGAATCGAGGTTCTGCCAGCTATATTTGGAGTTTTTACACTCGCTGCTTCTTCACGCAGAAACACGATTAATGCTCCAAATGGTAAGGCAAGAGTACTATGTACCAAAGCAAAGTGTGCACGCTTTACAAGCAACAAACACGCACCCAAATAATGGCCGCTCTACCCCCTAAGCGCTGCAGTTTCTCACTCCCATTTTCCAAAACGGGAGTAGATTTTGCTGGGCCAAATTGAAGCATCGGTGCTAAGATCTACAACCCTTATCAAGGGATACGTTGCAGTTTTTGTTTGTTTTTCCACAAAGGCAGTGCATATCGAGCTATGCTCGGATCTCACAACCGAGGCTTTTCGAGCAGCATTCGCCCGCTTTGTTGGCAGACGAGGCTTCCCCTCAAAAATGATGAGCGACAATGGAAAAACGTTCATTGGCGCCCAGCGCGCAACAGAACGTGACTTCGTTAAATTCCTTAACGAATGTTCCGCAGATATTGTCAAAAAATATGCCCCTCAAGGTATCAAATGGCAATATGGGTGGTATACCCAGCGCCCCCACATGGGCGGCTTGTGGGAATCTGCAGTGAAAAGCTTTAAAATCCATTTAAAGAAAACCGCTGCAACCCACAAGTTTACTTTCGAAGAATTCACGATGCTTCTGGTGCGAATTGAAGCAGTTGTTTCGGCGATCTAACCCCGTTTAGGTCGGGGAATATCTCAGAAGTTGTCCGTCCATAGGGCTACATTCACTACGTATTCTCCTACTCAGGGCTGGCATCGAGTCAAACCCAGGGCCAGAAACCTACACCTGCTGTGTATGCCGAAGACGATTACACCACAACTCCACCTTAGTCAAGTGTAATGCCTGCGAGGGGTGGAGTCACCTCAGAGTTTGCTCGGGACTACGGACACATAGACAGTGGACCACGTCGTACGTGGCCCCCTGTTGCTCAAACAGTGCAGCCTCCACGGCTAACCACAGTCCGCCCGAGCAGCCTCACACACTCACACAGCAGCCTCACACAGTCACCACAACACAACAACATAATAACACCACAGACCGTACCACAGCCACTACAGACAACATAACACACACAACCGCACCACCACCCACACGCCGCCGCCAACAACTCCTGGTTCCCCCTACAATCTGCACAGTATGTCAGAACAGGATATTCCGTAATGTGACATCAGTCAAGTGCAACACCTGCCTTGGCTGGTGCCACTTTAGGGCATGCTCAGGTCTGCGTACCACGCGAGATTGGACTGGGAACTTCGAGGGCCCGTGTTGCGCTGCTCGGTCGCAGACTCCAATTGCGACGCCCTCCACCACCACCACAGGGGGGCAATTACCACAGCAGCACACACAGCCAACGGCGGCAAGAACATACACTTCACTTACACCCCACATCACGACACGTCTCCCGAACTACATGAAGCTCTTTCAATTTAACTGCAACGGGCTACAGAGCAAGATTGAGGAGATCACCGTCTTCATGTGTCGGCTTGGTATATTGATAGCTGCGGTCCAAGAGACGAAGTTGCACAGCAATTCAACTTTGCTGAATTGCGCCGGGTACAACGTGCACCGTTGAGATCGCGAGCGAGATAATGGTGGTGGCTTAGCGTTCATCACGCACCACACCGTGCAGTATCGTCTTATCGAAGCAGACATCGACCGCAGGGATACCACCCTAGAATGTCAGGGCATCGCTATCCGGTCAGGCGATGTCGAGCTCGAAATATTTAACATATACATACCCCCTGTCACCTGCTGCCCGGCAGGATATCACCCTGATATAGGTGCGCTCCTCAGAAGTGAAAACCGTATGGTAGTAGATGACTTTAATGCGCACCACGATCTTTGGCACTCAAGCCTGTCAAACAATCGTAGGGGAACAGACTTGGCTGAGCAGATAGACGATTCGACATTCTGCACAATGAACGACGACGCACCCACCAGGATTATAGGTAACTGCAGTAGCTCGCCAAACATCACAATAGTCAGCGCTGGTCTGATAAACAGCATAACGTGGCGACCTATGCTGACTCTAGCATCAGACCACCTACCCATAGTCATCTTGATAGATAAACCAACCGACTTTGCCTCCGCCAAACACCGGACCTATATCAACTTTTCTAAAGCTGATTGGAAAGGCCACGCGGAGTTTACCGAAAACACCTTCACAGCGCTCCCCACACCAACCGACGTCCATCTCGGTGAACGTAAGTTCCGCAGGGCTGTCACTGCTGCTGCAGCTCGCTTCATACCGGCAGGATGTATATCGGACCCACGTCCAAACTTCCCTGCCGAAGCGGCTGTTCTAGCCGATGAGAGTGATAGCCTTCGTCAGGCCGATCTCGGAGATTCCCGTATCAGGGATCTCAACGCGGAGATTCTGCAACTAGTAAACGTACATAAGCGGAAGAAGTGGGAGGAGCATCTGAAGACTTGTAATTTCACCTCTGGTGTGAGCAAGCTTTGGTCAACCGTGAGGTCATTGTCTAATCCGACGAAGCACGACGACAGAGTCGAAATTTCCTTCGGCCACCATGCCTCGTCGGACCCGGAGCTATTTTAGCCGGCAGTTCAGACTGCGTCCTCCGGTGGACAAAGCCAAGCGTCGAGTGACCAGAAGGCTGCACAAACTGCCAACAACCTGTGCCCCCCTTGCTTTCATTTGCGGTGAAGTTCAGGTGGCCATCGGGAAGGCGAAAGCCTCCAAAGCCATGGGTCCCGACGGAATATGCATGCTGATGCTGAAAAATTTGGGTCCTGCGGGGGTAGCGTACCTAACGGAGGTCCTCAACTTGTCAATGGCCACTCTCATCATCCCAGACATCTGGAAGGTGGGGAGAGTGGTCCCACTGCTCAAACCGGGGAAACCTGCCAACAAAGGAGATTCCTATCGTCCGATAACACTCCTTTCCCCGGTAGCGAAGACACTCGAGGCCTTGCTACTCCCGTACTTCACAAACCACCTGACCCCAGCGAAGCATCAGCATGGTTTCCGTAAAGTGCACAGTACAACAACAGCACTTAACGCCAAAAATACTCAGATAACTCGTGGCCTTAACCGAAACCGTCCCTGTGAGAGAACGATTCTAGTAGCGTTCGACTTGTCAAAGGCGTTTGACACCGTTTGCCATTCCACGCTACTAGAAGATATAGAGGTCTCCTCTCTCCCACAGAGGCTCAAACGGTGATCGGCAAATTATATGAGTGGTCGACATTCGTCGGTAATGTTTAGAGACAAAACGAGTAAGCAGCGAAAAATAAAGCAGGGGGTTCCTCAGGGTGGTGTCCTTTTCCCGCTACTGTTTAACTTTTACATTTCAAAGCTCCCTCAACCACCAGAGGGAGTCTCGATTGTCTCTTATGCCGACGATTGCTCGATCATGGTGACTGGGAATGGAATTGATGACCTGTGTTCGAAAGTAAACGGGTATCTCTCCGAACTTTCTCGATTCTTCACTGCAAAGTGTCTAGCCCTCTCCCCTACGAAATCCTCCGCGACCCTGTTCACAACCTGGACGAAGGAGGTCAGGCTACCGCTGGGGATTCACGTCGATGACACACCAATTCCGACGGTGAATAACCCCAAAATACTCGGAGTAACATTCGACAGCCTGCTCTCCTTCTCTGCGCACTCAACCGCTATCGTCAATAAAGTACAGAGCCGCAATAAGGTCCTCAAGTCGCTACCCGGCAGTACTTGGGGCAAAGACAAAGAAACGTTGCTGGCAACATACAAGGCAATAGGCCGGCCGGTTTTGAACTACGCAGCGCCAGTGTGGTCGCCAGGGACTAGTAGGACGCAGTGGACGAAGCTACATACTGTACAGAACACCGCATCCAGGACAGCGACAGGATGCCTCCTGATGGCGCCTGAACACCACCTGCACGGCGAGGCGCAAATGCTCCCTGTAAAGGAGCACAATAAAATGCTCTGCAAGCAGTTCCTGATCGGGAGCCACAGAAGTGGCCACCCAAGCAGACAGCTGCTTGCAGAGGAGCCCTCTTCAGGCACGTCAGGAGGCATCTACATGAACTGACGGACGAAGTCCAGAGGTTCATTAAGCAACCTCTGGACCCGACAGCGTACCGACAGGCCCTGAACGGCATTCACAGGGACTCAGTCTCGAGTTATGTAGACTCTAGACCTGTGAATGCCGTTTTAGGCATACCACCCCCGGACATAGACGAGACCTTCATCTGCCTCGGGAGACACGCACAACACTTGCACAACTTCGCTCCGGCTACTGCAGCAGGTTGAACTCCTACCTGAGTAGGTTGAATGAGGATGTGCCGAATGAGTGTCCGGCATGCGGAGAGACCCCACATGACTCGAAACATCTCTTCGCATGCCCGGAAAACCCGACAACCCTAACGGCCTTGTCCCTGTGGAAAAACCCCACAGAAGCTGCACGCTTCCTAGGGTTGCCGTTAGTGGAACTTGACGACAACGACTTAGATATCAACCGATCTGGGCGGGGTTGTTGTAGCCGCTACAATAACAACAACAACAACAACAATAACATTCCCGAGCCTATTGCGGAAGACCTGTCTCTACTAAACCGGTGGGAGAAAGTCAAAGCACTTCACCACCAATTTAGTCGCCGCTGGGAAAAAGATTACCTCAAAGATCTTCAGAAGTGATGCAAGTGGAAACCCCCACAACGCGATCCTCAGCCAGGCGACCTCGTCGTGATCAAAGAAGATTCGCTCCCAGGCCTGCAAACGGCCAGCTACCAGGGCCGCACCACTAACCGCGTCCTGGGCAACACGATCCGCGCCCTACAAGAGCTGCAGGAGATACTCAGCAACGCATTCCTGCAGTGCGGGGATGATGTTTAAGCCGCCGCTTAAACGTAATTTCAGAGGCCGTGCGCGCATCCTTTGGCCGTAACTGTGTGGAGTCTAAGCGACTCCGAAAATGATTCCCGAGCGCGCACGGCCGCCTACTATCATCGTGCCAAATCAGCGACATGTTAGTTCAGCAGTTAACATCGGTCAACGCGCACGCGTCCTATTCTTGAAAGTTAATTCTACGTTCCAATAAATTGTATATATGTATATGCACGCCCATGTATATATCTGTGCAATTTGAAACGGTTCCAGAATTTGAAACAACACCAAAAACCTTGAAAATAAACAAAGTTGTACTTTATAAATTTAAAAACGAGAACAAATATTTTTCCTTTAAGCGGAAACTGCAGTGTGTGTGAATTAAAGGTGAGTGCGAAAGGCAAACATTGGAAATTTTCAAATAATAATATTTTTTAATTTTAGCAGAGGCGTTATTTGTTGCCTTTTTACTATGAAGATTTGGAACTGCTTTTTAAAAGTTTATGTGGCTTAGCTAATAATCTGAGCCGAAAACAGGATGAAAATGGCATAACTCTGCGACTGTGTTTGCAAGCTCAAAGGTATCCCAAATTTACGTCTTATCCAAATATTAACCAGCCCAAGAATCTTCTTTAGCATTTCCAACCTTATCGCACGATTTACTATTATTCCTATCGAAATAGTTCCTAAATGCTGTATCGCTTTCGTTTCATAAAGACGTGACGTCTTGGTGGAACAGTTCTTCCCGAGAGCGGATAAGAATTCGAAAAAGTAGCGATATCATCGGCGATGACTTTCACGGAAATGTCGTGTCGAATTAATAACTTCCGCAATAGAAAATGCTGGCAGGGTATATTGGCAGCATGATTCAATAATAGAAAGGTTTTGTAATAAAACAGGCTTCTCGCTCCCACACATAAAATCGGCTCCTTTACTTGTGCAGAATGTTGCTTACTCTATAGCAGAGCTGTGTAATGATTGAATTAATTGAGTGTGCATTCTCATTTTTTTCGTTTCAAAATTGTGATTGTTTGATTTAAAAAATTTAACAACCACTCTTGAGATTGGTTACAAATTGTAAACACAAAATATGTAGTGTGTTATGGAATGGTTGACACCCATTCACATAGAGAATGTGAATGCAAAAAAAAAACTCAATCATGTATGATTGGACGTTTATGGGAATGCAATCTGTCATTATCATTCAGTACTAATACTATTTGTTGTATCAGGGTTGAAATTTTTGTACTCAAAATGTGAAACCAGAAGATTGCCATTTCCCTTAAAATAAGTAAACAAATAAATATTTGGTGCTAAAATATTTTTCTAAGTGTTTGGCCGAACTTCTGCTCAAACTTGAGGCATGAGTTCTGATTTTATAAGAAGAGTTTTCAAGGCAGAAATATACTCGAAGGTTTGCCATTGCGTGCCGAAGGACGACTGCTATTTTGGGCTATGATCTGACCAGGTATTTAACTATGGTCCTATGGAGTGGAAGTACGCACATGTAATCACTCTGCTACGGCGGCCGCCGTAAGTACATGCTATACATATCGTCGTTTAAAGTACAAAACCGCGTATCAAGAAAATGCAAAACCGCGTAATTGCATAAATTATTTTCTAGAGAGTAAAGTCACCCATATTTCAAAATGGTTATCTTTTTTATAAAGCAAACGTATTTTGGCTGGTATATTTCAGGACGAATGGATAAGAATTGAGCCAAGAGTTTTTGTGAGCAAATCCAATTTTTGGCAGCCAATGTCAGTCACACGGTTTTGAAGAATGACGATACGCGGTTTTGTACTTTAAACGACGATATATATGTACACATATTAGATTATTTATTCTCAAAATGCATGAAAACTATAGTATGCTTGCAAACAATTAATAACATTTTGTGATAAACAGTTTTACAAATGTATTTGCACTTCAAATTTGTATTTTAATAAAGTATTAATTAAATAAATTATTATTGTAAATTATTATTTTAATAAATAGATATAAAGATATTTATACTTGGCAACTCTTGGACTTTTCTTCATTTGTAACAAATGACAGACGTAAACAAAATAAAAAAATAATTGTATTTTTACAAATTTAAAGCAAACGGGCGTTCTTTACAAAAAAATGTAGTTATGGATCGAATTGCGCATATTTTTTTTACAATATCAAGTGCGCACAAGAAGTGTTAAACCACTAAATAGCTTAAAAAACGCTTTCAAAAATTCGAAACGAGAGTGAAGTGCAGTGTTCAATTGTGATCGAAATTGCAGGCAAAATGTGTGCGTGTGTAATTAATGTTTTACTTATTTGAAGAAATGTTGCCCGTTGTTACTAAAAATAAGGAAACCAAGACCCCCGCTTTCCACTGGTGGTTACATAATACTTGAATAGCTCCTTAATTAACATGTGTTTGTTTTGAGCACGCACGGCCAGTTAAACAGGCATGTCTGAATCGATTTCCTTCATCATTCTTAGCAATTTGATGTGCATTTTTATTGTTATGTGTTGCAAACAGACATTTTAGGAACTAAATAGGTTCTAAAATCTCTGTACACAAGCGCACTTATTTTTAACAGTTTCCAGTTTATGTAATATTAATCAAAACAGCTTTTATTTATTTTATGTATTATGGGATTTCTGGAAGCGTCGAATACAAAAAAGGGCTGTGACTGGGTTTATGTAATTTGAAATTCTATTGATGATTACTAATAATAATAGAAAGGCGCTTACATATCGACACAACTAAAAATTGCATATATTTCAGTAGAGCCAATTAAAGATTTTTTGTTTCGTAATTTAGCAATAATATGTCTTGGAACGTAATTATTCCGAATTATATGCAGTCATACTGTAAGCTTTCAAATTATGTATTTTTCTAAACCTGAAATTTTGAATTGTGCCGTTATTGCAGAGGACCACCGACATATGTTAGGGCTACTCCTCCGATTGTGGCATGCGCCTTGGCGTTGTCGCACAAAGGGGAGGGACCTACAGTTTTACGCCGACTCCTGCCGGGGGACGACCACTATTACAAAAAACATTTTCTTTTTTTTTGGCCGGAACTGGGCTCGGGCGCTCACCCTGCGGAATGGTAGTGCGCACTTCTAACCACTACACCACAGCGATCGCTTAATTAATTTTAATCATTAATCGCGATTAACCATTTATTCGTTAATTTTTAGTCATTCATTGACTAACATTTTGTCGACAATACTCGCATAAGATAGTCCCAAATTTTCACAAAAGAGAAAAGTGATTTTGTTCAAAACTTTTGAATGACGTGTTGACTGAACTTACTAATTCGGAATTTCTACTATTACTTATAGAGTAGGCTATTCATAAAGTCTGGGTAATGAAATAAAAATTTTTCTGTTATAAGTTCCATAAATATAAGGAGACTTTTATTGTTTAATTTATTTTTTGCACATAAACTTGTATCTTGAACTTCTTTTTCCAAAAAGTGAGGATGTCAAAATTTCAATAGATATCGGAAAGAGATCTCCTAATAGATAAGTTCATGAAAATTATTCCAAACGAAAACTTAAAATTGATAAAAAAAATAATAACTAAATTTAACTAATTTATATTAGAGGTTTGAAGTTTATCCCACTGTAAGTATGAAATCTTCAGCTATGTGTTTCCATTGTCACTTTTTCGTAGCCATATCAACAGCCTGACAATTAAGAAGATTGTGACGTTTCATGCTACCATACGCAATATCTTAAATCCTTCAAATTTTATTATTAACCTTTTGTTTGTTAAAAACATTTTCTTCTTAGATTCGAAACTTGATCAAGCAAAATTGCCTTTGTGTTTGACTAAGAGATGCTCAATAAGCTCAGAATTGTAGTTCTCATTTGCATACATAACAATAAATTATTAATTTTTGTTTCACACCAACTCCAATATTGAATAGTAAAATATATTTTAATCTTACCCAAATAAACAACGATTTAGTTCAATGGTCAATCACATATAGAGTATAGGGTGGTAATGTGTTAAAGTTTCAAAGTTTTTAAACGTAAAATTACGGCTAATACATTTTTAAGCGTTTTGTAATTTAACCAAAACTCATTAGCATCCACTCAAGCAAGGAATTATTTACTTTTCAACATGCATTAGCAGAGTGCACTTCTCTTTTGTTTAGAATTTGGTTGTCAAACACACTACATCGGATCTTTTGACAGATTTACCAGAATTTTCCACCAGGTAGCTTCTGACAAAGAGATGACCTTACGTACTCTCTTATTTGTCCTCTCAGTTGCCAGAAAACCAAGTACGATTTCCGGTAAAATCTGGAAATTCTGGTAAAAAATGGTAATTTCGGACTCATGCGGGTTCACAACTAAATAATATTGGGAATACTTTTGAGGTGTTTGAAGAGGGTTGCGACCTGTTTGAAACTAAATTTATTTATAATAATCATATTTTGGCCTTGCCACTTTTGCTAAGTTTTGGCCGAGCTTTTCCTCCGATTTGTAGCGTGCGCCTTTGCTGTCACACAAATGAGAGGGACCTACAAACTTACACCGAACGGCGATACAATTTTTATGATGAGCTATTTTTTTATTAAAGACACTTAGATTTTTAAAATATTTTCAATAAAATTTTATCAACCTAAATGTAAAGCTTATGCGAAGTAGTTATCTAATTTAATGAAAATTTTAAACATTTTGAAGATAAAACATGAATTATATTTAAAACGTAAATGTTAATACAACTGTTTTATATATAATCCCAAACATATGATATAAAATCGCCTCTACCAAAAAAACTTAAATTGGGTAACGCCGGTTTGAATTTTTACAATTGAGCAATTGTCAAAAATCTTCCTTTTTATCAAAAAGTTATTTACCAGGGTGTCTTTGAACTAATGATTGGTACTGAGTTAAAGAATGCACACACATAAAAGATTGCAGCCTTTTCAATACTCATTCAGTGTTAAACCTTTTTTTGATTGGGCATTGGTTTTTTCAATCTTGCTATGAATATGTTGATGTGTGAATTCATAACTGCTTTGAGAGAATGGAAAATTCAAAAATTTTAAACCTCAATCCTAAGCGAAGAATAAGTAATGAAAACTGGATAGAAAAAAATTTTTGATTTAAAATTGAAAATGATTTCACACTTACACAGCTCTGCTCTATAGTTTCTAGTGATATTAGTAGTAAAACCAAAAATTCTTCATACTAAATATGCGTTGGCGTCACCTTCGTTTGCGTAATTTTCTAGAACAAGTGTAGAATAGCGACCGTTTAGCTTTAAAATAACCAAAAATGCCGATTGATAGAACTTTTACGCTGATTTCAACGATACCAAATTTATTTGGCGTAGGTAAAAACAAGAAGATATAAGAGGTTTATTTGTATTTTTTATTATCACTAAATTTTTGAAACTCAAAAGTAGATCATGATAAAATATGTAATATCGAATTAAAGATAATAACTTGTACTTTCTAAATATTATAAAATTCTTTACCATTAATTATGCAGCTTTTTCAAAAATGGTTATTTCATCAAAAAATAATATTTGTTCATTTTTTAGTGGTTTTGGTTTAAAAATATAAAAAGCTATAAATTATGTACATCAGCTGAAGAACAAATTAATTACCTTTATGGTGACGTCATTAGCATTTTAATCGGTTCATAAGGTATTCTAGAACCTCTTCATTTTTACTTGCGCCAAATCATTTTGGCATGGTTGAAATGAGCATAAAAAGTTCTATTGATCTGCATTTTTCGTTTTTGCATAGCTGAACGGTCGGTATTCTAGATTTGTTCCCGGAAATGACGAATAACTTAAATCAAAAATGCATATTTTTATGTATTGTTTAGTATTTCCATTAAAACACCCAATATATTGAAAATTCGCATAGAATTAATAATACACATTTTACTTCTAATTGTATACTTTGCGCACTTTTTGTAGTACCATTCTACTACCGTTTTCGCAAAATGCGATCACATTCTTCCCCTTTCTCCTACTTCCAAAATACAAATTTAGATAAAGGAGTGTCAAATTTTAGCTGACACAAATTACACAACCTTGTATTATTGAATCATGTATTGGCAGTATCTACAAGTGCAGTCAGCAAACATTACAGCACAGATGTATAAAAAAGGAAAAGGAAAACCGAGTAATCATATGTAAAAAATTACACTTGAATTCAATACAAATCGCAGTGGCAGAACGTTAGAAGAAAATTACTGGGAATTTTTAGTTTACATTTAGCTTAATGAATTTTGTAACAAATTAAATTATAGAAATGTCGCACTGACGCTTTTTATGTGAAAAAAGAGATTAATTTAGTACGCAGATAATTTGCAGAAATTTTAACTAAAAAGCTTGTAGTTCTAATAAAACGTTCTTTATTTTTTCACAAAGTTTGGTATCCGGATTTATATAGTTTTTGTTAGATAATGAGCTCTACTTTTATAAAAAAAAAATTTGCGAAAAATATTTTTTAAATGAACATTGCGAATATTATACAAATATCACTACAATTTTGAGTGAGTTAATATAGTTATTTATTCCGTTTTAACTGAATAGTGAGTAAATCTCTACTCAGTGAAAAATGGAGATATATGTTTGAGTTAAACATTTTAAAATAATAAATTGGTAATCGTTAAAAAAAAGTTCAAATCGGTTTTTTAATTACCAGGTAGCTTTAAAATAAGATTTTAATACTTCATCATAAAGTTTCAGTTTTTATAAGCAAACATCGTCGACAAAGGGGCATAACCATCCCAGAGTAAAAGAATCCCCTTAAAATTTATTTTCAAGCGCTACTGGGGATACGTCAAATTCGCTTGAATGTATTTGGCACATATATTCACAGATACTAATTCATGGAACACCTGCGTATGCGTACACCGTACACTTGGCTCTAAGCTATCTCCCTTTGATTGCTGAATCTAAACACATTGCGCAGTTAGGTTACTGCCAATATAGAAGTATTAAATATATGTCCAATCATATTTAAAAATTAATTAGGCGTATAATCGTTCTGTTTTATTCAAAGCGATCGCTGGATGCTGTAAATCAAGCCAAAAGTATTTGCTTCTACGTGACATTGTCGTCAATGCTGAGAGGAAGTTCTTCGTACATGAATTCTTGACAAAGGCGAAGCGTGCACTAAAAGCTCAGTTAGTCTAGACTTAACTTAATTTATTAATATTTTTATTGAGCTTTGTACCACGATTGTTTATTAGGAAAAA
>NW_023458563.1:15865251-15867578 GCF_013731165.1 Rhagoletis pomonella
GCGTGGTTGTTGTTGTTAATTCTATACATCCATTTGCTTATTTGCTTAATTTAACTTAACGTTAGAAATCATCAATGATTACTCAACACGCCAACTTAAGCCAGAAGCAGAAATATTTTGTTTTTTTTTCAGCTGTTTGAGAGTTCGCCGCCTAAAATGCCACATAACAAAAAAAAAAATAATGCAATACAATATGTTTGCGTTCATTTATTTTTGAGAAATGCACAAACGAAAATCTGGCAAGCCTGATTCTCTAACCGCTTTCAATTTCCGTAAGGCCGTGACTTAAGAATCTAAAACCTACAGGTTCTTAAGTTTCTTACGTTAAGTTAAGTTTTAACTAACCGCCAACTCAGTCTCTCATATAATAATATTAAGTTAAATTAAGTTACGAAAATCAAGTCTAGACTAACTGAGCTTTAATGAAATACTCATCTTAAGAGACAGAAACGTTTGGTGAGTTCATTTTCGATTCGTGGGCACATATTTGTAAGAAAACATCCCGAAAATGCAGCAGTGATCATAAAAGCGTCGATCACATTGCAGCGCTACATAGTTTACATACATATGCTATACTATATTTATATTTATACATTGTTAAGAGCGTTGATTTTGTCTTTTGTTAGTATCAAGTTATTCCCCTACCACTCGCTTGTTTCATTTTCTTATTATTCTATTCTACCTCCTATCTACTTTCTCTACGTAACTGGTCATTTACAAGCATCTTTTGGTAGACACAGATATGACTCACAATGAGCAGTACATGAGTATAGGCACTAACGAAGATAATCTAAGGCTAGCTCTTAAATAACCATGCCAATATCAAAGAGGGTTTATGTATGTCACTTTAATGCTTGACAGTAGACAAACTTGAGTATTTAAATCATACTAGTAATAATCCCCGAAAATCGGGGTACTCCGTGGTCTAAAAAACCGGCTTATTTCTATATTCTCAAAACCACATGTATTGCTTTTGGATAAATACAAAAGCAAGTGTTGGTTCACTGGGCTGTTAATTTGTATGGGGTAGTATAATTCGTTTCCCTTGTGATTCACGTGTTTAAAGTCCATTAACTAACCCTTTATATGTACATATTTGTATTGCGGTATCCAAACAATTATTGTAGTTCTTTAACTATTAGGCGAGACCATTAACTAACCCTTCATATGTATATAGTAGGTTGCGGATTAGTATCACAACTGCTCCAACTTTTAGTATCATGAGGTGAAACTCCCTTACTCCTACTTTCTTCTGTGTATATTCAGAAACGACAGTGGATATCGACTTCATTTCTTCTCCGGACAACATATTAACCATTTCTTTATGAACTATCGTACAGTGCTTATTTTGTGGACACAAAATTGATTGATCCTTCAAGTGGTCTCACCAGGTTGAGGTTCAAACACCCAATCGACTAAATCTCGCAAAATAATCTCTTGTGGCACTAAACTTAATTTTTGAGTCTGCCGAGAGTTCTCGCCCTTCTCTAACCCGCAAGAGAAAACTGAAATAATCAGATTCTCTTAAACTCATATTTATGGAGAGATTAAAGTACTTTACCGTTCCCTCAGTTCGTCCATCACGATTTTTTTAAGTTTTCCAGCATTTTAAAATTATACAAAACTGAAAATAAAGAAATAAAATTATTGTTGTTGCAAATTGAAAATGAGACTGCGTGTGTGAGATTCAGTTTTACATTTTATCATAATTTCTCAATGTAAAACTTTAAAATTCTATCCGCGCAAATTTGTATGTACTTGTATATCAACTGATTCTTAAATCTGAAATGTTGTGCAAAATTTCAATCGAGCACTTTAATCTGATATATAAGCCGTCTCTGTACGATTATCCATGCATAGATATATAGATTTATAATATATATGTATATGTAGAACTATATCTGTCTCATTAGAAAATAAACATCAAAATAAACCATGTAAGATTTGTATGTGGATATGTGTACAGAGCCAAAAGTAACATATATATATATGTATATACATATATATGAAATAAAAACCGGGACGAAAATGAATAAATGGAACATAGCAATGCTCAAAATAAAGCCTACAGCGCTGCAGCGATGTTGTTGTTGATAGTGTGTGTGAACAACGCAACAACGTTAAATGTTAATCCCGGGATCCCGGACTTTTTATTCTTCTTCTTGGCAAGTAATCAGGATTTGTAATTTGCACTTCTCATATAACGGTAGTTTCCAGAAATACGAAAACTGCGATATTTTAGTAACTACTGAAGATACTTTACTCAAAATTGATATTTAAAATAATTTTTAGACGAAAAATAAGAATATTATAAATTTTTGGAAAAT
>NW_023458563.1:15867588-15928965 GCF_013731165.1 Rhagoletis pomonella
AAGAATATTATAAATTTTTGGAAAATGGGCGTAGCCACGCCCACTTACGGTTACATGTGATATCTTGGTAACGGCTGCACCAATTTCTTCCAAACTTGGCACAGTTGTTGGCCTTGGTACAGCATAAAAAATCGCCGAAACTTTTTAAAATCGGACAATAACCGCGCCCACATACCATATAACGGTAATTTAGAGAAATACAAAATCTTGGATAAATCAGTAAATATTAAAGCTAATTTATTCAAAATTGATGCTTGCAACAATTCTTTACCAAGAAATACGTTTATGGTAAAATTTTGGAAAATGGGCGTGGCACCGCCCACTTATGATCACATATGGGTATATCGGTAACCGTTCTACCAATTTGTACCAAACTCGGTGTGGTTATTGTGCTTGCCACATATAAGCAAAACGTTGAAAATTGTTGAAAACGGACTAAAATAACGGCCGCTTCTCATATAACGGTAAATTTCAGAAATGCTTGAAACTTCGATATTTCGAAATTGAAGGACGCTAATTTACTCAAAATTGATACACACCGGCTTACCATCTAGCGGAAGGTTTCGTAAAGGTGAAAAAACATATATTTAATACTTGCGCCGGGTATTTAATGTTCGGCTCCGCCCGAACTTAAACTTTCTTACTTGTTTTATTTAATAATTAATATTTTTTATAAATGTCTAGCTCATTATACATATACCACCGCGCGATAGTAAATTTTAAACCCAAATATCAATATATTCGCGAAACCATGGGCCATGGGCTTTGACGTCAGTAATTTAAATATGATTCAAAAAATTCAGAGAAATGTGCTTAGAGAAGAAGTATGGGTACAAAATTAATGAGGAATTCCTGTAAGAGTTTAAACAGATTCAAGTGTAGCTGACTTCAAAAAATTTGGATCGGCAGAATCAAATCAAAACCATTCTAAAGTTCTTGAAAGAAAAATGTGAAGAAGGAATTAATATTTATGACAACAAAATTTGCTCACAATAATGGTCGGAGAGCCACCGCATTAAATGCGCATTTAAACAGAGAAATTATGCTTGGCTGAACACCGAATTAAGCTTTCAAAAGCAAGATGAACATGTGGAACCAAATAAAGGCAGGGGAAGACCTAATGTTGGTTATAAAGACGCTTCCTGCAGAAGCAAAAGGCGGAGAGTTAACAAATTGTTAAAATCAAAGTCTCCAGAAGAAGTGTTGAAAGCTGCAAGAAAAATAAAAAAATCAATGGAGCAGACTGTTAAGAAGGGCATCTCAGTTCATGAGCCTTTGGGGTTATTTTTTGATTTAAATTTAGCTAAGGAAAAGTACAATATTTTGCGATAGGTAGTTAATTCTGTTCACAACGAGTGTTTTCCTAGCTACTATGCTTTGAAAAAAGCTAAGGACGAATTGCTACCATTTAAACTTATATTGATGGTATTACATGCCCAGTACAGTTCACAAAATTTTAATTCATGGATGCCAAGTCATAAACAGCTTCCAAATACCGGTTGGGCTTTTATTGGAAGAAGCTATTGAAACTAAGCACAAGGAGAATCGGAAATTACTTCTTAATAATACCCGACAAATATCAAGAGTTTCCACTAATTATGATTTAATGTCATACATGCTGCTATCCTCTGATCCACTATTAACAAGCAAACGACGAATTTTAAAGAATCGTTCTTCTGTAGACATAACAAAGTTTCTTGTACCGGCAGAAGAAGAAATTGGCTGTAGTAGTGATTTGAGCGATGAAGATTTAATTTAGTTTATGTATTATGAGATTTCGCTATTACTGCAATTAATGCAATAACGGTGTATTAATACATTTTAAATGTACCTGAGTTCCCTTCTAACTTATTTTATTTTAAAATAAAATGTAAACAAAAGACATGAAAAAATGTATTATTCTTAAATGCAATGCTAATTTTAAATCAAAATTTAAGTAATATAATAAGTTTTTTTCGGTGGGAGGGCGTATCCATTGTCCAATTTTGACGATTTTTGATCTCAAGTGTAATATTGTATTAAAAAAGACGTGTGCAAAATTTTATTGCTCTATCTCAATTCCTTCTATTTTTGGCCACACTTAGTACCGGGACGTCCCACTGTGGGGCGTGACCCCGCCCACTTATGATGAAATACTGTATCTAAGTAGCCGCTTCACCAATCCTTACCAAACTCGGTTCGAACCTTGCTTAGGATCCAGCTAAGAAATTTGTTAAAAATCTTTGAAATCCCACCTCTCATATAACGGTATTTACAGCAACACGAAAACTGCGATAAATCAATAACTACTGAAGCTAATTGACTCGATTATTACAAAGATCACTGAGCAAAAAATTAGATTAATATAAATTTTTGGATTTTGGGCGTGGCACCGCCCACTTATGACCACAAATGTGTATCTCGGTAATCGATTTATCAATTTTTACCAAACTTGGTGTATTTACTAACCTTGCCACGAAAAAAAATTTGTTGAAAATTATTCAAATCGGACTAAAATTGCAACGGTTTCCCGTATAACGGCACATTTCCGATATACGAAATCTCCGATATTTCAACAACTGAGGACTCCAAATTAATGCTTACAACAAACTCTTAAAAATAAATAAGACTTGTATAGACTTTTAGGTTGTTTAAAGAAAGTTGGAACGACGACAGTTGATACTTTCGCCGGGTATATAAAATTGGGTTTCGCGAGAACTTATACTTCTTTACTTGTTTTTATTTATATTAGAGCGAATTTCGAATACTCGTAAAAACAAAAACATAAAAAATAAATTCATTGCTTACACTAGTTTATACGAAAAGGGACTTCTCTAAAAAGTGTTTTTTTTACACTAATTTAGGGTCGCTAAACATGAAAATAAGTCTCTTTTGCAGTTATTGTCAAAAAAATCCACAAAAGCGAATACAACTAATCTTCTTTTGATATCTTGCGTTGATATATTTCTTGTGTCAATCGGTACTTTTGTTTTCAGAAGTTTAAATTTGAGTAAATTTTCAATCTTTGTCAAAACTTGTTCATTTTTATTAATTCCTTTCAGTTGAAAGCCTTTGCAAAAAATAAAAATAATTATAAAAATTAGGACGAAGGACAATTTTATACCGAAAATGTGGAGCATAAGAACCACCAAATCGGACAGAAAATGTTAGACTTTTTACAAATTTAATAAAAGCGGCCAATTTCAAGTTTTGCTACAATCACTCTTTCACTTGAAAATGTGTTTTTCCACACAAACAGCAGAAATGTTAAATTTAATATTTAAAATTAAGTTAAGACTTTTAGAGCCTCAAAGATCTGTTTCCAATTTAAAAGGGCTAAAAAAGAGCTAGGGGATAAAAGCAAATGTCTGTGGCAATTTAAAATAAAAGAGCTAAATCTAGCCCCAAAAGGGCCAAAATGGCAACACTGATGATGAGTGACTTGTAGTGTCTTTTTGTTGTTCGACAAGAGAGGACTTTATTTCTCACCTTAACAGCTACAACTTTTATTATAAAAATCGCTCATAAACAATAATTTTTTAACTTTTATTTAATTATTCCTAAAATAACAGTTATTTCTGATATTTATTTTATAAGTCCAAAATAACAATAATTTTTGATTTTTATCTAAATAATCTGCAAATAACAGTTGATTTTGATTTTTATATGATATGTGTTAGATAAAAGTTATTGAAATCTTTTATTTATAGAAGTCATCAGTATGAATTTATATTGATGACTTTTATAAGTAAAGGTCACTGACTGATTTTTAGTGATGACTTATAAAAATAAAAGTCTTCAATAACTGTTATCTAGGCCATATATTATAAAAATCAAAAATAACTGTTATTTGTAGGTTATTTAAATAAAAATCAAAAATAATTGATATTTTGGATTTATAATATAAAAATAGACATTTATTGTTATATTTTTAATTTTGCATAAAACTAAGAGTGATTCTGTATTAGATTTCGAAGCTGAAAATATTATTGGTGTTAATGCTGGTTACCAAATAAACGAAGTCGTCTACTTATTCAACTTGTAACTGTCAACAGTGTCGTGTCTGTTTGTGTGATGACAGGAGATACTACGTTTTGTCCTCGTTCACCACCAGACTCATTCGCTTTGCGTCTATATCTTATCCCGAGAAGGCAGAGCAGACGTAACCCTTGTTTTTACCGATAATGTCGATGTCATTGGCATACGCCAGCAATTGCACGCACTTGTAAATTATTGTTCTGCGGCTTTTCTCCAAAATCAGATTAAAAAAATCTCGTGTCTGAACAGTGTTGCCATTTTAGCCGTTTTCCGGCTAGATTTAGCCGGTTGCGATAGCAAACAGCCGGAGAAATTTCGATTTAGCAGGAAGCCGATTTGTTAGCCGCTTTGCAGAAAAAAATTTGCCGTTTTTAGCCGATTTTGCTATTTGCCTTGTTTTCTTAAATTTCAAATATGTATATATGCTTCCATTTTTGACTAAGCGACCCAAAATCTGTTAGAAATGGCTACTAGCCTTATCGTGGAGAAAATTTTCATGTCAGGCACGGTTGTATGAAATTGGGCCGATTTCGCTTATTTTTATTTTAAACGAAGAAGGGATTTTCTTCATAAAATGTTTGTTATAAATGTCTTAAATTTAAGTGTGAAGTTTTATTCGCAAACTTAGAAAATAAGAAATTGTTTCACTGTTAAGACACTTAAGATGCGTTTGTGTTTGGATATAAATTACAAAACATAATTTTTGCCCTCTCCCAAAGGTTTAAGGTAAGGGAAAAATTTATATTTTCAAGCAGTATGTACACATATGTATTTTTTTAATCAAACTTTTTTGCTGAGAACTTATTTAAATTCCAAAAACCGAATGCCAACTTGAATTAAAGGAACCAACACAGAAGTGAGTCAAAATGAAAATATAAGAGCACAAATTTTTATGTAGAGCAAAACTCTCTGGGAATCCTACGAGACATCTGCCGGTCATATGACCGGTTATCCAAATGGGAGATCTGCAGTCTTTTGGCATCATATTTTACATCAGAATTGAAGGGATTTTTGAAAAATCTGACCAGTTCTTTTGTGTAACTGTGATTTTGCGTCCCTGGTCAACATATGGGCTCGGTCGTTGTTTTACTGCCTTAAAATTGAAGGGAAATTTTTACAGCGTTTTTTATGTGTTTTGGTTTCTATTTGAGTGTATTGAGAATCGGTCATTCTGAAAAGGCCTTGTAGGGAAGACGATAGGTTTGTTCGTCGAAAATCCAGCGAGAATTATCACTCAAAATATTAGATAGTAAGAAAAAATGCTCCCAATTTCTCTCTCATGTAGAGAAACTTGCAATTTTCTGTACGAACGCAAATTTGCAAGTTTTTCTGCCAGCTAGTGTCCACGGTTGCATTTCAATCAAAAGAAATTTGTATAGAATTTTTAAAATTCTTTCAGAGGGGCCAACAACAGGATCTACGTGTATATTCTTGTCAGTCCGACTTTCTTCAACATACGATTCAATTTCTTTGTCGGGTTTACTATATCGACTCTGGTTGAGATTATTCCGATTAAGAATACAGTTTTTTTGCGGAGTACCTTTCAAATCATTGGAATTAACTAAATTAATTAAGTAAACAAGTATTAACTTACGTTTTTAATTTTAAAATCGCTCCAGTTTTAAATTTCACGAACTTGTTTATACATCATTTGTTATAATCGAAACTTGGCTGAACTCGAATTTCTTCGATCATGAATTTTTCGATTCAAATTTATTTGACGTCTTTCGCAAAGACAGAGATTCCATTAAATCTGGATGCAACGGGGGTGGTGGAGTTTTAATTGCTGTACATCGTACACTCCGCTCTTCGTTAGTTAATCTTGCAAATAATGACAGCATATTGGACCAAATTTGTGTATGTCTGCATGGCTCATCAAAGAAGTTTTATATTGCAGCTTCGTACATACCGCCTAACAGCAATGATTATATTTATAAATCTCATGTAAATAATGTGCTTACTTTACAGTCTACCATTGATGAAAATCATCTTTGTGTACTTGTACTGCCTAATGTAAATTGGTCTCATTTAAGTAATCCATATATGCTAACACCATTAAATATCAACACCACTGAGGAAATTTATTTAATTGATAACTTTTTAGGTATTGAATTATCACAGATTAATTATATCTTTAACAGACTGAACCGTATTCGATCTAGTTTTTATTTCTCAAAACATTCAGTCTAAATTAAGTGAATGTTATGTGAATTAAGTGAAACGGGTTTTCAGTTATTTTACTTAAAAAGTGTGGATCTCTTGTTGAACCAATACGCCGGATTTTCAATCGGTCTCTTTCTTCTGATGTATTTATTGATGCCTGGAAAAAGGCAACAATAACGCCAATTTTCAAAGACGGTAATAAAAATGATGTTGGGAATTATCGACCAATTTCGAAACTAACCTCAATTGCGAAGCTTTTTGAGTACATTGTGAAAGCTAAATTAGTTTTCGCTGTTCGTAATATTATCATTCCGAACCAACATGGTTTCGTTCAAGGTAGATCTTCCGTCACCAATTTGGCGTTATTTGTTGATGATTGTCATGCAGCCTTTAAATCTGGCTATGAAGTGGATACTATATACACAGATTTTGCAAAGGTCTTTGACAGGGTGCCCCATAAAATTCTAATTTCCAAAATGGCTACTTTGGGTTTCCATTCAACTTTCCTTACATGGATTGAATCTTATTTATGCTGTTGTTGTTGTACTGTTGTTCTTGACAACTCGGTTTCCCAATCTTTCACTGCAAGCTCTGGGGTTCCACAGGGTAGTATATTGGCGCCTTTGCTATTTGTGCTCTTCATCAATGACATTAGTTCATGTTTCTCTTTTGCCAAATTTTTGTTATACGCCGACGATTTGAAGATCTATTCATCAATAAAATGTAAATAAGATGCAACCGCCCTTCAGTTGGATATAGATAATCTAAACTTGTGGTGTGAGAAAAACTGTCTATCTTTGAATGTAACCAAATGCTTCCACATAACCTTTTCCAAAAAGCTTTTAATTTCGCGAAACTCTTATCAAATTGCTGACTGCAAATTGAGAACTGTAGACAGAATTAAGGACCTGGGAGTGTTTTTTGATATAAAATTAGCATTTTCTACTCACATTGACTACATAGTTTCTAAATCATTATCTATGCTTGCTTTTGTTCGTCGTAATTGCTCCTGCTTCTCGGATCCTTATACTTATAAAACGCTGTACACTGCTTTCGTAAGATAGCGACTGGAATATGCTGCTTTTATCTGGAGACCTTATCATGCTACCTACGTAAATAGAATAGAGCGTATCCAGAAATCATTTATAAGTTTTGCACTGTCCTCAATGAAATTCACGGAACCAATTCCGTCATGTCTTTCGCGTTGTATGCTACTGGACTTAAAGTCTTTGTCTTGTAGAAGGGCGTTTCTGTCAGGTTCCTTCGTGGCTAACATTTTAGGAGGTTATGTCGACTGTCCTGAGCTTTTAAGCAGAATAGGCTTCAATGTGCCATCACGCAGTCTTCGGCATGTGGATATATTTTTCATGCCAATTGTTAAGTCGTGTTATTCTCTTAATGCGCCATTGATCAGAACTTTAATTGAATTAAATCAATTAGGGTGCTCACAGTTCTATATTATCTACTGTGTTAATTTTGCCACCTGGTAACTTTAAAACATTTTCTATGTGGTAACTTTGTTTGTTGTTGGTTCCCATACTAATTAGAGATAACACTTTTGGGCAAAATTACTCGACTTTGTCTCATGTTTATGTTTTGTGTTAAACTGGCATCTATCGCTGCTTGTGCATACATACATGAATTTTGCTTTGGGCGCAGCGCTGCTTGTACATTAGTTTCGCTTTGCGCCTGCCTGAAGCTTGCAAAGGTTCTTTTTTTATACCCGAGCGCACTTGTGCACAAGGGTATATTAATTTTGTTCACATAACGGTTGTTTGTAACAGCCAAAGCGAATCGAGATAGATATAGACAAATGTATACATAAATGATCAGGATGAAAAAAGAAATTGATTAAGCCATGTCTGTCTGTCCGTCCGTCTGTCCGTCCGTCCGTGTACACGATAACTCGAGCAAAAATTGAGATATCTCAACGAAATTTGGTATGTAGGTTTCCCTTAATCCAAGGTAGGTTGGTATTGAAAATGGGCGAAATCGGACCTTAACCACGCCCACTTCCCATATAAAGGTAATTTCCAGAAATACGAAAACTGCGATATTTTAGTAACTACTGAAGATAGTTCACTCAAAATTGATATTTACAATAATTGTTAGACGAAAAATAAGAATATTAAAAATTTTTGGAAAATGTGCGTAGCCACGCCTACTTATGGTTACATGTGTATATCTTGGTAATCGCTGCACCAATTTCTTCCAAACTTGGCACAGTTGTTGGCCTTCGCACAACATACCAAATGGCCGAAAATTTTTAAAATTGCTCAATAACCACGCCTACTTCCCATATAACGGTAATTTTCAGAAATACGGAAACGGAGATATTTTAGTAACTACTGGAGATTATTCACTCAAAATTAATATTTACAATAATTTTTAGACTAAAAATAAGAATATTATAAATTTTTGGAAAATGGGCGTAGCCACGCCCACTTATGGTTACATGTGTATATCTTGGTAATTGCTGCACCAATTTCTTCCAAACTTGGCACAGTTGTTGGCCTTCGCACAACATACCAAATGGCGGAAAATTTTTAAAATCGCTCAATAACCACGCCTACTTCCCATATAACGGTAATTTTCTGAAATACGGAAACTGAGATATTTTAGTAACTACTGGAGATTATTCACTCAAAATTGATATTTACAATAATTTTTAGACGAAAAATAAGAATAATATAAATTTTTGGAAAATGGGCGTAGCCACGCCCACTTACGGTTACATGTGTATATCTTGGTAACCGCTGCACCAATTTCTTCCAAACTTGGCACAGTTGTTGGCCTTGGTACAGCATAAAAAATCGCCGAAACTTTTTAAAATCGGACAATAACCGCGCCCACATACCATATAACGGTAATTTAGAGAAATACAAAATCTTGGATAAATCAGTAAATATTAAAGCTAATTTATTCAAAATTGATGCTTGCAACAATTCTTTACCAAGAAATACGTTTATGGTAAAATTTTGGAAAATGGGCGTGGCACCGCCCACTTATGATCACATATGAGTTATCGGTAACCGTTCTACCAATTTGTACCAAACTCGGTGTGGTTATTGTGCCTGCCACATATAAGCAAAACGTTGAAAATAATTGAAATCGGGCTAAAATACGGCCGCTTCTCATATAACGGTAAATTTCAGAAATGCTTGAAACTTCAATATTTCGAAATTGAAGGACGCTAATTTACTCAAAATTGATACACCCCGGCTTACCACCTAGCGGAAGGTTTCGGAAAGGTGAAAAAACATATATTTAATACTTGCGTCGGGTATTTAATGTTCGGCTCCGCCCGAACTTAGACTTTCTTACTTGTTATTTTTGCGCTGTGCTACTCGATTGAGAGAATACAAAGGTTGCGCCGATCTCGGACCGCTATTCCTCTCTTAACGAATTTGACAGAATCGTTGTTTGCATGACGTCACACTTGTGCAACTTGTTTACGTTTTCCTTGGAACATTTTTTCTTCTTCTTCCATTCTTGCTCACGTTTTGGCATTTCTCTCTCGCAATTACACAAGTGTGACGTCGCACAAAAGTTATTCTCAAAAATCCTCTCTGATCGGCGCAATCTTGTATTCTATCATTTTTGGTTGTGCTAGCTGAGTATAAAAAAGAGAAGAGAGGATAGAGAGAAATATGTATGTGGTTTGTTGACGCTCTCTAAACACAAACGCGTGAAAAGCAAACGGTCTAGCAATGCGTGGTATTGTTGATCAACTTAATACTTTATTTAAACATAAGGGTTGCTCACAGTTCGAGTGTGTTATCTTGTTAAAGTTGCCACCTTTTAACTTTAGAAGTAAACTGTGAATACCCTAAGAGTTGTTCTTTGTTTATCTCGCTTCCAAGAGGCCTGGTAACTTTATGTTTAAGCAATCATTTTAAGTAACTTAAGTTAGTCATCTTAGTCAGTAAGAATTTTTTGTATTCATTGACTAATAACAGAATAAATAAATAAATTATCGTATTATCCAACCATGTGCCACAATCAAATGATTTCCTAATTGCAAATTCTTGCTGGCAACATTTTTTCCGGCTCGAATTTGTAACTCCTCTCCAAGAAATAGTCTTTTTACTCGTGATTTATTTAAATAAAACATGTGAAATTTAGTTGAAACATTTTAGCCGTTTTTAGCCGGTTTTATTTGCCAATTTAGCCGGTTCGTCCAAAAAGTTCTGACAACACTGTGTCTGAAACCTCGTTTGGTATGAAACGGCTCGGAGAGGTCCTTCCCGATTCTAACGGAGCTGTTGGTATTGCTCAACGTCGTCTAGCTAGCTCTAAAGCCACACTGACAAAGTTCCATCAGTTCGTTAACGGTGGTTGATGATTCAGTAAATGATGAACGTAATCATGGGTATGGAATATCTCCTTTGCATGCAATGATAAGGTGTAAGTAATTCTTTTTGAAGCTAACGTATACGCTACCACGACTAGGAAGAAGTTTTCGACGACAACGCAACATCCACGGGAAACAAAACATTAGAAAAATAATAATTCAGGATTAATTCTACAAAGAGAGAGGATTTTCCAAAGTACGGGTACGGAAATACAAATGATGAAAACTCCTCACGAAGTTTGTTGAAAACAATGAAGTGACTTCCCAAATAACTGGAGTTGATAAAGATTTTGTGAGAAGATTGGGAGTCATTTTGAATATTTTGAATTGCTGTCAAATGGTTAGTAGACCAAAATTTGGTGAATATGCATCTAAAAATTCCAAGTAGAGACGCCGTTTTGAAATCGATCAAATCGAGGATCGATTTATCGAGCCCTTCCGATTCGATTTTTTGTAGATTTTTTAGTCTCCATGAATCGATTAAAAAAATTCGGGAATCGACATTAGATTTTTCCTCAATTCATGCATATTGAACTACGGTTTGCTGCCGAAAATCTAGAATAATATAAAGAAACTGAATTTGGGGCTGGTAATTCCGAACTTTATGCAAATTTTCATAAAAAAATTTCACCCCGTAATTAATATTTTTATATTTTTTTGAAAGGGTAATTAAGACCTGATGTACATATAGAGTCAGCGAAAACACAACAAAAAACTGAAAAGCGTCCGCATTTCAAAAAAATATATGTATGTACGTAAGCTCCATTACACTTCTTAGAATAGTGGTTAATTTTGAGGTAAAACGTAAATTTCTTTTCTCATTCGTGTTAGCAACAAACAAACAAAATTTCGAAAAAATTTAACAGTTTTCTTAAATAGGGCTAACATTGAGTTTTCACTTTGCATTAAATGAAAAAATTGTCACCACTATGTTGGGCATTAAACACTAACTGTGTCATTGTGTTTGTTTCCACATGACCTTTTTTATATGGCTTACATTTTTTGTCATTCAGTTGCCTGAGGGAAATTCGGTTTAAGAATTTATGAAATTTCTATTGAATGATATTATCATTGCCTTACATCCAATTTCACGAAAGAAATTTAAGTGAAAAATGATTTAAATTTTTTAAATTTTATATTGAAATTGGCAGAAAATAAAAAATCATTTTCCATTTAAATTGCTGGTGAAACCGGCTGTCAGTATAAAAAAGCCTTATCTAACAAAAAATAACTATATATATTGATACCGTTATGAAAAATAATAGCAATAAAAGTTTGGTCAGATCGCTGTGTTTAGTTTCTTTATAAAAATTAAATAAAATACGTTATTTGACAAAATATGTATATGTATCGATCTTGGGAGAAAATTTCAGAAATCACGGGAAGCATTTTTAACAGATCTATAATCTAGGTATGGGCAGTGAACTATTTTTTTGGTACAATTTTCGGAAGAAAAAGAACTTGTCCGAAGAAGATCTGAAGGATGTTGAAGTTCTATGTCTATTTAGAGAAGAAAACGAATATCTACCAGCGATAAATAAATGTCCATTTTGAGTGCTTTTCCATGCATAACAGCGACTGTGGTGCGAGCGTTTAGTACACTTCGTAGAGTAAAACCCTGGCTCAGAAGCACAAGCACTGGAGAAGAAAGGCTTTCTGTACTATGCCTCATGAGCGTCCATAGAAAGCTCGTTACTGAAAACCGCGTCATGATTGAGGAGTAAATAGTCGAAAAGTTTGCTGAAAATCGTTATTGGTGTAAAAATGTTTAATCAAAAAATATATCAAAACAAGTAAGAAAGTCTAAGTTCGGGCGAAGCCGAACATTAAATACCCGGCGCAAGTATTAAATATATGTTTTTTCACCTTTCCGAAACCTTCCGCTAGATGTTAAGCTGGGGTGCATCAATTTTGAGTAAATTAGCGTCCTTCAATTTCGAAATATTGAAGTTTCAAGCATTTCTGAAATTTACCGTTATATGAGAAGCGGCCGTATTTTAGTCCGATTTCAATAATTTTCAACGTTTTGCTTATATGTGGCAAGCACAATAACCACACCGAGTTTGGTACAAATTGGTAGAACGGTTACCGATATACTTATATGAGATCATAAGTGGGCGGTGCCACGCCCATTTTCCAAAGTTTTACCATAATCGTATTTCTTGGTAAAGAATTGTTGCAAGCATCAATTTTGAATAAATTAGCTTCAATATTTACTGATTTATCGAAGATTTTGTATTTCTCTAAATTACCGTTATATGGGATGTGGGCGTGGTTATTGTCCGATATTAAAAAGTTTCGGCGATTTTTTATGCTGTGCCAAGGCCAATAACTGTGCCAAGTTTGGAAGAAATTGGTGCAGCAGTTACCAAGATATACACATGTAACCATAAGTGGGCGTGGCTACGCCCATTTTCCAAAAATTTATGATATTCTTATTTTTAGTCTAAAAATTATTGTAAATATTAATTTTGAGTGAATAATCTCCAGTAGTTACTAAAATATCTCCGTTTCCGTGTTTCTGAAAATTACCGTTATATGGGAAGTAGGCGCGGTTATTGAGCAATTTTAAAAATTTTCGGCCATTTGGTATGTTGTGCGAAGGCCAACAACTGTGCCTCGTTTGGAAGAAATTGGTGCAGCGATTACCAAGATATACACATGTAACCATAAGTGGGCGGTGCTACGCCCATTTTCCAAAAATTTATAATATTCTTATTTTTCGTCTAAAACTTATTATAAATATCAATTTTGAGTGAATAATCTCCAGTAGTTACTAAAATATCTCCGTTTCCGTATTTCTTAAAACTACCGTTATATGGGAAGTAGGCGTGGTTATTGAGCAATTTTAAAAATTTTCCGCCATTTGGTATGTTGTGCGAAGGCCAACAACTGTGCCAAGTTTGGAAGAAATTGGTGCAGCGGTTACCAAGATATACACATGTAACCATAAGTGGGCGTGGCTGCGCCCATTTTCCAAAGATTTGCAATATCCTTATTTTTCGTCTAAAAATTATTGTAAATATCAATTTTGAGTGAACTATCTTCAGTAGTTACTAAAATATCGCAGTTTTCGTATTTCTGGAAATTACCTTTATATGGGAAGTGGGCGTGGTTAAGGTCCGATTTCGCCCATTTTCAATACCAACCTACCTTGGATTAAGGGAAAGCGACATACCTAATTTCGTTGAGATATCTCAATTTTTGCTCGAGTTATCGTGTACACGGACGGACGGACAGACGGACGGACAGACAGACATGGCTTAATCAATTTCTTTTTTCATCCTGATCATTTATGTATACATTTGTCTATATCTATCTCGATTCGTTTTGGCTGTTACAAACAACCGTTATGTGAACAAAATTAATATACCCTTGTGCACAAGTGCGCTCGGGTATAAAAATTAACAAATATATTTCGTTTTCATTCGATTTTTCTAATTACATTCGATTTTTCAAACAAGTGGCAAGCCCCTTACATGTACTTTAGAAATTATGACTCTTTAAAAGATTTTCATTAAATTTTTAGCAGGTGCCAAAACTTTTCAAAAAACTAAAACCTTGTTGTTGGGGATGGCAAAAAAAAATAATCGATTAATTAATAATAATTGCACTCAATTGCAATTATTGATAAATAATCGATTAATAGATTTTTAAAGGCATTTTTTACAAAAAAAGATTTTTTCATAACAAATTTCTAATTCTCTAATTAGTTAGTCTTAAATAAAATAAAACGAGTATTTTTAGCGCCGATAACAGAGGTTGACAAAAAAAATATCTGCATATTGGCCCAAACCTCTATATCCCTATTTTATTCGACGCCCTGAATGCGAATCCGAGGTATGTTAGCCTCCATAACGTGAGTTTCGAGATCATTGGAAGGTCAGATAAGGAAAAATTCATTGAATGAACCTGAAATTCAATACAATTCTTCTGAATTTGACCTTTGCATGGCATCTAGATGACCTGAAGGATCAAGGGACACTCATATTCGGATTTAGCGGCAACAAAAACAAAACTAATTTTATTGAATACATTTTTTGACCTATTTGACCCTCAAATGACCTCGAACCTGACATTATGGAGGTTAGCGGACCTCGGATTCGGGTTTAGCGAGTCTAAATAATAATAATCTTAATAATGCCAACGGTTTTACCCTCCTTTCCTGCCCATCCGAACGAGAGGCGCAGTGCGCATGACATACGGAACTATTATTTCATTTCATATCATTTAGTTATTAAACAAATTAATTAGTAGAATAAGATCTAAAAGTTCCTTTATAGTACAACAGTAATTATAAAGCACAAACATAAAGCAACGAAATAAAAACAATTAATAAAAAAATAAATAAATAAATAAAATAAATAATTAAAAATAAAATAAAAATAATAATAAAAGAAAAAGAAAAATGCAACTAATCCTAGGACTAAAAACTAATATTATTACGTAAATAAAAACACAACAAGATACATACAGATACATACATATGATAATCTTAGCAGATAGCAAAACTCAGAGCACAAAAACTTATTGACGAAAGTACGAAAACAACACATTCCTAAAGTTGCCCTTGTTTAAGCTGCTGCGTGGCGTTGACAAACTAGTCTTGCAGAGTTAAGATAATTATAGCTAGGTACAACTAAGTCGCTTATACGGGATTTTGGAAAGGTTGGCTTATTATACAGATAGCTAGGCAGCTTATCCGACATTTAACGGAATGGAAAAGTACAATTCCTTGCTTTCAAGTACTCAGATATCTCAAAGCCCAATAGGCTAGATCTCCAACTAGAAATGTGTGCTGTAAATACATTCAGGATAACAGATTACATATTTGCAAAATCAATTGTATTGCAAGTTTTCTCCTGATGTCGACCGGCGTAAATGATGCAGACATTCTTAAATTACGCAGAGTGATGAATACTTTGCTTATTATGAAGTTTAAGTGATCATCACAGGAAAGACTAGCGTTAATTACAAAACCAAGGTTCGTCACATTAGACACAAGTTTAAGACACTTATTATTAGGACAACCCAAAATATGTTCGGGGATGTTTTTTTTTCAGACATATTAGTAACACGCTGATGAAATGCTTAAACGTTTTTCGAAAAAATATAAAGTTTGAGTTATATTTCTTATAGCATATTTTAGCATATTTTGCAATAAATGCATATTTCAACATATTTTGCAGTAAATGCATATTTTCGGATACTTTGCGTTGCGTTGTTACGTTTAGAACTAATAATACAAAATTTCTGAAATAATAACAATACAGTAACACTGTTTCGAAAATGAAATAAATATAACAGTGCTCGATCACATCGTGTTTATATAAAGGTTTTTAATGTGCGAGAAAGATAATACTATTTATATTTTTCGCTCTAGACAGATGAGTTGTCCCGCTACTGACCCGCCATGGCACGCCGTTATAATTTCGTTTGGCAAGCAATTAACAATGATTTCATCAAACGCAAGTAAACGTGTTTTGTTATGGATGCCCTTATTATTACCAGTACCAGGTTACGCAGTGAGATACAAAACGTGGTTCGGTTACAGACTACGTGTTACTACTACAAGTATTGGGGCAAAGTTACGCAGCGGGAGTCAATTGTCACCCCCCAGGACAACTCCATGTTAAATGTGACTGCAGAAAGCATGGGTGGTACATTTGCGAGGTACCGGTATTCCACTCCCGAACCCCCGGCTAGTACTTTCCGCTGTACCCTGCTGTATCTACAAACCTACCCAGTATGAATTCCTATGTGAACCAATTTGTGAATTAGATTCCATGTAATGTCATACATATGTTTTAAAAACAATTGAATTGAATATTAAAGATAAATATTTATGTATATGCACTTTTATGAAATTTAGAACATTTTAGGTGCTGCAAATAAAGTTAAAGGCATTTTTGGGCATACACATATCTACGTATATAAACAAAATTTAAAAGCATATCTTATGGCTTATAATGATTTTAAAAGCATTTTGTGGAGCATATATTTAGAATTTATTGGCATATTTTAAGAGCTTAAAATAAGTTTTTAGATGCATATTTTGGGTTGCCCTACTTATTATTATTATACAGATTAGGTATAGCCGAGAAAGCACTGCGACGGTTAATGGGTAACACATAGGATTTATCATTGTTAAGACAGAGCTCATTTTTTAACGCCCAAGGTGATATAGAGGACGGATCACAGTTAAACCTAGAGCACAAGGAGATTGATTGGCCATGAGGTCCTGACATGTAGAGCTGAATATCGTATGCACAGACTTGCATGCGCGAAAAATTCCATTTATAAATAAACTGAATAGTAGCGGTCCCAGTATTGAGCCTTGGGGAACACCAGTACACAGAGGTTTAAGACTAAAAAATTCGGTACCAACCCTTAGCCGTTGAGTCCTACCTTCTATTATTTTAAATTTGTTATATATGAATTTCCAGGCTTATTCAATGAATTTTTCGCTACTTGACCTTCAAATGCCGTCTAACCTGGCGTGATGAGGGCTAGAAGACCTTGGATTCGTATTCAGCGAGTCGAATAAGGGATATAGAGGTTTGGTTCAATATGCTTTTTATAGGTTTTTTTTAACCTGTGTAATTATTTATTATTAACCATTCTTGCAAAAACAAAAGTTTTGATAAGCGTTATTTTTTCGAAAGTCCGAAAAAGTTTGGGGTAAACAGTTTTCATTTCCTAAAGGTTGACCAACTTGCCTACATACGGCTTATTTATAATCAACTTCTAGTATTTGACCAACTGGTTCGCCGATAAATCAATGAGTGTGTAGGGCCTTTAACGTTGCCAAACTTAAGCAGGAATCACGTGATTTATACATTTGTACATCTCGTAGTAACAGGGTGGTATTTTCTAGAAATTTTTATCGATAATGAGTTCAGCTCAGTAACAACTTTTCAGACAGCGTTACTCTGTAGCTGTAAAAATATACAAATCTATACAAATGTGCAAATCGTGTGATCCCTGCTTTAATTTTGTGGTCTTTACAATGGGCTGAGCTCAGGCCACTTGGGGCCACAGCGAGGCGGGCTGTGGACGGCCTAACCTTAGGCCAACTACGAATAACCAATAAGTAGCCCCGACCAAGACCGGAAAGGGGTGAGGGTTTGACTTGAAAGGCCTTAGGAGCCCTGAGAAACTCTGGTGACAGCGAGAGTAGTCGCCGCCCTTACTCTAGGCGTCCCCAGCCCCATTGGGATTGCACCGAGGGAAAACATACCCAAGAGAGGGAGGCAACACGCGAAGAGCGGCATGTTAGTCAGCGTCTGTTCACCATGTTAGGTGCGAATGTTTTATTACTCAGCAAGATCGGTACACGGCTTGGCTCATTAGGAGTCCCCATAAAAGTCTCTAGTGTTTCCGCTAGCTACGAGGAAGTGGTCATGTGAGTTCGCTCCGCCGAAATGTTGGCCATAACGTGTATCAGAAGCCAGCCGCTTTGAATATTGTCAGGAAGTGTGCATTGGGCGCAGGACTAGTAGCCTGCGTTGCCCCCGGCGAACGTTGATCCGTCCACTTTTTTCCGGAATCAATTACGAGTAGGTCAGATCCCAGGGAACTAGAGTAGGAGCACTACGTCCGAGGGTACAACCGTTCTTGATTTTTTCGGCTCCCCTACACACGATGCGTTGGTTATAAATAATTTATGGATAATTTAAAGAAAAAACCAAATCAAGCCAATAAAGAAAGTACAGAGGCGAAACAAAGTGAAGAAGAAGATATATCATTCAGTCTAACTCAGCATATTATCGAAAACTTTGAAATCGGAAAAAACATCCCTGCTTATCATGCAAAAGTAGTTTAGAGAAAGTTGAAACGACAATATTTGACACCTGCGTCGGGTATATAAAGTTCGGTTTCGCCCAACCATTACTTCTTTACTTGTTTTTAATTATTTTCCTTAATAAACGGTACATAAATTTACGACTTAACATAGTTATTTTTGTTAACAGCAATGAAATGAGAATGCATTAGGTTATTATTCATTTTAAAACAATAAAATATAATTGAAATAAACAATTAAATCTTTTAACAAATAAAACAAATAAGTCCCCATCAAAGAACAAAATCATAAAGAGAAAATGTGGTAAGTCCCAAAAGAGCCTATAAGTCTGCTATAGCTTTATTTTGAAATTGGCCGAATATTGGTGCTGAAACAAGACAAACTAAGGAAGAAAACTGCATTTACAGATTAGGAAAATATTAACAACAAAAAAGTTAGACGATTTTTGTCCCTGCTGAAAAATTAAAAAAAAATGGACTTAGCACGTTTGCGAACTAAGCCAACGATATACATAGTACAATGACATTCATTAATCCTTCGCCCGTTCAATAATAGAACTACCAAAAATATACAAACCTGGAAATCCGATGAGACCAACTGTCAACCACAAATCTACACCAGTAAATAAACTATCGAAATATCTAAAATCGTAGCTGTAAGAAAAACTCTAACTACCCCATGAATATACAATTACAAACCCCACGGAGGTAATTGAAGGGATTAAATCGCTAGACATACCCAAAGATGTGAAATTGGTATCGTTTGATGTCTCGGATCTTTACCCATCGATACGAACTGCAGAAACAATTACCATCTTGGCGAAAACATCGCTACAAAAAACAGACAGGAACGTGGCAACAGACATCGTGAACAATTTGACGGCAACACTAGACTAAAACTATTTTAAGTTTAATAATAAAATGTATAGGCAAGTTTACAGTCGTTTTGGGAAATGTGTCACAAAGAAGCATTAGCATTATGAATATATATAATACCTGAACACATCGAAAACGACATCACCACACGACACGACATTAAGGTTTTATCTACATAATCTAAACGCCTTGTCGACGGCGACATGGTTTTTTTGAACGCGGCAGCGGTATCATGAATTTGTTTGAGTTTGACATAAAAGAAGGGGAAGTATCTTATCTGTCGCTAGAAAAATAGAAATAGATCCAATCTGCCCACAGCCACATTTTTGGCTAGTCGTGTGCTGCCGTGTCGTCGTCAACTTAATTATCTACATAAGAGTACGTGTTAAAATAATTTGACAAATGTGATCCGTAGCCCGTCGTTTCGAATGTGTTTCAAGCTTAATGCAGCTTTAAGTGAATATGAATTGTTTTATAAATACAGTAAGATAGGAATTTCTCCTGAAGGAATATCTGCGATAATGCCATAATTAACCACTAAAATTCACCATTTAAATATTTATTTTTCACCAAAGGCTTCTCAAAATATTGAACAAGCATACATTTTTGTTCTTTTGTCACTCTTCATCCGTTGCAGTTTTTCATTTTGCCTATTAATTATAAAGTTTTTGATACAGTTGATGAGTTTAAACGAACAACATCTTACAGAAATATTAGTTCTAATTTGTTGATTACATTTATTAGCAGCAAAACTTTCTTTCGGCCAATTGAACATGTTTCTAAGCTAAAAATAGAGATTTTTAGCGACGAAAAATACGTTGGAATTGCATTTCTATATGAGCTATTACAAGTAATTTTTAATCAAAAAACACAACCGACTTCAATTTTCATATAAGAATTTAGGGAAACCGTTAATTTATTCATGATCCAATGATCGGGTCTAAACCAAATTAGTATGTGACCACCTGCAAGACACCACCTTTCTTTTTTTCGGTTTATTTTATTCATCGCTAAAATCAGTCAAAAAAAAAATGCAAAGTTTTAGAGATACTTTTTGAGATACAATCGTGAAAGACCCTAAAATTTGCCAAAAATCATTTAGCATTTTTTGGTGCCGGAGTTTTAGCGACAGCTATAGTTGGAATATGACTGCTGCTCTCTACAAAGCGAGTCCAAACACTTTTGCCGTGGTCGTGATCAGCGTTGCCACTTTGGTAACAATTTATACCAAAATTGGTAAAAAAAAATTGGGTTGGTAAAAAGGTAAATTTTTTCTCTTTTTGGTAGATTTTTGTTGAATTATTTAGTTTGAAAAAAAATAAAACTTTTCGTTTCCGTTTTATTTTTCGTAGTTATTTCTTTATTTGAAATTTCTTTTCAAAAGTGCAGTGTACTTTATTGCATTAATTTTCTAACACTTTAATGCACACTTTTTATATATGTACATACGAATAAATGTATATTCATTCAAACATTCAAAACTCTTTTTACGGGAATTCCGAGAAGTTTTTGATTGTCTAAATATTTTAAATGATTATTTAAATAAAAAAAGAACGGACAAGTATGTATTTTCCCACTTCGAGCCTTCGAAAAAAAATTAAATCAACGCATATTTTTATCAATGGCAATTGTTAAATAAAAATTAAAAAAAAACACAAAATACTGGCGGCAAAAAAATTAAAAACTGCCAACGGAAATTTTTAGCTGGAAATTGTTGATTAGTCTCAAGTATTATGGGCTATAAAACTATAATTTAAATTGTTCAAAAAATTCAGAGTAAAAATTTCGAAATTTAAACGAAAATTTTTTGAATTTTTCTAAACATTGTATTTAGCTTGAAACCTTGATTTTTAAATGTTTGGCTAAAGCGCACACAATATTCTTATAAAATAATACCAAAAAAATTTGGCTTGAAAAAAATGGTGAATATAAAAAAAATCACCAAGCATTTTTGGGTAACTGTATTTATCTATAATATCTCGAGTTTAAGTTTTTTCAAATGATGAAGTTTCGTTGTTGCCTTGAAACTGAAACTGAGAAGTTGCCATTAATATGATCTCTTAAATAAAAAGTTCCTTAAACACAATTTGAATTCTTATGGAATTAACTAAAAAAATAACGAAACTATAGTTTTCATTAAAATAAATAAAAAAAAATTGTTGGTGGATATTTTCCACAATTGGTAGATTTTTTTTCAAGTGGATGGTAAGTATTTTTTTTTTCGTCCGTGGCAACCCTGGTCGTGATCCAAAATGTATAGTTGTTCTCATTTTAGGCTTATTATTCCTTTCATTGGAAGTGGCGGGTTTGATCAATTAAAGAACTCTAAAATTCTATGCGTAACTGCCAGCAAGCACAAGCAGAAAACAATTTTTTTCCTTAGATTTTATAAGGAAATTTTTTAGCAAATGTGTGTTGACATTTCCGCTTTTGAAATTACAAAGACGTGAGCATTTGACCTTTAAATGAATCCAGGGCTGATTTGAAGGACTGATTTTTAAAATAAAGGACAGATAGTCACCGTAAATATAGCACTAAAAACTGCAGAATAGACAGGAGTAAGTTTTTCAATTGATGCTGGCGAAATCAACGTTTACTCAAATGTTTGGTGTTTATATTTTTTTCATCGGCTCGATGACTATTTCTTCTGTGAGGTTTATAACTTCAACACTTACTTTTGTTTGCTATGTACGTGCGAGGAACTCTGAAAACTTGGTCAACTTCCGTACGACTAATAAAATGTTCTCGAGTTGATTTTTCTATTGCAAGTTACAGTTTATTTGCACTTGAATTAAAAGTTTTTGACATATATTTATTGATATTTTTACTTGCTCTGCTTTGATTGTTTTGGAAGTTAAATAGGCATTTAATTTTTATATAATTTTAGTAAATTCTCGTTGGACCCACTTGCACTTAAATTGCCATGCACTTAAATAGTTAGTCTTTGATTTCACTTGCTATTATTTAAAGTAACTACTTATATTATATTGATATAGGTTGATTTTGGATTGGATTAGTTTGCACTTGTCTGCTATATGTTGTTACACGTCCCCATCCGCGTGTGACGCTCATCAATTGATTTTAGTTACCGTTTTTAGTTAATTGACGTCGAATAATAAATTATTAGTTGCGCTGCAAAAAATTGCTAAGGAATGCTTGAGCCTATTTGTTGATTTCCATTGTGTGTTTTATGTCGAGAAATATGCTACTTCTTTGCTTTGGTGTTCAATATACGTTATATGCGTGCGTACGTGCGCGCCAGTTAGCGTGCTAGCATTTTATGCCCAAAAGTCGGATGTGCCTGCGACGTCAGAGCCATTGGCACAGCTCCGCACGAATGAGTATCCGCCTCCTTCGTTGCTTTTTCGCTTTGTCCTTACGTAGATTCGGTATGCTCATGTGTTTGGCCAAAAGCCTTGTTGACGTGTATGTGCGTTTGGTAGTAGCAGTAGTAGTAGTAGTATGCGAAGCAACAGTCGTCGTGAATCCTGAATGAAAATTAAACCAGCGAGGGGTGGAAGAGGAGCCAGAGTGGGCGGCAGGCGATGACGCTGTATCGTAAATTGAGCTGAAAAATTGCAATGACTTTACAGTGAATGTTTTCACTGATACGCCGCAGCAATTTTTCTTCATAAGAAGGAAAAAAATCACTGCATTTGCATTCTTATTTACAAATTCGAAGCTATGTCCAATAATTCTGGGCTGTACCCAGATGTATAAACTATTTACATTTTAAAAGCCGTTAGTGGACCGTTGAAATGCGATTGTATGGATCAATAGTATTTACAACATTCCGCATACAAAAGAAACACTTGTTTAATACAGTACAGATCACAGCTCTGATTCATAGAACATACCTATAGTGTTCAAACTCTGATACCAGATATAACCTATAACTAACCAAGGAAAAAACGTAGCTATTTCGCTATTTAGGTCGTAATATTTTAATAAAAATTACTTTCATACCAACGTCCTTCCGAAAACTACGGACTTATCTCCGGGTCTTCAGTTTTCTGTTTTTTTCAAAGCATATGTAATTGACGAAATAATGTTTAAAATTTACTTAACATCCTGAAATTCTCAACTTATTTATAAAACACAATTTTTACATGACTTCACGGACTTTTTAATAAATTTTAGCTTTTAATATGGATACAGAGAGAATATTTTTTGATTTTTCAAAAATAGTAAAGTGTTTAAGAATATGGAAAATATAACGATTTTTAAAAGAATTATACACTCTTAACTTGGTTTTAGCTGTTTTACACTTAACATTTATTTCAACAAACTACGCAGGCCAGGTATTGTCACCGGTGCCAATTAGCGGGCTCCTGGTGCTTAGGTTAAAAAACTTGTTATAAAATATATACCGCGGAAATGGGAAATTTATTTGCAGATAAAATTGTTTTCCGGGTAAGTGTCCGAATGCAAAAATTTTTATTGGGTGCAGATTTAAAAAACATTAAACTATACAATGAAATTATTTGCGTTACAAAAATATTTTTTTTGCTTTTCAATAATTTTTTTTATGAAAACTTGAACTTTTAAGCAATTCCTATAATAAACATTTCTGCATTTATCTATGAAAAAAATGCGTGCATTTCGATATAGTTTGGTCGGAATGAATTTTAATTTGCCAACGTGCTGGCACGAATCTCCTGGCTGGATCGCGCGCTATCCGCGTTGATTTCTTGCGCACGAAAGAAATGCACGTTTCAATCGTTCCACTTTTATTTCTCATGCTCGAATTTCGCCTAAGTCGGGCGAGCACGCTGGCAAATAAAAATTCATTCAGACCAAACTATATCGAAATGCACGCACTTTTTTCATATACAAATGCATAAATGTTTATTACATAAGTTGTTGCTAAAAATTTTCCTCCACGAGGCGCAGAAATTGATCAAATCTTAAATTTTTCATAAAAAAAAATATTGAAAAGCAAAGAATATATATATCTTTGTAACGCAAATAGTTTCATTGCATAGTTTAATGTTTTTTAAGTCTGCACCCAAAAGAAAATTTTCATTCGGACACTTACTTTCAAAGAAAAAAAAAAATTTCCAAAACACTGCAAAAATTTTCAATTGTTGATTAAAAAAAACTATTTGGAATTTTGCAACAAAATTTACAGCGTACTTTTCGACTACAAAACTCGGCACTGCCTGAATATCATTGGAAAATAGTAATCTTGGTAAATTCGGGGCCCACTTGAGGAAGCCTTACCCTTCTTTAAGAAATATCTCAAATTTGATGAATGCTATATTTCTTTAAAAACCACAATATTCAAAGCAATACACAGTAGAATTTCCCGGTAATCTCGTAATCCCAAGGGACCAGTAATATTTTACGAACTAATGCGGTTCTCGAATTATGCTAGCCCCTAACATCCAAAAAATCCGTCTGATTTGTTCGTGTTCGATGCCATTTTTCTTGTTAGTGGCGTTCGCGAACATTAACCCATTTCGTCATATCAGTTTACTTTGAATCGTTGATGTGAGCACATCGCGATACATGAGTAGCAAGAGATTTTTTGAAGATTTTTTTGTGATTTTGAAGAAGTTGGCTTTTGGAAAAATAAAAGCTATGTAATATATGTATATATAAATATAAATGTATTTAAGTAATTATACATACATATGTATATAAATTTATATATTTATGTATATCATTGTACCAATTATGTATATATAATAAAAATACATAAATATATAAAAATAAATGTGTTAACTTTTTTTTTTGGGTTAAATTTAATCGGTATTTTGTGAGTTAATATTTTTTGACCAAAATTTGTCGTTATTTTTTATTTATATTTTTTCGATCGATTTTTAACCGTTATGATGTTTCTCTGACCGTTTTAAATCTTTTATGATCTAAAAAAATAAATATGAAAATAACCATTATAATATGATCGATAATAAAAATAAAAAATAACGATTACACAGGCCGGCGAAATGTAAATATTTTCCCACCTCCAGCAATTATGCTTTTTTTTGAATATGTGGGTATATTAAATTAAAATACATCTTCAGTTTCTTTTCTAGCATGTATATTTTAAGACTTTTAGGAACTTGTATGAAAAGCGAAAAATTTATTAATTTAGAATTGAATTTTTACTTAAAAGCCAATAGACTTAAAAATAGACTAAGTAAACCAGAAAAACTTATGTAATTTCGAACTTAACGGTAAAAAATTGATAAAAGTTATTTTCGTAGCGTTAACGCGCATTACAAGCGTTAACTTCGAAAATACTTAAGTTTTTCGGATGTACTTAGTCTATTTATATGTATTTTTAACTAATGCTGTTGGTTTTTAAGTAAAACTCAATTCTTGATTAATTAATTTTTGGGTTTTCATGCAAATTGCTAAAAATTATAAAAAATAAAAAAAATCTGAACGTGCTAGAAAGAAACCAAAGATGTATTTTAGTTTAACATACCTAGACATTAAAAACAATAGAATAATTATTGGACGGGGGAAATAAATTAAATTTCGCAGTTCTCGTTTTCGTTGTTGGTGTTCCCGACAGGGTGGGAGTATGATGTAATGTGGAACAATTTTCCGTCATCCCTTGTCAAATTTGGTTTGGAGACAAACCGGTTTGGGCATTGTGCAATCCTTTGTTATTGTTGATCGAAAAAATTAAGTAATTACTATTCTCGATCGAAAAAATAAAAATCATAAATTAGCTGTGCATATGTACATATGTACATATCGTCACCTGAAATGTAAAAAGATGTAACAAACATCATCGTTGAAATGCCAAAAGGCATAACTAATAAAAAATTCAAAATTCAGTTTTTGATTAATATGATGGATTTCATCGAATTACCACTCCCCACATCATTTTATGAAAAAAATAAATAAAATACTGGTGATAGGTAATAAGGTCAATGGAAATAAGGTCAATTGACTTTATTTCCCACACTGGTGCGAAATAAAGTCAATTGACATTATTACCTTTTCAAAAGCGAAATAATGTCAACAAAAATTTGGAAATAAAGTCATTGACGCTATTTCCTCATTCAAATGGAAATAGCGTCAACAATGCTTAAAGTATGTCGATTCATGGAAAAAAATGTTGTTCTTACAATAAACATTGCCCCGAAAGTGTTGTTTTTTAATAGATGAAAAAGGCTTTTGCCAAATCCTCAGTGTTGTGATATTAATCCACACACAATCATGAACTACCACCAATTGATTCTATTAAAAAAAGAATTTAAATTACGAATATGTAAAAACACGATGCGAAAAACTAAACGCCTGCGCACAGCTGGAATAAGAGAAATATTTGAAGAAAGAGTGGAGAAATGATCCATAACTTGTAAAACATTTTTCGTTTCTACAAAAATAAAGCGAACAATATTAAATTGAAGAAACAGTACATGTCCAAAAACCCCGGAGGAGCACTGAAAGAATTCTGTGTTTTAAATTAGCATATTTTGAACGAATTCGGAATGTCTAAGGTGGAAAAGAACCCAACCTTTCTATAAGGAAACAATTATAAAAAAAGAATTTTCTGACACTGTATTTATGTCTCCGCCAGAAGTCATTTAAAAGCAGCTAAGCAGAACGACGACACTACTTATTAGATGGCACATTCAACGAGCCAATGTGCCAAAATGCGGGTATAAACAATTATTGATTATTTAATATCGGAACCGAGTTAATTGATTGGTTTTCACACACTTTTGAAACACAAATTATATGCTTTTTTACTGCAGACAAGTTGTTGCCCCAAAAACACAGCAGAAATCTTCCAATCAGGGCTGCCAACTATCCTTAGTTATGAGGTGCCATATTGAGGATAAAAAAGTGCCAAAATGTGCCAAACAGAATAATAAAAGTGCCAAAAAAGGTGTTATTCCTTTTAATCATTCATATTTATCAATAAAATAAAGCCACATTTTCAAAACAAAAGTGCAATGATGAAATAAGATAAACCAGTTTAATGGCCTTTATAAATTAGAAAATTTTAGTTGAGAAAAAGAAGCGCAATTTTGGCACTTTATGCCAAATTGAAAAATTAAGTGCCAGTTGAAGTAAAATAGGGACAAATGGCACGGTTTGAGCCAAGTTGGCATCCCTGCTTCCAATAACTTACAAATATAAAATGGTGAAATATCGAGGGCTTGAATTCATTAATATCCTCTATCTGCAATTTGCACAAAAACTAATTTGTGATTTCAGAAACCATCTGGGACTTATTACCTGTCGTTATATAAGGTAACATTAATATCACTGATGACAGTTAAAGCTTAGGTGGATTTTTATATCAGAATCTCATCTTTGTGAAAAATGTGCAGATAGAGGGTATTATTGAATATAAGCCCTCGATATTTAAAATATATAAAAATTTTATTTCAACGTATACAAAAAATTAATCTACCTACGTTACAGCACGGCGGGAGACGGGGAAGGGGGGCCGGGGGGCCGCGTCGTAGCGTGACGGGGTGTGCGCGCCGGACGCGCGGGGCACGCGGGGCGCGCGCGGTATGGCGCGCTAACGCGGGCCGCCGCGAAGCTAAGCAAATTTAATGTTTGAAAGAGAAATAATGTCAATGGATTTTATTTCGTTTTTAAAAAGGTAATAACGTCAATTGACTTTATTTCGCACCAGGGTGGGAAATAAAATCAATTGACCTTATTTCCTTTGATCTTATTACCTGTCACCAAAATACTAGTCACGACTTTTTCCATTTCACTTACGATGTGGTTACGTCGTGGTCGATTTCAAAGATTTTCAACAGATTTCTTAGTTGGACCCTAAGCAAGGCTCGGACTGAGTTTAGTAGGGATTGGTGAAGCGCCTACTGAGATACAGCATTTCATCATAAGTGGGCGGGGTCATGCCCATTTTCCAAAAATTTTATAATAATACCAGTTTTTACCATAATTCTACTTTACGTCCTAATTTTCAACAATTTCGATTGAATATTTACTGAAACTATTATCGTCCAGTTGTCGAAATTCGACATTTTTTCATACACTTTTAAAATTTGCATGTCACCAATATTGACTCCTTTGTGCGAATGCCGATTTTGAAGTCCACCACCCAAATTTATAGCGAATTTGCAATTTAGTAGCTTTCGAAATTATACTGAGAAAGGAACCTCCATTTTCATTTATAAAAAATATGCACACATATGTATTAGTACGTATAGATGAGATACCTAACTGTTCCTCACTGACTAATATGTTAAACAAATACCAATTCAGACTATATTGGTCTGAGAGCCCCATGGAAGCTTAAAACGAAATTGCCAACGTCTGCATTAACTCCTCTTTCTTTTCCTCAGAATCGGTAGAGGTTAAGTAACTCGAAGGTGTAAAACAAAATATAATATTTCCTAACGGCGGTTTTACACATATTTTTGCATCACACGATTGGGCTACCGTTGCACCAAATTTTATATTGCTATTGTGTGTTCTAAAGATTAAGCAAATCTGACTATAAATTTTAAGAATAGCTCTTAATTAGAGATAGGCGCGGGATATCGGGACCCAGAGAGGAGATAAATATATAAAAAATTATATCTAAACAATCAGAGGTATGGAAGATATACCTTATATAGCACCAATCTAAGTGATTTTCGCTGCTGTGTGATTGGTATGTAAACCGGTAGCACAATTTAACGGGTTTAGCTTCCTTCATAAAGGAGATATATCCCAAAACCTGGTAACTGAACAATCAGTGGTATAGGTGATAAAGCTTATACAGCATAGATTTTAACGATTTTGTCGTTAGACTTTGTACTATTATTTATAAAATAGCTTACGAAATTTATCGGATTTATCTCTCCGAATAGAGGAGTTTTACAGTAAAAGCCCATATCTGAACAATCAGTTTTATGGAAACAAAAAATAGGTTATAGTGACCCGATCTTTGTTAATTTTACTGTAAACTTTCTGTTAATAATGAGTGAAAATAGTGCGAAATTTCATGTTTCTAACTGCATAAATAGAGAAGTTATAACAAAGAATCTCATATCTGAACAATCAGTTATATGGAGGCTATAGGTTATAGCGACCCGATCTTCGCAATCTTCACTATAAGTATTGTTTTGATAATGGGAGGAAGTATTGCAAAATTTCATGTTCCTAGCTGCATAAATGGAGGAGTTATAACGAAAATTCTCATAACTGAACAATCAGTTGTATGGGAGATATATATTATAGTAACCCTATCTTTGTTATTATCACTGTAAGTATTCTGTTAATAATGAGTGAAAACTGTGCGAGTTTTCATGTTTCTAACTCCATAAATGGAGAATATATTATGGCAAAATATCTCATATCTGAACAATCAGTTGTATGGAGACTATAGGTTATAGCGAACTGATCTTTGCCATTTTCACTGATTTTTTGATAATGAGTGACAAAAGTGGAAAATTTCATGTTCCTAGCTGCATAAATGTAGAAGTTATAACGAAAAATCTTATACCTCAACAATCAGTTGTATGGGAGCTATATGTTATAGTGGTCCGATTCTTCCGGTTCCGACAAATGATTAATAAATTATAAAAATACACCCACCTACCAAATTTCATCCGGATATCTCAAAAACTAAGAGACTAGATTGCAAACAAACAGACGGACAGACAGACAGACGGATAGACGGACATGGCTAAATCGACTCAGCTCGACGTTCTGACCATTTAAGTACACATTTTAATGGGTCTATCTCTTTTTATTCGGGTACTTACAAACATCGGACCAAAGTTATAATACCATTTCATGCTCATGAAAGATGTAATAATCAGAGGATACATTGTTTTTTTATTTAAAATTAATTTGAAAGACATGTGAATTTTTTTAGAGATAGATTTCGGTGCCCGCGAGCGCGCGGTACAATTCTGAAAAACGTCGGGGTGGGCGGGTTCGGAACTTAGAAATTGAATTTCGGGATGAGCGGGATCGTGTTTTAATATTTAGTCCCATACCCATCTATCCCTCCGCTACCTAACGGCAGACAAACACACTGATCCTTTTAAAAATCATTATACAAAATAACAATCATTCAATGCGATTTTGAAATCTGGTAGAAAATGGTTTCCAAATTGATGATTCTTGCCATTTTATATGTATATATATATGTAGGTGTATCAAATTCCATTACCTTATCATAAGTGGTTCCAGATATATGTAAGCAATATGGAAATTGCATTTTCGCCATAAGCTCCGTAATGATAACATATGCAGCTGTGTCACATTTCAGAACGATAGCATAAGCCAACGGTGGGCAAACGCGGCTCTTTGCTTAGCAAATTGCGGCTCTTTTTACTTTCTTTTTGCTTAGAACGTTTCGGCTATTTTTACTTTTTAAAATAGAAGTTTCTTTGGTGGACATACTTTTCCATTGTGATGTTTTTTTTAATTTTATTCTTTTTATATATACATACCATGATACCATGATACAAATATTTAAAGGTAGTTTCACTTCTTCTTCTTAGCCGCCATTGCTCCCATTTGACGTAAACTGTGCTTTTGGCATTTTCATTTGAAATCGAGCTACCATATTCTTTGACAAAAGTAAAAAAGTGATTGATTACTTAAAAAAAATATATATATAATTATTTAAAAGAAATTAAAGTCATCGTACAGTTCCATAAGTAAAGTAACACCTCTTCTTACCTTTTTTTCTGGCAGGCTGCAGGAGTGTGTTTGGCAGGCTGTAGGTGTGTTTTTGGTTGGTGTATTTGTGTTTTTGGTTCAGTGTGTTAGTGTATTTTGAAAAAATTGTAATAGAAATAAAAGAAATTGTAATAGAAAGGAAAGAAATTGTAAAAGATAAGAGCACATTCCAAAATACAGGTGATCTCAGCTGTAGGCATTTTTCGGCAATCAGGTGATAGTGTTTTTACTTAGGAAACTGTACGATGATTAAAGCTTTTAGCGATAGTGAATACAAAACGGAAGGTAAGTGAAATATTATATTGTATCCACATAAAATATGGAGTTACTCTACTACTAATTTTGTATTGTTTTTTAATAAGATGAGCTGCATATTTAGGAGCTGCAAAAATAACAGAAGAAATTGCGAAAAAACTAACATAAAGTTTTTTCGACTCCCGGCGGTAACATATATGCGGGAAAAGTGGATATCCGCGTGCATGGTAACTGAAAACGCGTTACCAAAAGTATCGTTTGTTTGTTGCGAGCACTTTTCCGCGAAAGATTTCAACCGGAGGAATGGATGCGCCGAATTAGAGCGCTAATCTCCGAAACCGCTTAACCGATTTCAATGAAATTTTGTGGGTGTATATTGTTGGTTCCAACTTAAAAGATAGGATAATTGTGAACCCGACCAAAAATATTTGCGATCGGGCGCAACGCGCGCTATGTGGGACCGCTATAGGGATCTGAAGAGTGGAGCGAGACGTATTTGCCGCAATAAGAAGAGAGAGGCCGAAATACGTGAGTGCGAAGAGCTCGAGTCGATGATGATGGAGTTGACGTTCCACCGCCTGAATATGATGAGGTACGTATAGCAATAACGCGGCTGAAAAACAACAAAGCCGCTGGAGCTGACGGCCTGCCCGCTGAGCTATTCAAGTACGAGGCGAGGAGTTGATAAGGTGCATGCATCAACTCTTATGCAGAATATGGTCAGATGAGCGCATGCCCGACGACTGGAATTTAAGTGTGCTCTGCCCAATCCACAAGAAAGGTGACCCCGCCATTCGCGCCAACTACCGCGGGAGCAGCCTTCTAAGCATAGGTTACAAGGCTTTATCGAGCGTATTGTGTGAAAGACTGAGGCCCACCGTCAATGAACTCATTGGGCCTTATCAGAGTGGCTTTAGACCTGGAAAATCCACCATAGACCAGTTATTCACAATACGCCAAACCTTGGAAAAGACCCGCGAGAAAAGGATCGACACTCACCACCTATTTGTCGACTTTAAAGCCGCTTTTGACAGCACTAAAAGGAGTTGCCTATATGCCGCTATGTCTGAATTTGGCATCCCCTCAAAACTCATACGGCTGTGTCAAATAACGTTGAGCAATACCACCAGCTCCGACAAATTTGGAAAGACCTCTCCGAGCCGTTCGCCACAAAACGGGGTTTCAGACAGGGCGACTCCCTTTCATGTGACTTCTTTAATCTGATGTTGGAGAAGATAATAAGAGCTGCAGAACTAAACCGCTCAGGAACAATTTATTACAAGAGCGTGCAATTGCTGGGTTACGCTGATGACATCGACATCATCGGTAACAAAAAGCGCGAAATCTGTTCTGTTGCGCCAATCGAGCTGAGAGCTACTGGCCGTGACGTCAACAAATACCAGAATGAGAGAGCAAGACGAACTCGACAAGAAAAAGTGGAAGCATCGAACAAAAGGCAGTATTACCAAGTTTTGAATTTGAAAAAGCACCAAATTTTTATTGGTGTAATTTTATGACTTTATATGCATACATAATTTTATTCTAAGGGTGCCGATTCAAATTAATAGAAATCAAAGTTTCTTGCACGAGGTTCGATTTCTTCTGGCATGATTGAAGGTGCTAACACATATTTTGTTGTCGCTTTTGATTGTCACTGTGCCATGATTTTGTTTAGATTTTTGTAGAGTTGCTTACCAAACTTACGATTGCTATAAATGTTGCCTTCAGTTTTTTAAGATTTTAAAATTTTGTGTCTTCGTGATAGCGAAGCAGTCAATGGCACTGTGAATATTTTTCGAAATTATAGAGAAAATGCTGACACACATTTTTCTGATATATTCTCAAAAGGTACCGATATCGCTAAGGAATAGGATTTTGACATTGTCCTTCCTCGGAGAGCGAATAGACAAAATTTTCGGGCTAATTATCGTGCGCTGAAGATTATTATCGAAAGGCAATATTTATACCGCTATTGGATAGTATTGTGCTCGATCTCCGAGAAAGATTGCCGGAAGAGACATTAAACATTTTTAATTTGGACTTATTACTTCCACTTAAAATTGGGGAATATAATACACCAGACGAAAAAATAATGCCATCGAACGCGTAAAATCGCCTGGAAAACGATACGAACTTTTCTTAGAAAAAGACGATATCAATTTGGAAGGGGAGTATAAAGTGTGGTTGGAACGATGAACAAATAAGGAAAGCGAAAAGCCATTCCCAAAATCAGCAGCAGAAGCTCTTTGTAAATGCGACGAATATGCTTTTCCATTGATTAACAAACTTCTCCGCATTCCGGGTCACACTTCCAGCTAGTAACGCTACTTCCGAAAGAAGTTTTTCAACCCTTCGCCGGTTAAAAACATGGTTGCATAGTACCATGAAGGAAGAAAGACTGATAGGTCTAGCACTTTTACACGTACACTTAGATATTGAATTGGCATAATAGAAAGATTCGCAAAAGAAAAGCGCAAAATTGAATTTGCAATTTAAATTATTACAATAAAAGTTCTGAATAAGTTGTTAAGTTACCTAATTACATCCTTCATTTTACAAACATTATAAGCAAGAAATAAGTATTTATATGTATATATTGCATTAATAAACCCAAGGTATAACTTTACATCTTCTGTTTTTTTTTTTTTTTTTAAATAGTCATGCAATTGTTTTATTATCCTTGCACCAAATCCACAAAATGAAAAGTAATATTATATCACAAAACACTTTACTTCACACTTCATACAAAATACTCGAACCTACAGTGGCGGTCAAAAATTGATGAATGGTGTTTCGTTTTTAATATTTACAATATTTTTCAAGCTAAAATTATTTTGATATTTTTTTATAAAAATATGGTTCATGCTTTAACAAAAACTATATAAATCACACTTTCAAACTTTATACAGGCCTTAGAAAAATTCCATAAACTTTTATCTAAACTTCGTGCTTTTTAACCAGAATTTTTAGATATTTTTTGGGTATGCAGTTAACAAGCTTATAAAAATAAGTGGAAGTTTTGAGAGGCTACAAAATCGCATTGATTTTTAATAATTTTTTTTTTTTGCTGACGGCTTTTTCGTTTTTTTTCGTATAAAAAGCGAAATTTCGGAAAACTGGCTTTGGCTTTTTTATTTTTATCGCAAAAGATCTTACGCATATTTTTTCGCATAAAATTCACGTTTATATGGAAAAAAGTGCAAAACGCTGTAAAAAAAAAAATATTAAAAATCAATGCGAGTTTAGCCGCTCAAAACATGCACTTATTATACTAGAATTTTATAAGCTTGTTAACTATAATAATACTGTGGAACAAATTCAGGTTAGCAAAAGTTAGATCGATTCTGAGAGTGAGGGGTGAAAATAGAGGCTAAATTAGAAGACCTGTATCGCGGCGTTTGTTTCTGTTAGTTCGATTTTTTTTTTTAATCGACCTTCGAACTTTGCAGTCAAATGCCGATTTTCAGCATATTGTTTATATGGTTTTTTGGCTCGTCGACTAATTGATATTTTTTCAATCTGTTAAAGCCAAATTATTGCTAGAGACCTGTGCAACAATTAAAATTAAGAAAAAAAATTATTTAGAAAATTTTTGTAGTGCTTATGAAGCAAAATGTTGGAATTTTTTTTAATGATTTTTGAACATATTTTCCACAAAACTAAGTCTTTTTTGCTTTCTGCTTGATCTATAATATGCTTCTCAGTTTCTTCAACAAATTTCATTTGAAAAGAAAACAATCATAATACAAGACTTGCGCTTTCCTCGTCTTCCTCTTCTTCAAAGGTGTTTTTATACCACCAACAAATTTCAGCGAGTATTTCATTTGGAGATTTCTTTCCTCTGTACCTGAAGCGAAAATAGTTTTCAATCGTTAACATGTTTAAATTGTGCACTCTGACAAAGAAAAATCTAGGAATTCAAAATATGCACACTCTATAGTTACCTTATTTCATATATCGCTAGCTCTCTAGCAAAGTTGCTAAGTCCATTTTTTTCAATTGTACAGGAGACACAAAAACGATGCTAAGTAATTTTCTTTAAGTATTTTGCAAAACTTTGAATGCAATGTTTCGCGTTTTTCATTTACCCTTTATTAAAAAAAAATAATAAAAAAGTCTGCTTTTTTACAAATTTTGTAACTTAGCAAATTTTCTACTTTTTTCTTAATTTTTTTTTGTTGGACTTAGCAAATTTTCCATGAATTTTTCCAATATGTACAATACGAAAAATCCATCGTAGGTAGATTTTAAGAAACAATTTGTTGTTGCATTTGTTGGAATAAATTGTTTAGGTTCTTTTAAAAATAATAATAACACAAGGGAACAGTGATTTTGTTGCATCAAATGTTAAAGCTGTTTTTGATGAACTTTTTTATGCTGATTACTATAAGTGACCATCAATTCAACGTGCAGGGATGGTATTTTCAGAGATAGTACTCGAGACTTCTAGCTTTAATTTAAGCCTAATATCACCTTTAGTTTCTTTGCTACGGCTTCTAAAATATTGCAAAAAACGCGATTTTTTGACACTTTGACCTCGTTTTTTTTCAAATCTAGAGCTGATGGAGACTTTATACTTACGGATTCGTAATCAGCATAAAAAAGCCTATCCAAAAGAGCTTTAACATTTGATGCAACGAAATTGTTTCCCATTTTTGTTCCCTTGTGTAATAGATTGGCGCTTACAAATATGTTAGTGTTTGGCCGAGCTTCTCCTCCGATTTGTGGCGTGCGCCTTGATGTCGTCACACAATTGGAAGGGACTTACAGTTTTACGCTGTTTTTCTTTACAGAAATACACTCGGAGGTTTGCCATTGCCTGTCGAGGGGCGACCGCTGATAAGGATAAACCTTATCTTCACTGAACAGGCACAACTTCTAGAAACACTAGTTTACTTATGTTTATGCATACAATATAAAAATTGCAAATATAGGAAAATGAAAAAAATTTTGTTAAACATTTTTTTTATTTTAAAATAATCTATATATAATTGCTTAGTCATACGACTTAGTTAGGGCGATCTGGTGTAGCTACAGAATTGCGTTGTATACCAAATTAAAGTGCAAGCTCCATAGGTTATCCAGAAATTATCAGATTTCAAATCGGTGGAGTAGGTGCTAAAATATAAGCGTTTAAACATTTTCTTGACTCACTCTCAACATATCTATATATAATTGCTCAGTCATACGACTTAGTTAGGGCGATCTGGTGTAGCTACAGAATTGAGTTGTATATCAAATTAAAGTGCAAGCTGCAATTGCGATTACCGTGTTTGTCACAAAAGTTAAATTGGCAGAAAAATTAATAGTGAGCAGTGTAATCTATAGGAAAATATTTACCAAATATCCATGGAATTTTGATTCGGATTCGTGTTATTCATAGTATCGAAATTTATTTCGCGAAAGCAAAAAATAAAAATAGCTTAGATCACTCTCTTTTTTAAACACCTAGGATATCACTGACAAATTTAAAGGGCCCAGGATGACGGTGAAATTCAAAATTCTAAAAATTTTTTGATGCGATTTTTGAAATGAATGATCCAAATTAGCCGGTATACATATTTATGTATATTAAAATTTGTAGAATCAGTGGTATAATTTTTGTACTGAAAGTGTTAAGAAAGCTTTAGTTTAAAAGCGTGATACCAAATGCCTTTCACCATGAAACGGCGCCAATTTTAAAAGATTATTGCGTCTCAGACTACGGCTAATAAAGCCCTTGGTCGGATATTGTGAAAGGTTGGACTATACCTTAAAAATTACTGTTTTCTCGCGGGCCACTGTAGAAGCTATGAGTAGAGTAAGGCCCTTTAGAAACTCCAAAATTATCTTGGGTTATCAGGTCTCTAGCAATACAAGATTAATTTTTGTCTTTCGCGAAGTTCTTTAAATAAATTTTAAGCTAAATACTGAGGTATATTCATGAACATCACGTTTTATTTTTTACTTAAGTTTAAATACTTAGTATCTGCAAGTATTTCTTTAATGCATTCACCCGAATTTCCGGGGGTTATTACTAGTTTGTTTATAATCTGAATGATTTTCAACATATTCTTATCATAAATCAGTAATAGCAAGTCTCGCCTTCAATTTGGTAATTATTACGTGCCGATCGAGTAACATTTACCAAAGTTATATCGAAAGGCTTAAGTGGATCTCCAGTTTTTTTCTAAAAAAAAACCTCTTAAATTTTATAAATAACCTTTAAATGAAAGAACCGGATTACAGAAAAGTATGCCAGGGAGTGACTTTTTTCGTTCAAGCTGAATGCAAAGCAATATCGTCCAATTGGAGAGTCCTCAAAAGGATTTTCCAGGATATGTTAAAGACTATTGCATTTACCTACCTACAGTTACTTTTTCACATAATGGAATTAACTAAAATATTTATGTAAACACTTGTTGCACGTCCCCTACTTTCATATAACGGAAAATTTAGAAACCATGAAAAATGGAATTAAAATGGGCCCTAATTGTATTATGTTAATGTATGCAAATACTTATATTTATGCTTGCAACTACTATTAACTTTTCAAACGATTACTAAATTTAATAACCCTTAATTTGATATATCGTCCTGTTTGTAACAATTAACGCATTCCATAGATATTACAAGCCAAAGTTTCATTTTCAAAATTCATACACTTTGATTCAGTTGCGCGGGCTAAAGATAAGTTTTAAATTAATCTTTCTTGGCCAATAACAATTGGCTTAGACCTTAGACATCATAATATTACTATTACAATACGGTCAAATACCTTTTATTTTCCCTCATACAAAATCGACCCAGCCTAATATACATACATACATATGTACATAAATATTCAAAAATAATGTTGTTGCAAAACCCTCAATATAAATCGAATTCGTTAGCGTAAAAAAAAAATATTCATATTTTTTTGGACTTACCAAATTTTCTGTGACTACTTTGGACTTAGCAATTTTGCACATCACGGAATAAAACGGGTAGAAATAAAACAAGTAGTTAAATCCTTTCCGAAACGGTGCATTTTCAATTTTTCTTGCTTCCTGCATCAAAAACTAATTGTTCATAAAAAGTGGACTTAGCAACATTTCACTCTAAGCTAGCGATATAGTCATTAAAGGACTTTTGGGTAAAGGACGCAAAGACAACTACAGGCAATCTGTTGCAAACATGTTGGCAGCTTTCGATGAAATTGGGGTTAATATGTCGTACAAAATTCATCTCTTGCATCAGCATCTTGATCAACTCGCTCAACAGTTGCCAACTGAATCTGATGAGCAAGGCGAACGTTATCACCAAACTGCGCTTCCATTTGAAATAAGGTAACTATAGAGTGTGCATATTTTGAATTCCTAGATTTTTCTAATATCTTTGTCAGAGTGCACAATTTAAACATGTTAACGATTGAAAACTATTTTCGTTTCAGGTACAGAGGAAAGAAATCTCCAGATGCAATACTCGCTGAAATTTGTTGGTGGCATAAAAACACCTTTGAAGAAGAGGAAGATTTTCAAATGAAATTGATTGAAGAAACTGAGAAGCATATTATAGATCAAACAGAAAGCTTCATAAGCACTACAAAAATTTTCTAAATAATATATTTTTTTTTTAATTTTAATTGTTGCACAGGTCTCTAGAAATAATTTGGCTTAAACAGATTGAAAAAATATCAATTACTCGACGAGTTATAGCCAAAAAACCATATAAACAATATGCTGAAAATCGGCATTTGACTGCAAAGTTCGAAGGTCGATTAAAAAAAAATTCGAACTAACATAAACAAACGGCGCGATACGGGTCTTCTAATTTAGCCTCTATTTTCACCCCTCACTCTCAGAATCGACCTAATGGTCTGATTATGCATATTTCGCATAACTTCGCACAACTTCGCATATACTTCAAACTGTAATTTCGTATGTACTTTGTATGTATACCATTACCCAGAAATTAGCCGAACTTTTAAAAACTTAGCGATCTGTTGAGTTTATATTTTGCTTAACATTTTCTTAAGTTACACTTTTAGTGCACTGGTACAAATGGTCGTGCGAAGTTATGCGAAGTATGCATAATCAGACCCTAACTTTTGCTAACCTGAATTAGTTCCACAGTGCAATAATATGTTAGTGTTTGGCCGAGCTTCTGCTTGTTAACTGCATACCCCAAAAATTTCTAAAAATGCTGCTTCAAAAGCTCGAAATTTTTAGATAAAAATTTGTGGAAGTTCTGTATAAAGTTTGAAAGTGTGATTTCTATAGTTTTTGTTAAAGCATGAACCATATTTTTAGAAAAAAATATCAAAAAAAATTTAGCTTGAAAAACATCAAAAATATTAAAAACGAAACACCATTGAACCATTTTTGACCGCCACTGTATATGTATTTACATGAAAAATAAATTAGGGTTAGATGCCTGTAATTTAACGTTATTTGACAAGTTGATCCCAATTTTTTTCACTCATATTGTTCCATACAAAGTATGTTCGACAATTATTTTTTGTATGAAGAAAATGAGCAACACCTTCCACTAAAAAAATTGCCAAAAATCATCGTGATTTTTTAGATACTTCAAACTTGCACTTTGTTATACTAAAATTGAATTGGCTATAAAACTTCATACTTAGAATTTTTCTAAATTTTTCTTAATAGAAAGTTACAAATTAGTATGAAAATTTATTGAATTTTCTTGAGTTTTGCATCATCGTAGTTTTTGCATTTTTCGAAAATACCGTTATATGGGGAGTGGGCGTGGTTATAGTCCGATTTCGCCCATTTTCAATACCAACCTACCCTGGGTAAAGGGCAACCAACGTACCAAATTTCGTACAGATATCTCAAAATTTTCTTGAGTTATCGTGTACACGGACGGACGGACGGACAGATAGACAGACAGACATGGCTCAATTGACTTCTCTTTTCATTCCGATCATTTATGTATACATTTATCTATATCTACCTCGATTCATTTTAACTGTTACAAACAACCATTATGTGAACAAAATTATAATACCCTTGTGAATATGTGCGCCCGGGTATAAAAAAATTTCAACAAAAATGCAACATAGTATAAAGGAAAGTCGTGATTCTTTGTACGCCGTAATCTCGAAAACTACTGAACGGATTTTGACGAGATTTTCTCTAATATACTCTGCATTGACAGAAGAGTGATCTTTTTTACTTAGAATTTTAATACGGTTGCCACCTGTCTAAAAAACTATAAGACCGCACCGTTCGTTGGATTACAAAAGATGAGATGTCAAATGAAAGGGATTGCCCTCTAGAAAGCACTAATATTTTTTTGTTTTTAGTAGGGCTGCCACCTGTTAATAAAATTTCATTTTAAAACATAATAAGCGTAGGCATCAGTTCTATACCGTCACTGTCAAATGAAAAGACTTAGCCTCGGATGTATAATAATGTATTATTTTTCTGAGAAGGGCTGCCACCTGTTTAAAAACTACAAGACCTTCACCGTTCGTTGGATAAAAAAGCAAGATACCAATTGAAAGTGCGTGGCCTTCGCATGTATAAAAACTTTAAGTTTTTTGAGTAGGATTGCCACCTATTTAAAATTACTATCTTCTATACATAGTATAAAGGAAAGGCGAGGTTAAATACTAGCTACTGAGCGGATTTAGACAAGATTGTTTATGTATATAATAAACGAAGTACATGATGACATAGGATTTCTTTCTCCAAATACGTAAATGTACATACATATGCATACATTCAGCGCGTGGTGAAGCCTCGCGCATCCGTCGCCGGCTAGTACGAAATAAAAACAAAAGCTTTACTCACCTTACCATCAACACTGATTGAATACAATTTTTAACTTAATAATTTAGCACTAACCGCCAAAAGAGCTATAACTCGAAATGTTGCAATAGGATATCCAGAATTTACCCAACAACAGCGATCTAACTCAATATAAATCTCTTTTGATTACGACGCGGGCGAGCGTTCTACTTAACGAACTGTGTTCAACTAGAAATGTCTCAATTTTGATGGGTTCAACAAAAGAGGTTTATAGCGTCATCTAGCCTTGAGTATTGAAGCTATCATTGACCCGATTATAGTTATCGATAGGCAATGAGTTAAGGAGCTCGGTGGTATGCATATGTCAAAAAATGAGAATTTTGAGTCGACTCACTTTAGATCTAGTTGTGCGATATCATATGATAGTGGCTAGCATTAGCGAGACTTCCAAGCTTTAAACTTAACCATATGAATCACACTTTCAAACTTTATTAAAACTTTAACAAATTTCATCAATATTTCAACATTATAATTTGAATCTTTAGACAATTTTCGGGTATGCAGTTTTATAGCCCATACAATTTTAGTATAATGAAGGACAAGATTCAAACGGAAAAAAAATCCCGTTAAAAACTATTTTTTTGGTGACGGATTTTTAATTTTTTTTCCATATGAGACATACTTTTTCATTTCGGACACCAAATCTGGTGTCACATTTTCGATTGGCTTCAAATTTTTTTTTATGGGTTCTCTACATGAAATAAGCTAACACGGGTTCGAGGAATTTTTTTTTCGTTTTATTCAAAGTTTGCATTTTTTCGTGATTCTGACTAATCGTTATATCTCGGGTTCTGCCCATCGTTAGGGTTGCCACACACTGTACACATCATTGTACACAGAAGCCAATAAATTATTTTATATTTATGACATTTTTGAATAGCAATACAGAGATCATTTCCATCTACAGTGTTTAAATAGTCAAAGAATTCTTTCTATACATAAATTTCATTTTAACTTTTTTTTTGATTTGAAGTTCACTTTCAACAATTTTAATTAGAAGCAAACTATATACTTAGATCCTGTCAGTAGATAAAAAAAAAAAAACTAAATTACATATTTTTTCATTTTTTTGGAAAAGTACCACTATTTAATGACACCATCTATATTTCCTTAAATTCATTTTTTCAACAACGCAAAATTTTTGAAGGCTAAGAATTCGCTAAAAATCTAATCTCCTATGTCTTGTATGCAAAACTCTTTTACAATGTGTGAAAAAATAATTGTAAGTTATAGGAAAATTTGTTGTTATTAAACTGAAAGTTATTTTCCATATAACTAAAAACACACGACTAAAAAGCGTCAGCCTTCTTTTTAAATAATTTAAGATCCATCACATTATCGCAACTGGTACGTAACGACCCGGCCCGTAAAACGATCTTTTTGTTGTATTAATTTCTTGATCATATCAAACATTATCTGAAAATTGTCAACTATAATTAAATTATTTTCATCTTACTTTTTCAAGTACAGTTTAAGGAATTCCAAAATTATACTATCGTAATCTCTGTTTCATTCTCTATAAAAACGTGGTTCAAGAAATGGGGTTTTTTCAAGAACTATTTTTAAAATATTTTTCTCTATGATGAGATGGTTTATTTTGTGAGAATCAACAATTTTTTGTAATTTGTTTTCCAAAACATATCTGGAGATATATTTATTAAGTTTATCGAGTTTTTGCAAGAATTTAAATTTGAATACAGATTCCGATAGAATAACTATCCAGGTATAATACTTATACGGCAAGACTACAGACACCTAAAAATGGGGGTGGAAATTGTAGGACTAAAGTTTACAAAACGCAGATTTTATTGCGTAGATTTGTAAATTGAACTTGTTAAATAAAAAAAGCGAAAGCAGTCTAAAAAAAAAAATTTAAAATCAACTTGCATTTCACTCTTTCCAATGCAATAAACCGCAGCTTTCTAGCTGCATTAGTTTTTTCACAATTTCACTTCAAAGTTAGGTACTTTTTCAAAAAAAAAAAGTACAAAAAAATCTAATCTGACAAACTATTCTGAAATTAACAAATTCTCTTGAAACTCGTTACTCGGGGGTTTTCGAACATCGGATTCGTAATCACTGACCTCGTTTTCGGTGTCAACGACATTTTTGAGTTTCACGTGAATCCGAACAAATTTTAAATTTTTTCCGCCATATTGGATCCGCCATTTTGAATTTTTAAAAACGACCATCGGATTCGTAATCAGCGACAACAAAAACCCCCGGACAATGAGTTTAAAGCGATTCCGATCAATTTTTAAAAAAGTCATCCGCCATATTGGATCCGCCATTTTGAATTTTGGAAAACTAACATCAGATTCGTAATCAGCGACCCCGAAAACCCCCGAGTAACGAGTTTCAATCCATTAAAACGTTCAGAAGCATCAAAATCAACTTGGTAAACTTGAAAGTCGTTTTTCTCGAAATCTCATTTTGTGAGCGTAGGTCCCTTTTAACTTTACGTGTCACATATACAGAGCGACCTTTAGAATATATTAAACGCGGCTTAGACTATGAATAAGTTTAAGTTTATTCAGAACACATATATTTTGCTGGAGATAATAAAATATACCAAATTTTTTGATTGGCTTGTATGAACTCGCTTAAGTCTATTTAATACCACAAGCTTATAAATTAATGGTTATATTCTAAAGTAAACTTCTTTTATATTTTCATACATTTAGTGTAAAAAATAGAAACAATTTCTTAAAACAAGAAACGAACCAAAACATTTATTACAAAGGAAACAAGTAAGAAAGTCTAAGTTCGGGCTGAGCCGAACATTAAATACCCGGCGCAAGTATTAAATATATGTTTTTTCACCTTTCCGAAAGCTACCGCTAGATGTTAAGCCAGGGTGTATCAATTTTGAGTAAATTAGCGTCCTTCAATTTCGAAATATTGAAGTTTCAAGCATTTCTGAAAAGCGGCCGTAGTTTTAGTCCGCTTGCAATAATTTTCAACGTTTTGCTTATATGTGGCAAGTACAATAACCACACCGAGTTTGGTACAAATTGGTAGATCGGTTACCGATATACATATATGTGATCATAAGTGGGCGGTGCCACGCCTATTTTCCAAAATTTTACCATAAACGTATTTCTTGGTAAAGAATTGTTGCAAGCATCGATTTTGAATAAATTGCTTCAATATTTACTGATTTATCGAAGATTTTGTATTTCTCTAAATTACCGTTATATGGGATGTGGGCGTGGTTATCGTCCGATTTTGCATGCTGTACCAAGGCCAACAACTGTGCCAAGTTTGGAAGAAATTGGTGCAGCGGTTACCAAGATATACACATGTACCCATAAGTGGGCGTGGCTACGCCCATTTTCCAAAAATTTATAATATTCTTATGTTTCGTCTAAAAATTATTGTAAACATCAATTTTGAGTGAATTATCTTCAGTAGTTACTAAAATATCGCAGTTTTCGTATTTCTGGAAATTACCGTTATATGGGAAGTGGGCGTGGTTACAGTCCGATTTCGCCCATTTTCAATACCAACCTACTTTGGATTAAGGGAAACCTACATACCAAATTTCGTTGAGATATCTAAACTTTTGCTCGAGTTATCGTGTACACGGACGGACGGACAGACGTACACAGACGGACAGACGGACGGACAGACAGACATGGCTTAATCGATTTCTTTTTTCATCCTGATCATTTATGTATACATTTGTCTATATCTATCTCGATTCGTTTTGGCTGTTACAAACAACCGTTATGTGAACAAAAATAATATACCCTTGTGCACAAGTGCGCTCGGGTATAAAAAGTTATATTCACAGCTGCCAGTTCTGTGCACTTGGCAAATTAAACAAAATTTGACAAATAGTAGAGATTTTTAACAAGTAAGAGCTTTTTGCTATTCACTGAAACTTGATAAAGTATAATCGAGATAAAATCTAACCTATATTTAAAGTTGGGCTAAAAGTCATCAGTGTGTAGTTTTATGGCTTATGAGACCATGTGAGCTTCCCAAATACCAAAATCTCCGACATCCGAATCAATGTCATATTCGTATATATGGCTGTTCTTTACGTTGAAGGACATTATTACCCTTTATATTTTTTATTATACCGAACCCTAACCGCAAAAATGATGTAAGCAACATACTTTTTTCTTTTCGATGCAGAAATGCTACTATAGCACCCAGATGCATTTCTGCATCTAAAAGAAAATTAAAAAAATGTCGCTTAGGTTATTAGGGCTCGATTGAAAAAAGTCTTCCTGATTACTTATTTATTATATCTATTGTTAAGTTCAACATCAAATTTAACCAAACTCAGAACACTGTTATAACAATGGAGTGGTGTTGGAATTGACCTGACTTGAGGCTGCGCGTGGGTAGGTATTCGAAAGTACGACAAAGTATGTATCCCTGCCGCTAACGTTGAGAGTGCCGAACAAATACTACATCAAAAATGTATGTAGTTACCTCTCATCGTGTGTCGGTTGCGCTACTTGATGAATGAGTGTATGTATGTATGTATCTTAGAATGTATGCTTTCTTATTTTCAAGTACAATTTTTGCGAACTACTATGTAGATATCTATTCAAATATACTACATATGGATTTTTGTATGTATGCCTGTATATTGGCGTACACGCAGAAAAATAAATGCTAAAAGCTTTACCTGTAGCATATAAAAAATAACAGAAGTCTCTGGCAGTACATATATCCTCCAGATCGTTCCATTAACCTCATCCACGCTTTTTCACGTCTTTCTGCTTACAAATAGTTTCTGTAATGAAAAGCTTCGTAAACCCATGTGACAAGTGACGCCAATTGGAAATTCCAAGTGAAGACAAGCATTGTTGGCAAGAGTGATTGTGCGTTGAATTTCGATCCCAAGTAAACGAAATTTTCCACGCTAAATGTTTGTTTGATGAAAGGAGATACTTCGTCTTGTCCTTTTAGACCACCGCACCCATTCGCTTTGCTCTTATTATCTTCTCCAATATCAGATTAAGGAAATCACATGAAAGGGAGTCGCCCCGTCTTAAACCCTGTTTGGTAGTAAACGACTTCGAGAGGTCTTTCCCAATTCTTGTGGGGCTGGTGGAATTGCTCAACGTCATTTTCGCGGGGATACCAAAGTTAGACATCGCGACGTATAGACAACTCCTTCTAATGCTGCCGAAAGCGGCTTGGAAGTCGAAAAATAGGTAGTGAGTGTCGATCCTTTTCTCGCGGGTCTTTTCCAAGATTTGGCGTATTGTGAATACCTGGCCTATGGTGGATTTTCCAGGTCTAAGGCCACAAAGCGGGGTCGCCTTTCTTGTGGATTGGGCATAGTACACTCAAATTCCAGTCGTCTGGCATGTGTTCATCTGACCATATTCTGCTTATCAGCTCCTCGCCGCCGTACTTGAATAGTTCAGCTGGAAAGCAAGCGCGCTTCTGTTATTCTTACCTCCTCATAGTCAGGTGGTGGAAAATGAACTCCGTCATTATCGACTGGAAGCTCCCGGGTTCGTCATCTCAACAGCTTTCAGTGCTGCTACCATATATGTAATACTTCTATATTGGCAGTAAGCTAACTTCTCAATGTGTAAGCATTCCGAAATCAGAGCGAGACAGTCTAGTACTGTTTTTGTCAATGTATTGTGTACTTGAGTGCCGTTTTTGTATATGTGTTGTGTACATGTTTATTTATAAACGTATGTGTTCCTTTTCTTTCGTACGTGTTTATTGATATATCTGTACTGTAGTGTTTTCGGACGGTACTAGCTCTTACTGCCAATATAGGAGTATTACATATATGGCTGCTACCATTCAGTAGGGTAGAAAAGTGTTCCCTCCATAATTTTAGTACGTTGTCGACATCTGTCACTATGTCGCCATTGTTGTTCCTACAATAGTTCGCCCTAGTTTTAAAACCTTCCGTCAGTCGCAATTTTCGCATTCACGTATTTCGTCCTCTCTCTTCTTATTGCGGCAAATAGGCCTCGCTTTCCTCTTCAGATCCCTATAACGGCCCCACATGGCTCGCGTTGCGGCTGATCGCAGCGTGCCCTGTAGGCGGCATCTTTTTCTCTGCAGCAAAGAGAAACGTGGTTCGCATATGTCGGTTTGTTTACGAGTACTCTCTGAGAGCAGGTGTGAGAGTAGGGTTGCCAGATTCTGAAACGGAGAAAGGAGTACATTTCTATTTTCGATAGAAAAAAAAGCAGTACAAAACATAAAAAAGGAGTACAATTTTTGTTTTAATTTTTTGTGCAATTTATTCTCTCAAATTACCATTAATTAGGTACAAACAACAAAGATATCATAGAAATCTTTTTCAAAGCAACAATAAATGTTAAAAATAAATAACTATAGGGGGGTTGGTCGAATGAATGGCCTCCAGTTCCGAGTCCTTTCGATTCCTGAGAATGATGCCTTATGTTGGACAAAGGGCCGAGTATAAAAGAGCCAAACAGATTACAGAATATATGCAATAAAGTAACCGACGAAGACTTGCGTGCCGCTTGCGCTTTTCTCTCAAATTGTTTACCGCTGGTAAACCCAAATGAAGGTTAAAATTGAAAAACTTATAAATAAAATTTAAGTGAAATCTGTGGATAATTAACAATAAACTACTTTTTTCGCAAAATCTATAAAGGTCGCTCTTATTTTTCGAAAAAAAACTGTGGAACAGTTATTATTTTACACCTTATATATGATAAAATATTAATAGCTGGAAAAAGGAGTACAAAAGAAGTACAAAACTAAGAAAGGAGTACATTTCCAGATATTTTTTTGCGAGTACAAGGGAGTGCATTGCAATAAAAAGGAGTACGTTTAATCCCAAAAGCAGTACGTCTGGCAACCCTATGTGAGAGTGGAGTAGCGAATACATTGGCCGTCTGTTCCGACGTTAATCTTTCCTTGCATTTTAGGGCGCACATTTTTTGGTGCACGGAGGCTGTCGCGTATCTTGGCTGCAACAAGAAATTGGTCCGAGTCGATGTTTGGCCGTCGGAGTGTACATTCGTTTAAAATACCGGAAGCATGCCTTCCGTCCAGCGATGCCAACTTGCGGGGAATTCCCCGATTTGCGAGGAATCTGTCTTGTTGCGGGGAATCGGGGAATGAGCTGCCTTTTGCGGGGAGTTTTGACTATTTAATTATAAATCATTAAAGAACTTACCCTTGAAGGTTTTAACTCGAACACATAGTGTCTGAAGGTGTGCAAAAGGTTCTTCTTAAATTTGAGCTCAAAAAGTTATTGCGATAAATAGTTTTTAACTAACTAATTTTCGTTAGTTAACTATTAATTATTTATTAGCGTCGATTTGATGGTCTTTAGCAATGGTATGCGCGAAATTTCAGACATTTAGGTCAATAGTTGTGGAAAATAGACGATAGCTTTGACAAAGATGTATGTATATCAGGTGCGGTTTGGTGAAAATTAATAATCGCGTTGACCAACCCCTAACTATAACCTTCTCTCAAATTTTAAGCAAGATGTTGTTGGAAAAAAGCAATTATTTTGCCTATTCCTAAAAAACCACTTGCGTCGAACCCTTGTGAATACAGGCCTATAAGTATCTTACCAGCATTTTCTAAAGCGTGTGAGTTTTTGATGGCTGACCAAATCTCCATGTACATTCAAAATAAAATAATGTAAAAAAAATATTTTTTAAAAACAAGCTTTTATTTAACCTGTACAATCAAAGGAATAAAATGAAGTAGTGTAACAAAAGATTTTTAGCAAGAAAATTTTGTCAAAACTGCACTAAAATGAATAAAATAAAATAAGTTAAGATCTCGTTAAAGTTACTAAAAGCCATTTAGTGAAAGGAGTTATTCAAACTCTAATGAAAATTACTAACAAATTGTACTAACTTACTTCGTTTTTAAAAAAGCTTGTCGCACGAATAGCAAAACGGTATTTAAATATCTGCATACCTAACCAATTATGCATGTACGCTGAATTCGCTGACAAGCTTTTTTAAAAACGAAGTAAATTAGTACAATTTGTTAGTAATTTTCATTAGAGTTTGAATAACTCCTTTCACTAAATGGCTTTTGGTAACTTTAACGAGATCTTAACTTATTTTATTTTATTCATTTTAGTGCAGTTTTGACAAAATTTTCTTGCTAAAAAAACTTTTGTTACACTACTTCATTTTATTCCTTTGATTGTACAGTTAAATAAAAGCTTGTTTTTAAAAAAATATTTTTATTGCATTATTTTATTTTATAATTTTAGTCCATTTATAAAAGCGTTGTATATTAAAAAGTGTTATTTTATTTTATGTACAAAATTTTGAAATAGATATTAAAATAATTCAACTTGCAATGAAAGAGAACAGAAGACTTGGCAAGCCAAATGTTGTTTGCTTACGTTTTGTTTAAACATACATATGTACATATAGCAGCAGTTAATTTTATTTAAAGAAATGGCGTGTCGTCCATTTCCGCTGTAGCATGGCATATATTTAGGCGCAAAATTTAACTTCTTCTAACGGGGCGACATCTGGAGTCTTTTAATTGTATCTCCCTGATATGATGTCTACAACGAGGTTCATATCTAGACTAGGAATAGCTTTGCTACACTACCGCCGCGGGGCGCCGGCAGCTTTAACAATTTTATAGTGGTTTTACGTTCTTCGGCAAATTACGCTCTGTTAGCCATAAATCTTACTATTTTTTGACCGCCTTTGAATCAAGACCCCTGGACCATTTGGAGAATTCATTTACATTTTAAATTGCAGTGTCATCGGGATTGGAACTATGTTGAAAATTTCAAGTCTCCAACTTGTCGGGAAGTCAGTTTAAAATCGATTGGAAATTTCCGCGATTTGCGCGGGATGACCAAGTTAAATAAAAGCTTATAAAAATAATTTGCTTTCTCCTTTGCAGTCTGGGTTTAGACCCAAGCATAGCTGTGCACCTGCTATGGTTAAAATTTTGGATGACATTAGAATGCCGTACGATAATGGCGATCTAAGTATTCTATGCCTCTTAGACTTTTCTAAGGCATTTGACTCAGTCAACCACTCTTTGTTATGTCGGAAACTCAGGCACTACTTTGCATTCTCCAATAGTGCGATAAAACTTTTGTCTAGCTATCTTAAGGGCAGAGTTCAACGAGTTAAAGGTGAGAATGTTTCTTCACAGTTCAAAGCTATCAAAGCAGGTGTCCCTCAGGGATCAATCCTTGGTCCTCTATTGTTTAGTATGTTTGTAAATGATGTATTTTCGGTGTGCAAATATGTAAATGTCCATGCGTATGCTCATGATATTCAGCTGTACCCTTCGAATCGTATAGGTCTCGTCGAGGATATATGTTATAAGGTTAATAGTGATCTGTCCGGTATCTTGTGTTGGGCGCAGAGGAATCTTTTATGTTTAAATGCTGCTAAGTCGTATGTCATGCCTATATGTAAAAGTGTAATAGACCCTACCAACATCACACCTCTTTGGATTGGTACAGCCGCCCTCATGACCACTGAGAAAATTAAGAACTTAGGCTTTATTGTAAATAATAAGTTAAGCTGTTGTGATCATGTTAATAAAGTAGTAAGTAATGTGTATGTAACTTTACGTAGGCTAGGAATGTCTGCTTCGTTTACGCCTCAGGAAACACGACGCAAACTTGCTATGCAGTTAATTTTGCCCCATTTCACATATTCCGAAATAGTTTATAGCAAACTTGATTCAAAGTCAGTCAGCAAGTTGAATGTAGCTTTCAATAACGTAACACGGTATGTGTATGGCATTGGACGATATGCTCATATATCGCCATGGCGCGATAAAATTCTTGGTTGCAGTATTATAAATTTTTTGGCTGCAAGAAACTGCATTTTTTTGTATAAATTGTTAGAGTGGAAAGTCCCGCAATATTTGTATGAAAAGCTTCAACTATCCAAATCACAGAGACTTAGAAGCTTGGTTGTCCCTAAATATAATTCGCTTACTTCCAGTCGACTAATTTTCATTAGCGCTGTAAGACTGTGGAACTCGATTCCAGAAAGTGTTAAAGCTAGACTGAATAGAAGCAACTTCAAAAACTTAATAATTCAATACTTTAGTGGCCTTGATATGTCCTCTGACTACAAATAATCTTGGTGTGTACCTTTTTTCCTTTTTCTTTCTTCTTCTTCTTATTCTCTTACATTATACATCTCCGTTTTCCTCTTTAATCATTTACATTTGCTGTATTAGTATTAAGTTTACATTAAGAACTCATATATTTTAGTTTGTATCTTTTCTTGGCAAATTATGTTAGTATAGATTATAATTCTTTGTTGATGTACATATAAAAGACTGAATTGTCTTAGTTGTACAAAAATTTTAAATAAATAAATAAAATAAATAAATAAATATTTTTTATTTACTAATTTAAAGATTTTGGTGCATATTAATTTCGAAACATCGTGGTTTTTTTTTAAATCAGTCTAATATACATACATATGTATCTTAAATCTCTAATCTGTATTTAAATTCAAGTGAGCCGATTGGAAGAAAGTGCGAAAGGCCCAAACAAAGAAAAGTTATCAAAAATTAACGGTAATTTTTAGCCACTTCAAAGTTTGGAGCTCAAACGTGCACATTATTATACCAAAATTAAATTGGCTTCTAAAAATTCGGAGTAAAAAGTTGAAAATTTTGATGAATTTTTTCTTTTAATTTGTTGAATTTTTGTGCATTTCGCCCAATAGTTTTAAACTTTGACTTATGTACATATCTTAACAACATCGTAAATGAAATGGAAAAGTCGTGACTAATATTTTAATTTTTAACCGACTTCCAAAAAAGGAGGAGGTTATCAGTTCGTTGGAATATTTTTTTTTTTATGTATGTTACCGCATAACTTTGGACCACGTCAACTGATTTCGATAATTCTTTTTGCATCGGAAAGGTAGTGTCTCAGAGGTAGTCCCATACTAATCTGGTTTAGATCCGATTATTCGATCATGAAATATATATATATATATTTTTTTTTTAATGAGAATTGAAGTCTGTTTTGTTTTTTGCTTAAAAATTACTTGTTTTTCATAAAATGGTGTGGGGAGTTGTAGTTCGATGAAATTCATCATATAAATCAAAAAGTGAATTTCGATTTTTTCATTAGTTATGCATTTTTGCATTTCAACGATGATGTTTGTTACGTCTTTTTGCATTTCAGGTGACGATATGTAGCTTATGTTATACAACTAAAGCAATATAATTAAAAGATTTGAGTTTTTAATGGAATTATGCCAGTGCGGGGAGTTTCACCAAAATCGGGGAATTTCGCGGTGGCCAACGGTAAGAAAGATAAAATGAGTTGGCATCCCTGCTTCCGTCTATCAAAATACTAACGATTTGGTTTCTCGTATTTCGCTCTGGAGACAGCCAATTAGCTTGATGAATTTGTTTATGCATGAACCTAGTACTGCATACTACCACGTTTCGGGCCCCTGTGAAGGTCTTTTTAAGAGCACTCCGATCGCTGGCGTTATTTACATTATCTTCACCATAAACTCCTCACATGTTTGGTTCACTCATGAATTTGCATGTGACGTTATTATTTTTATCGCACATCACATTTTTAAAACACCAAGCCTGAAACAACAAAACCGCAAAACTTTTAACGCCAAACTTTAAATTCAGAAACTGACAAATGATTGCTCAATGAGAGCTTTCTGCTGGTTTAACGAGTTTATCAGTGACGAGTGATGAAAGCTGGATAGGCAGAAAGTTTATTAGAACTAATATTTTGAGCGGCATGGAAGCGTGAGGTAAATATTGGGCCAAAGAATTGAGTTATAAGATAAAAGATAAATTTAGTTAAAGAGCGCTCTTTCTTTTCTAACTCACAAAAGAGGAAATCAAAATTGATTGCTTGTGAATTGAGTTTTGGTGAGGAGGAATATGCAAGTTTTAATCTTCAGTGCGAAGATTTTGCGAACTCTGCTTAAAAAAAAACACTTCTTTTGTAAAGTTTTTTTAATCTAAAACTAATAAAGTTAGAAAGACGAAATTCGAGGATGTGGTAGTTTATATATTAGTCCTTGACCTATACCTTTTTCACAAATAAATATTGCAATAATATTCCAAGGATATTCAAGGATACAGTTTTAAAAGAACATTTTCAACACTTAACCGTCCTGGTGCACCACAAAATTAATTTTTTTTTTCAATTCTACAGAATTCGTCTTTTTAATTGATACCCATATTGTTACTCTACAATGCACCAAATCTTTAAATAATTTTTTTACTCAATCATATCTAGGAATATCAAAGTTTATTAAAAATCCTGACATCAAAGAGAAAAATTAAAAACGCAGTTATACTATATTTGGCTACAAGTTGTTTGAATATATAGATTTTTCGTTTGTTTTAAAAATTTTTGGGTTTTGTCGCACGGTGTCTGCCTATATTGATAGATAAAGCCAAGCAAGCATTTTTGTTCTTTACAATCAAATCCAAATTGATTTTCGTGGACCACCGTCGAGTCTCCCGTGGACCCCTGGGGGTCCATCTGGACCACTTTGGGAATCGCTGGCATGCATATATGAGGTTTTATTGTAATTCAGTAAGATATATTTATTTACCCATATAGAATTTTTCGTTTTTTTTTTAATATAACAAGTGCTAACGGTCTCCCGCATTTCAATTCTTAAGAAATGCATGCTTATATGGAAAAAAGTTCAAAAATCTGTCACCAAAAAAAAATTCTCAAAAATCAACGGATTTTTTTGCCGTTTGAAACTTGCACTTGATAAGACTATAAAACTGCCAAACCCAAAAATGTTCTAAAGATTCAGAATAAAAAGATGAAATTTTGATGAAAGTTTGTTGAATTTTCCTGAACTTTCTATGAAGTTTAAAACTGTGACTTATATGGCTTTGGTTAAAGCTTGGATGATATCTTTATAGAAAAATAACAAAAAAGTTTTGCTCGAAAAATATTACGAATATTTAAAGAAAATCAAAACGTAGGCATTTGTTTGAGTCACTGTATTCGTATTCGTTTATTAAAATTTTTTTCAAAGCCGGTTTTAGAGTTATTCGAGAAATTGCAATTTGAAAAAAAACGGGTCCCGATTTTTAAATTAAAAAAAAAACGGACAAACTGGTTTTATTTTACATAGTTTTCATACAGTGAAATATCTTAAGTTGGTATAAAATCATGAACAAAAATTACAATAAAACTGTAAACCGTCCATAACTTAAAACCTTCAAATTAAATATTTTTACCGGAATCGGAAAGATTTATGAATAAAACATAAACATATTCGGCCTTATCCTGAGTTTCGTCCGAAAAAACTTTCACCCGAAAATTTGTATTCCGCCCATAGTAAATATATGGAAACCAAAATTCAAAAGTGAACCGGTTCGGGGAAAATGAAACTCATGATAAGGTTGATCATTCTTTAATTTCGAAACTTTTTATTTATTATGCATATTATTACAAAAAAGGGAGTGTACAGGCAGCAATGACTAACAATGATACAAAAAACTAGCAAAATTACGAGTAAAATGAAAATTGCTTAGGACAGGTTGAAGTTTCTGAAAAAATTTGTTTTTGGTATAGCATAAAGCTACGCCACAATTCTCACACACTGTGTGCGTGAATCCAGCACGCTTTGGGATATTACATCGGATTTTTTTCCGCCCATTGGGGCCAGTGACCGACTTCATCTTGGCGGATTGCTAGTGGAGGCGCTTGTTGGGCCTTATGTTTCTTCGCTAGAAGTTGACCGTCTATAAACAGGCGCGTTGTCAAACCCGTTTTTGTCCCCATTTTACATAGTGTTTCTGCAATTTCCAGGCGAAAATGTGCGGACGCTATGAAGGTCTTTTATCAGGAAGACTAATATTTGCAGACCCTCTTATAGAGCAACCATGAGGTAGACATAGTAAGGTATAAGTAGTGGTAAAACAGGCGCATCTGCCAACGTTTTCTCCGCAGTCGTATTTTTTAGATGCCCATTATGATGTCGGCAAGGTCTACACCGCCCATATGTCGGTTATACTCGCCAGCTACATTAGGTCGAGTTCTTTTCAACGTATCTTCGGACTTCAGATATAGGAATTTGGCCAGCAAATGTCGAAGTCAATGTAACCAGTTATTGTCTTTCCATCAGGGACCGTCACCGTTATGATTTTATAATATAAATCAAAATTTAATCGTTGTGTTGTGATTATTATTTTTTCGATCATTTTTAATCGTTATTTTATGATTTTTATTTTTTCGACAATTTTTAATCGTTATTTTCTGATTTTTATATTTTCGATCATTTTTAATCGTTATTTTATGATTTTCATTTTTATACCCGAGCGCACTTGTGCACAAGGGTATATTAATTTTGTTCACATAACGGTTTTTTGTAACAGCCAAAACGAATCGAGATAGATATAGACAAATGTATACATAAATGATCAGGATGAAAAAAGAAATCGATTAAGCCATGTCTGTCTGTCCGTCTGTCCGTGTACACGATAACTCGAGAAAAAATTGAGATATCTCAACGAAATTTGGTATGTAGGTTTCCCTTAATCCAAGGTAGGTTGGTATTGAAAATGGGCGAAATCGGACTGTAACCACGCCCACTTCCTATATAACGGTAATTTCCAGAAATACGAAAACTGCGATATTTTAGTAACTACTGAAGATAATTCACTCAAAATTGATATTTAGAATAACTTTTAGACGAAAAATAAGAATATTATAAATTTTTGGAAAATGGGCGTAGCCACGCCCACTTGTGGTTACATGTGTATATCATGGTAACCGCTCCACCAATTTCTTCCAAACTTGGCACAGTGTTGGCCTTGATACAGCATACTAAATGGCCGAAAATTTAAACGATCGGACAATAACCACGCCTACATCCCATATAACGGTAATTTTCGGAAATACGAAAACTGCGATATTTTAGTAACTACTGAAGATAATTCACTCAAAATTGATATTTACTATAACTTTTAGACGACAACTAAGAGTGTTATAAATTTTTGGAAAATGGGCGGAGCCACGCCCACTTATGGTTACATGTGTATATCTCGGTAACCGCTGCACCAATTTCTTCCAAACTTGGCACAGTTGTTGGCCTTAGTACAGCATAAAAAATCGCCGAAAATTTTTAAAATCGGACTATAATCATGCCCACATCCCATATAACGGTAATTTAGAGGAATACAAAATCTTCGATAAATCAGTAAATATTGAAGCTCATTTATTCAAAATTGATGCTTGCAACAATTCTTTACCAAGAAATACGTTAATGGTAAAATTTTGGAAAACGGGCGTGGCACCGACCACTTATGATCACATGTATGTATATCGGTAACCGTTCTACCAATTTGTACCAAACGGTGTGGTTATTGTGCTTGCCACATATAAGCAAAACGTTGAAAATTATTGAAATCGGACTAAAATTACGGCCGCTTTTCATATAACGGTAAACTTCAGAAATGCTTGAAACTTCAATATTTCGAAATTTAAAGACGCTAATTTACTCAAAATTGATACACCCCGGCTTACCGTCTAGCGGTAGGTTTCGGAAAGGTGAAAAAACATATATTTAATACTTGCGCCGGGTATTTAATGTTCGGTTCCGCCCGAACTTAGACTTTTTTACTTGTTTTGATAATTTTTAATCGTTATTTTGTGATTTATATTTTTTCGATCATCTGTAATCGTTACATCATGATTTTTATTTTTTCGATCATTTTTAATCGTTACTTTATAAATTTTATTTTTTTGATCATTTTTAATCGTTATACTATGATTTAAATTTTTTCGATCAAAAATAGAAGTTATTCTTAGTTTTTTAATGTTTAAACCGAATGTGCACAGATTTGACTTAAAAAACAGTTTAACAAGGCATGCATATGTCCACTAGGGTGGTCCAAAAGCAGTAAAGTCAGAACTGTAATGCTCTCACCCCCTAGGATTGTTCTATATTTGAAAAAGTATACCCCTTTTTTATACCTTTCATGAGCATGACATGGTATTATAACTTTGGTCCGATGTTTGTAAGTACCACAATTAGAAGAGATAGACCCATAGAAATGTACACTTAAATGACTAGAACGTCGAGCTTCGTCGATTTAGCCATGCCCGTCTGTTTGTTTGCAATCTAGTCTCTCAGTGTTCGAGATATCAGGATGAAATTTGGTAGGTGGATGTATTTTTATAATGCACTAATCATTTGTCGGAACCGGAATAATCGGACCACTATAACATATAGCTTCCATACAACTGATTCTTCAGATATGAGATTTTTCTCTATAACTCCTCCATTTAAGCAGTTAGGAACATGAAATTTTGCAATACTTCCGCCAATTATCAACAGAATACTTACAGTAAAAATTACAAAGATCGGGTCACTATAATCTATAGCTCCCATACAACTGATTGTTCAGATATATGATTTTTCGTTATAACTCCTCCATTTATGTAGATAGGAACATGAAATTGCGCAATATTTCCAACCATTATCAAAAGAATAATTACAATAAAAATGGCGAAGATCGGGTCGCTATAACCTATAGCCTACATACAACTGATCGTGCAGATATGAGATTTTTTGTTATAACTTCTCCATTTATGCAGCTAGGAATATGAAATTTCGTAATATTTTCACTCATTATCAACAGAAAGTTTACAGTAAAACGAACAAAGATTGAGTCACTATAACCTATTTATTACCTCCATACAACTGATTGTTCAGATATGGGGTTTTACTGTGAAACTCCTTTGTATGGATAGCTAAACCGATAAATTTACACAGTCTACTGAGAAACTCGTCAAAATCTATGCTGTTTAAGCTTTATCTCCTAACTTTTGGGCGCTTTGAGCGACCTCTAAATACTTTTGGATTTCAAAGTAAAACAAGAGCAGCGCTGTCTTCGGCTATGCCGAAGGCTTCATACCTTCCATAGACATCTGAAAATTATACTTTAACAGATTACTGCATTTGAAAAAATTTATATATTACATACATATGTATGTAAAAAATCATATCTATTTATGCTTGGTATAATTTTTATGGTTAAATTACTGACATGCTCAATTTCAAGTCCGTCCCTTCTGGCTGATGTAAGCTTTGATGTTCCCTCACGCGTATCAAGACACTTTTGTCCCATATTTCTGAAAGCTTGTAAAACCAATTTAGAATTGCACGACCCACTCCGTTGCTTATGCCAGGATTTTAACTCTCATTCCAGCACGTTTGATATATCAGATCCGCTTTTCAGCATTAAGAAAGCGATACTCTCCTCTCTCAATAAGTGTATTATTGACATAAATACATAAAATCAGCTGATGAATTTAATTCTGTAGCTGAACAGTTTTAGATCTCGACACTTAACAAACTCCTGCCTATCGTGACTCGGCACAAAAATTTAAAATATTGGTTCCGTACGTCATGCAGACTGCGCCCCTCGTGCGGATGGGCGGGAATGGAGGGTAAAAACCGTTGGGATATTATTATTATTAAACAATCAGAGGTATAAAAGATATACCTTATATAGCACCAATCTATGTGATTTTGACTGCTGTTTGATCGGTATGTAAACCGGTAACACAATTTAATGGGTTTAGCTTCCTACATGAAGGAGATATATCGAAAAAACTGGTATCTGAACAATCAGTGGTATAGGAGATAAAGCTTATACAGCATAGATTTTGACGATTTTCTCAGTAGACTGTGTAAATTTATCGCTTTTATCTGTCCATATAAAGGAGTTTCACAGTAAAACCCCATATCTGAACAATCAGTTGAATGGAGGCAATAAATATGTTATAGTGACCCGAACTTTGTTCATTTTACTGTAAATTTTCTGTTGATAATGAGTGAAAATATTGCGAAATTTCATGTTTCTACCTGCATAAAGGGAGGAGTTATAACGAAAAATCTTATATCTGAACAATCAGTTGTATGGGAGCTATAGATTATAGCCACCCGATCTTTGTAATTTTCACTGTAAGTATTCTGTTGATAATGAGTAAAAATATTGCGAAATTTCATGTTTCTACCTGCATAAAGGGAGGAGTTATAGCGAAAAATTTCATATCTGAAGAATCAGTTGTATGGGAGCTATATGTTATAGTGGCCCGATTCTTGCGATTCCGACAAATGATTAGGGTATTATAAAAATACACCTACCGAACAAATTTCATCCGGATATCTCGAAAACTGGGAGACTAGATTGCATACAAACAGACGGACATGGCTAAATCCACGACGCTCGACGTTCTGATCATTTAAGTGTACATTTCAATGGGTCTATCTCTTCTAATTGTGGTACTTACAAACATCGGAACAAAGTTATAATACCATTTCATGCTCATGAAAGGTATAAAAATAGGGGTATACCTTTTTCAATATAGAACAATCCTAGGGCGTGAGAGCATTAAAATTCTGACTTTACTGTGTATTCCTTGTAAAACTTTTTTTTTGTCAAATCTATGCACATTCGGTTTACACATTAAACAACTAAGAATTACTTCTATTTTTGATCGAAAAAATTAAAATCATAGTATAACGATTAAAAATGATCGAAAAAATAAAAATAATAAAGTAACGATTAAAGATGATCGAAAAAATAAAAATCATAATATAACGATTTAAGATGATCGAAAAAATATAAATCACAAAATAACGATTAAAAATGATTCAAAAAATAAAAATCATAAAATAACGATTATTTTTGATCGAAAATATAAAAATCATAAAATAACGATTAAAAATGATTGAAAAAATAAAAATCAAAGAATAACGATTATTTTTGATTGCAAAAATATAAATCATAAAATAACGATTATACAATGATTTCTAAATAAAAATCCTTCATGATAACGATTATTTTCGGTCCCTGCTTTCCATACAACCGTTGTTGACACGTCGACTTCGTTAATATTAGATATGTATTTTTCTGAATATCCTCGATCTTTCTTCTTTATCGCTTTCTCTGTCGACAGATTGGAATCAGGAATTCAATTTCTTCCAATAGTACATAGCCCAAGAATACCTTCGTTTGCTAAATATTCCAAAATAGGCAAAGATTTAAAGTAATTATCGAAATAGATCCTGTAGTTTTGTTGTTTGACAACATTCTCTTTACCAGTTTCAACCTATTTCGTATAAGCGGAAACACCACTCAAAACAAACAATTTTAATCCCCACTTATGATGTTTTTTGGGGTTATATGTTTTCAGCACATTTGCTCACACACAAACTTGTGTTTCTAATGAAACTTTGGCGTATGCTTTGTTCAAAGCATCAATGACTAAACGAATCTTGAAAATCTAATGAGTGTCAGGGTGACTCCTAGAAAGACATTTTGTGTCGTCATTGAAATGCAGATATTGTCTAATCTTTCCAAATTTATTAGAAGGCATGGCCTTTTTTTACGAGGAGGAGACATCAAAAGCCTGTGTACCCCGTCAGTGTGGGACTTTAACCCGAACTAAACCTCCTACCGCCCTGTACCGTATTTCCCCTCGGTACTACCGACAAGTATTTCGTCGGGAGGCGGTTGGAGTACGAAGCTCACACGTACGTTACTGTTCTAGAGTTTTCAGTTTGATAGTAATTTCTTACTACCCCCCTATCGACCATATGGGTCAGGATACTGGTTTAACTTACCAAAGTTCTTCTTCTGACTTGTTCAGCTCTTCTGAGTGTGTTCATAATTCTTGCTGCTGTATTGGAAATAGTGATGGCACGATTAATGGAATAACCGATTATAATCGGTTAGTTTCATTCGGTTGACGATTTAGTTGTATCGAAATTTTCCTTTCGATTAATCAAGCGATTAACCGATTAATTTTTAAAATAATAGAAAGAAACCATCAAAAAAATGACTACTTTACTCACACGATAATTATTAATCAAAATTACCTAAAAAAAATTGGCACTCAATAATATTAGCAACAATAAAAGTTTCCTCAATGTTATTGTGGCTTATTAACATTTTATTTTTTTATATTTTTATTGAGCTTTGTACCACCAGTGGCGTAGCCAGAATTTGGCGAAGGGGGGGATTAAAAAATTTGCATCGATAACTTAAAGTTGTGATACACAATGGCTTGAGGCGTCGCACTATAGTCAAAACACGAGTTTTTTTTTCAAAATCGTAGATATTCGCTTAGAAAAGGATAAAGGAATGAAAATTTTTTTATCGTGAAGATAATATAGGAAAACTATAGAGAACAATAACTTAACCCTCAAAATACCGTTCAAAATACACCATATATACATATATTTAATACACCATAAGCACTTTATCTGAAAGATTTCTCTTTATTTTATCTTAAGACTTGATTCTTGGGACATTGGATGCTGTACCCGAGTGGCCAGATTGGAAAAAGAAAAGCTACCTTTAAACTCTAATAACTCGTAAACTATCAGATTTCGCAAAAAAATGTATATAACAAAAATGGTTATACTGGTCGATATCTTTACGAAAGTGCAGAATTTAACCCTTTAATGCAGAGTCTGTCATATATGAAACGCTTTTTAACCCTTTCAAGGCAGA
>NW_023458563.1:15933965-15974244 GCF_013731165.1 Rhagoletis pomonella
GCAGAGTCTGTCATATATGAAACGCTTTTTAACCCTTTCAAGGCAGAGGCAAAATGCTCCTCAATATGTTTTCAACGTACTTTTTATTTATTTTTATTTTTTTATTTATTTTTTATTTTTTTATTTTTTATTATTATTTTACTATGGAAAAATTTTCTACAATTAATATCTACGTCAACATGAGAAAAAGCGCGTTCAAAAGCATATTGAGAACCTTTTTCCTCTGCCTTGAAAGGGTTAAAAAGCGTTTCATATATGACAAACTCTGCATTAAAGGGTTAAGTGCTGCGTTCCATTATCTCTTTTCTAAGCGAAGATCTACGATTTTGTAAAAAACTCGTGTTTTGCCTATAGTGCGTCGCCTGAGGGCAATCTTTCTTATATGTATGTATGTACCATTTCTAACGTTATATATTTTTTGTCTACTCGGTTATTCCCTGGAGAGTTCATGCTTTATTTAAATTTAAAAAATTAAATTACTACACCATTTTAATTAATTAGTGTGTAGTCCAGTTTTGTTTTGTAGAAGTTTCGTTAGTATACACTTCAGTTTTTACATATTGAATATATCTGCATATTTATATATTTACGCATATCTATTTACATTTATTTATGTACAAGTCTAGAAAATCTTATTACTTATAAAGCGATTTTTAATCTTCGTTACTTAACACACATTTTTTCAATTACTTCTTCTGTTGTAATCGGCACATCATTATGTACCGCTAACATCGTTAAACCATTCAGCCGCTCCTTACTTGTATAAAAAAGGGACAAATAAGATAGCATATTCCACTTGAAAAGCGCGCTATGTAAATTTTTTTTAGATTTTTAGTTTCTGGTGGGTTTTATATCCACTAACAGCAGAGTGAAAAATTTGTTTATATTCTGAAAAAAATAGCATGAAATGTTAACTCCTCTTGCAAAAGTCGCTATAATACTTATTTATACACTTTCAAATGTCTCCTCTTCGTGTGAACTTAGAAAACTGCAAGAAAACGTGGTAGTTTCGGTGCCTAGTGGAAGAGGTCGCAAAAAAGAAGCAAACCAATCTTCCTAGAGGAGAGAACGCTAAAAGCTAAAAAAAGCTAGCTATGTAAAAGTTACTGTTTCAAAACTTGCAATATTAAATTTTTAAATATAAAATTTGCAAATCTATCATACTGCAATTTTATTTTTTTAATGTTATTAGGCTCTTATTTATCCAAATTTTCAGGTAATAAAAAAAGATACAGTTCGGATGTTACTTGTTGTCGTAGACGTTTTTTTTTTTAATTTATGGTTTACTTTTATAAAATCACATAACGCTGTTTGCAAGTGGACTACTCATATATTCATTAAAAGATAATTTGTCATCCGTCTGAAATAAAAAAAAATTTTAAATCAGAAGGATAAAATAGTATTGTGTTATTAATTCAAAAGTAAATAATTGTAGTTCAATGACGAAGGGGCGGCGGATATATCCCCCCCTGGCTACGCCACTGTGTACCACGATTGTTTATTAGGAAAAATTTAAAAAGTAATAAAGTCTAAGCGGTAGAAGTTATAGCAGCTATTTCGGAGATCAGACTTCTTTTCCTAGACTTTAGCAGGGATCGAACCTGCGTAATCGATGTGCAAAGTCAGAAGCGTTAACCACTGAGCTATGTACACCCCGTAAACTCTTGTTGCTAATTCATCTTCCTTATTCAACCAACTACTATCAAGTGCAGCAGATTTGCCGCTATTTAAACTTGAAAGAGTGGTTGTTGTTGTCAATTCTATACAACCATTTGCTTATTTGCTTTAATGTATAGTTTCAGACGGGCTCTTCCTAAACTATGTATTTGTCAGTGTTATTGTGGCTTATTAACATTTTATTTTTTAATATTTTTGTTCAGCTTTGTACCACGATTGTTTACTAGGAAAAATTGAAAAAGCAACAAAGTCTAAGCGGTAGAAGTTATAGCAGCTATTTCGGAGATCACCACTTCTCCTCTTCAGACTTATTTTTTCTAGACTTCAGCAGGGATCGAATCTGCGTAATCGATGTGCAAAGTCAGAAGCGTTAACCACTGAGCTATGTACACCCCGTAAACTCTTGTTGCTAATTCATCTTCCTTATTCAATCAACTACTATCAAGTGCAGCTGATTTGCCGCTACTTAAAATTGGTAGCGTGGTAGTTGTTGCCAATTCTATACATCCATTTGCTTATTTGCTTTATTGTATAGTTTCAGACGGGCTCTTCCTAAACTATGTGTTTGTCAATGTCATTGTGGCTTATTAACGTTTTATTTTTTAGTATTTTTATTGAGCTTTGTACCACGATTGTTTTTCAGGAAAAATTGAAAAAGCAACAAAGTCTAAGTGGTAGAAGTTATAGCAGCTATTTCGGAGATCACCACATCTCCTCATCAGACTTCTTTTTTCTAGACTTCAGCAGGGATCGAACGTGTGTAATCGATGTACAAGGTCAGAAGAGTTAACCATTGAGCCATGTACACCCCGTAAACTCTTGTTGCTAATTCGTCTTCCTTATTCAACCAACTACTATCAAGTGCAGCTGATTTGACGCTATTTAAACTTGACAGCTCCACTTTACTCTAATTTCACTAGTTAGGAGACTTTTCACATTCTCGTATTCCTCCGCCATATTCTTCACTAGTCTAATGGCGTCAAAGGTTGACCTTTTCTTTCGAAAGCCAAATTGATTTGGTGATAGGCCACCACAATCTTCAATGAACGTTTTAAGACGGTTGTATATAATATGATCATGAATCTTTCCCTCCGAATATAGCATGCAGAGCGGACGGAGTGAGACGGGTCGGACAGTGGTTTATTGGGCTTCGGAAGTAGCAGTAGTTTCTGCCGTTTCCATATAATAGGAAAGTGTCCTTCTTGCACGCCTGCGTTGTACAATGCAGCGAAGTTGTCAGTGAAGGGACTAATCGATTTTTTCAGTGCCACATTAGGAATGCATTCCGGCCCCTGAAGCCTTACTGGCTCCAGTCGCTTGCGTGCTTCTCTCACCTCCTCGGTGGAAACGGGAGGTATAATTGGCCTGGGATACTGTACCATGACGTTCGTGTTCGCGAGTCCCTAATCATTTGTTTCTGCATCGTCGCAAAGCTAGAAGGCATGGTCTGTTGAATTAGATTTGTACTAGAATGGAACCCCAATGTTTGGTCACATTAGATATATGGCATAAGTTCTGTTGGAAATAGATAAAGGAAAGACTTGTATAGGAGTCTCGAGATCCAATATTCAGAGCCCAATGACTCATTTCCTGTGAAAGCCAGCTGCTGCCATTCTGTTCCGGATTCTTTTTTTCGCAGTAATATAAGCTTTTAAGGCTTTCGCCGTTAAGCGGGAGGACCTGGAATGTCTGAACTAGACGTGATCGTATCTACTTCTACCTCATGGTTGGAGTTATGTTCGTCATCGTTTAAGTAGTCTACTAAATCATCCATATAAAGTTCGACTCTTTTTTAAATTCTCCAAGCGCCAATAAACGTAAAAATTAATATGTATTATTTTTAATATTTGATCAAGTGTCGAATGTTACCAATTTTTCACTTCACTAACGAAATCGCGTCGTTTGAAACATGTAACGGCATATAGTTGGTTTTGCTTGTATTTAATTGAAATAACGGAGTGTACACTAATTTCTACAACGCTTCACCAGATTGATTTAGATAATAAGTAAGACAAATAAAAATCAAAGAAAAATTCACGTTTGATCTTATTTTAAAACTTTTTAATACTTTAATTGCATTTTCTCTGAGATTTTTCTATATTTGAGTAGTGCTCTTGCCCCCGTAGCACAGTGCTGTGGCTCCATATAAAATGTGGGCAAAAATGCAATTCTGGACGTACTTAAACGAAAACTTGTTTCCTAGTGAACTTGAGGACGCTGAATTCAAAAATGCAATTTGTTTTCATACCTTTCATATTTCTCTTTAAATGCAGTTTGAAATTCAAAAGTGAGGTGTCAAATTACAGGAATTGGTCTGTAGATGTGCAATGAAGTTTTAGTTTTTGCCATCTGTTAAAAAATGTATCCACATTATTTACCTAATTAAATGAATTGGGGGTTATATAAGGAGTGTAAAGTTTTAGAAAACTTTTACTGGTTTTGCGTTCTCGTACCCAAAAAACAAGCAAAGTAGGGGAAATTGAGAGAGCAGAATGTGAAAGAGAGCTGCAAATTTCTGCTGGAAAAATGTTTCCTCGCTAAAACTTGCAAGTAAGAGAATCAGCTGATCACAAGCACATGTTTGTAAATAAACAAAAGAAAATATGGCCTTTTTGAGTTATTTATTGCAAATTTTATTATTAATGCTAGTATACAACGAAAAAGTTAGAAAATTTAATATGCACAACGTTTGTTGTGTGTATTTTTCGCTAATTTGCTATTAATCTCCAGTTTGTTTACTTTAGTGTGTGCTGACTATGGTTGCCGTATGACATTTTTCATTTGTACCATAATTTACCTTTAAATATACCAAAATAGATTTAAAAGCAGCATGCTGAAATGTTGTTTTGCTGAAGTTTTCGGTTTTGGTAGGTTGATTGTTGAAATGAAAATTTTATAATTTTAAAGCTACACCTGTAGCTATATCTATTACATTGTTTTTGGATCCATGATATGTGTTTGGATGAGATACTCTTGTTTTTGAATGCGTCACCATGTGATATCACAAATAATTATGAGAAAAATAACTTATTCATTCCGATATAATTAATTTATATATTGAAAAGGTTTTTCTTTTCGAAAACTATTCAATTGTATAAAATGCCAAATCGGGGGAAAATGTACCAAACAAAAAATAAATTGCCAAATTAATCACCAGTTGCAACTGTGCAAGTGGTCAGCTGTTTCGAAGGTTGCAAGTTTTTGCAAATTTTGCGTTCTCGTACTTCTGTTGATATTTCATCTCTTTGAGAGCGAATGCTGCTAAATTCTCAGAACTTTTGCTGCTGGAGAATTTTGTCCTCTCAATACGAGTACACACCTATAATTGAAATGGCTTTGAAAAGGCTTCACTTTTTAACTACACGTAAAAGGGTTGCCACCTGTTTAAAAATCGAATATTCCTTAATTAAGAAAATTGGGTAGCTGAAATACATTACAACAATAGTGTAAGTGTGTGTTAGACGAAGAAAAAAGTTTGCCATATTTAGCAAGAAATAAAATGATAATGATATACGCAGTTAACATAATAGTATAAAAGCAATCAATTTATGCTGAACTTTCTTCGCAATCAGTTAAAATTTGCTGTTCAGAAAAAATTCGTTAATACTTCTTTTTATATTTTCCCTCCCTTTTTCACATTTCAGTAACATAAAGTGATAATGTAACTATTTATAATAGTAAATTTTAGTTGTTTGTATAGTATTTACCATGATAAAAAAGGTAAAAGGTTAAAATTTTTTTCAATTTTTTTTTTATGGGAATAAGGGTTTGTATGCCCCTACTGAAAGCAGATTATTTTGTAAAGTGCAAAAATGTATTATAATTTTTTTTCAACAGATAAAAGACAATACTTTTTATTTATGGAATAAAAAAATATGATTTTTAGATTTACTCCTTTAAACTTTAGTATTATTTTTATATTCAGTACAAAAAATTTGCATTTAAAATATAGCGAGTCTAAACTACAGAATTCAAATCTTTTTAACAAATTGATTTTTTTCAGTTATCTTAAACAATTTTAAACGGAAAAATCATTTAAATTGATATCTCATAAGTTGCATTTTTGACAATTTATTCCGTGTAAAGCATAAAACTGATGTGACTCTTACTAAAATATTTGGTTTAAAATGCGTCAAATTCAAGGGCCTTTTTGCTGTGTATTATTCATTTTATACAAAAATTGGGACTTGGGCCGTGATAATGGGTAAATATCCTTTCCAACAATACCAATTACGTTTATATTTGGGCAAACCAAATCTTTAATTTTTTCCCGCTCGCACAGCACTGTGCGTAGCCGAGTTTTTAGATATGCCTACTGCCACTCGGGAGGTCCATGGCTCAATTTCTGGACCCAGAAACATCAAAAACAGTTTTTGTTTTCAAATAGCGGTCGCCTCTCGGCAGACAATGGCAACCCTCCGAGTATACTTAGCCATAAAAAAGTCTCCATTTGTGTCTGAACTGGTTTTTAAACTCTCGTACTTATTTGATTCATTTCTTCAATCAGCACGCTAATGTCCTGATTTTTCAAAATTTGTTTTGATTTGTACTGAATTTTTTATTCTGAGCATTCAAAATTGTAAGAGCGAGGTTGGTACTCGGTAACTCGGTGTTCGGTAACTTTTTGCCATGTATTTGTTTGTGTAACATTATTTCACACACAGGAATTTTTAAGGTTTTTACACATCGTTACACAGTGTACTTTTTTAGGGATGTGAGTGATCAATAACACAGGCCAACAAAAATGAAAAAAAATGTTGGTGCGACAAATGTTAAAGCTATTTTTGATAGACTTTTTTGCGCTGATTTCGAGTCCGTAAGTACAAAGGATCCAACACGTACAGGTTTTGAGAAAATCGAGGTCAAAGTGTCTTTTGCAATATTTGAGAAGCTCTAGCAAAGAGTAAAAAGGTGATAGAACCTTCCACCTAGGCTTAGATTAAAGCAAGAACCCTCTACTACTATCCTTGAAAATACCATTCCTGCACATTGAATTTATGGTCACTTATAGTCATTTATTGAGCAGTAAAATTTGACTTTTGGCGAAGTTTGAGTCCCTGGCGCAAATAAACAAAAGGTGATAGGACCTTCCACTTAAGCTTAAATTAAGGCTTGAACTTTCGACTACAATCCCTAAAAATACCATCTCTTCGTCTTGACCCTAAGATCACTTATAGTCGTTTATTGAACAGCAAAAACTGATTTTGGCAGCATTTTTTTTCAATAGCACAATTTGCCAGCATTTTTTTTTATTATTCAACAAATGACTATAAATGGCCATCAAGTAAAGGTGCAGGGGTGGTATTTTCAGGGGCAGTAGCCTAGGCTTCTAGCTTTAAGTTAAGCCTAAGTGGAAGGTTCTACCACATTTTTACTCTTTGCTCGAGCTTCTCAAATATTGAAAAAAAACCGATTTTTTGACACTTTGACCACGATTTTCTCAAAATCTGTACGTGATGGAATCTTTATAATTACGGATTCGTAATCAGCTCAAAAAAGTCTATCAAAAACAGATTCAACATTTGCCGCACCAAAATCAGTGTTGCTCTGTGTAATCTATAATTTTTGAACGGGCTTAAATTTTTCTTCGCGGTTTTTTTGTTGCTAAGTAGAAAATTACCTATCGATATCCATTTTACCTTTAAAACTAAACCAAGGTCAACAATTTTTTTCACAGGTTTCGCAGATTTTTGATTATATCTGGAAAACATAAATATTAACGCGAATCTCTTTCTCTCAAACATGAAAATTCACTTAATCCTGAGACATCTTTAAATTAATGAAAACTAAAAAAGCCCAACATGAAACTAAAGGGATTTTTAAACTTAAGGACCACAATTTTTTGCATCATACTTGCTTATCTTTGCTTGCTTTGCATTACTTTGAAGTTAATAAAAAAAGTATTCGACAAAAAAAAGCGATTAGCTTTATATATGAAAATAAAGTCAGCAGTATTTTTTAATGTAATGTCACAGTCTAAAATATTAAAAAGTTTTTTGGCGCGTAATCCACCATGCTAAAAAAGGGAATATCTAGTTTTCTTCGAGCATTTTCGGTCTTATTTCATAATAAAATAAAATAGTTCCCTATACTCTTCATGATCAATGTGTTTTCGGTGGAAAGCTTTTTTTAACGTAACAGCCTTTTTGACTCCAGTGAAACCCACTTAAGTACCCCCCGCTTAAGTACCTTACCCGCTTAAGTAACTAACATTTTTGGACACCGTGAATTTTTTAATATAATCAGAAGAAAATCCCTCTCTTAAGTACCTCCCCGCTTATTTACCCAACCCGCCTAAGTACCTCAATTTTTCTTGCCCCATTTATAATTTTACTTATAATTTTCCCGTTTTAAGTGCTCTTTTAAAATTCCTTAAAATATTTACGTATTTTCAAATTCGGTAAAATAAATTCTAAAAAATCAACGGTAACTTTTAGCCACCTGAAACTTCACATTATTGCACTAAAATTGAACAGACTATAAAACTGTATACTCAAAAAACACTTCTGAGAAAAAGTTTGAAATTATGATGATTTTTTTTTAAGTGTTCTACAAAATCTTAAGTTTAGGTTTATATGGTATTTGTTAGGGAATGAACTGCATTTTAGTTCATTGAAAAATACTAAAAATTAATAAATAAACATAAGTGGCAAACAATGTCAATTTGAATTTCGTATAAAATGATATGTCCAACTTTGACTTTTTAAACAGTTTAGTTCTTGTAAAAATGACATACCATTGCACTAAATATTTTTTTTAATAAAGTTTTTCTTTACTTGTTTATGTGTTTAACTAATGGTACGATTTTGGTTTTAAACTATGTATACTTCATTGACTGTTGTTATTCAAGTATTTATGTAAGTTAACAAGAAGATGTAACTACATCAGTACTTATGTTCACTTAAGTACCCGAATCGAGGTACTTAAGCGGGTTCTTTTAAGTACCCAACCCGCCTAAGTACCTCAAAAAGCTGACATATTTGCGTCTTTGACTTTATTTAAATTATTAAAAATTTAAGTGCTCTGTTTTTGATTGCACATTGGAAAAGGTAATTCGGTTTTACCGTATGTCTAAGGATGAATTGCAATTTCCGTAGCGAAATTTTGCCAATGTTATGAACGCTTTTTATTTAAAAATGCGCGAGTGCCTTCAGCTCATTTTCAAGAATAAAATGCCCATTTGATTAGGTTTCCTAAAATATGCTATAAGGCAACTATATTTTCTGCGGTTTGTGTACTCCCCTTCTTCGTAAAATATTTCAGCCAATCAGAACTCACTTCGCAACTACATCATTGGAGGAAAACAAATTTTTGACAGCACCATGTTGTAAGCTTCTATTCTATGAACCTTGGCAAACACCAATTTCGGCCAAGCAAAGAGCACCATCTTGCTCTCCAGCATAGAGCTGGAAAACTATCGATAGTCGTGGCCATCGATAGTCGATAGACACAACCATCAATAGTACCGATAATATCGAAAATGTCGACACTATCGATAGTACTATCGATAGTTTTGATTAAAAAAGTCCAAAAATTAAACATAACAACTTTTATTGAAAATGAGATAAGAATTGCTAAAATATCTCCTTATTTATGTTAAGGAACAAAAGCTTTTCAACGATTTTCGGCTTCAAGCAGCATCTGCGCTCTTAAATTATTTGTCCTGCTTTGCTAAATACCCTTTCCGACTCACAAGATGAAACAGGTACCGCCGTCTTTTACTCTTACTGAATAATGTATGTATGAGTGAAAACTATCGATAGTGCTTACAAAACCATCGATGTTTTCGATAGTCACAAACCATCGATACTATCGATAGTGCCAGCGATAATTTTCCAGCTCTACTCCAGCAGTGATCAACGCGCACAACAACGTAGCTGGAAAACAATATCCAAAAAATAAAATTTTGAAAGTAGTCACTTCAGGTACATCTACATCGGCGCACACTGTGCCCTCTTTCAATTTTAGCCTGCTAAAAGTCCAAAATAAAATGATTCAGATGGTGATTTTTGGCATTCTGGCTGACAAATATTCGGCTACTAGGTCAATCTAATAAATTCATAAGAAAAAACAACAACAACAAAAATAATCGGTGTCAAACGTTGCTCATTGTGACGCGTTAAAATATTAATTTTTTAGCGTGGAGTTCTTCTTTTAAGTAGCAGTACTTTTTTTGCGAAGTTACTTTAAACAATTATTTATGCGTGGTTTAGTTTCAATGTTTTCTAATTTCTTTACTAAGTTTCCAAGCTGTAGTGAAGATTGATAATTTTCGATCTATTTAAACAAAAAATATTCCAAAAAGTAAGTAATTGTGAAAATATTAAGATTTTACTGGAGCAGATCTTTTGAATCTAACTTCATCCAATCTGGTGTTTATATGCAAACTAATAAGAAATATTTATACTTTTAGATTTCGTAAGCACTTTTTGCACAAGTCTGGACAAATTTTTGATTTTCATTAATAAACATGGCAGTCATCCGAAGCGCACTTTTTGACGAGTGGCTTAAATATAATGAAATTTATTTTGGATAAGGTGGGAGGAGACATTGACCATGAAAGATTAAACGAGTTTATCGGTAAGATCTGTAGTCAGTTTCGTTTAAAATGGGGCCGCTGCTTTCGTATGTAGTCCCGTTTTCTGCAGCTGCACTCCAACTGGTTGTCGCAAAGTGTGGACGTAACACCGTATTAACGTAACGTCAATATCATAGGTACATTCATTTAATAGTTATGACTTTTGGCACGCTAAAATTTAAAACGGACACACTGTGCGGCGGAGAATAATCTTTTTAGTATTCTCGCTGATATGAATGATTTTAACCAACAGGTAGTTCAAAAATGGAAGCCCCTACCTATTTATCTACGAGAACAAAGTTCTAATGCTCTGGTAGATACTCTCCTGAAACTAGTAGGGACAAATAATTTTCATGTAGCTCCGAAAATTTGAATTGAAAATTCAGGCTCAAAACGAAGATATCTTTCGTAAAATTAACAATGAGTTTGTTATGTGTAAGAAATCTTACTACACCTACCAACTTAAAAGTAGTCGCGGACTAAAAGTTGATAAAAGGCATCGAGTCCGGCGTGAACTCACAAGAGATAGAAGAGATTTGGCAAGAAGGTTTTAAGGTGCACAATGTTTTCAACATCAACAAGTAAGAAAGTCTAAGTTCGGGCGGAGCCGAATATTAAATACCCGGCGCAAGTATTAAATATATGTTTTTTCACCTTTCCGAAACCTTCCGCTAGATGGTAAGCCGGGGTGTATCAATTTTGAGTAATTAGCGTCCTTCAATTTCGAAATATTGAAGTTTCAAGCATTTCTGAAATTTACCGTTATATGAGAAGCGGCCGTTATTTTAGTCCGATTTCAATAATTTTCAACGTTTTGATTATATGTGGCAGGTACAATAACCACACCGAGTTTGGTACAAATTGGTTGAACGGTTACCAATATACATATATGTGATCATAAGTGGGCGGTGTCACGCCCATTTTCCAAAATGTTACCATAAACGTATTTCTTGGTAAAGAATTATTGCAAGCATCATAAATTAGCTTCAATATTTACTGATTTATCCAAGATTTTGTATTTCTCTAAATTACCGTTATATGGGATGTGGGCGTGGTTATTGTCCGATTTTAAAAAGTTTCGGCGATTTTTTATGCTGTACCAAGGCCAACAACTGTGCCAAGTTTAGAAGAAATTGGTGCAGCGGTTACCAAGATATACACATGTAACCATAAGTGGGCGTGGCTACGCCCATTTTCCAAAAATTTATAATATTCTTATTTTTCGTCTAAAACTTATTATAAATATCAATTTTGAGTGAATTATCTTCATTAGTTACTAAAATATCGCAGTTTTCGTATTTCTGGAAATTACCGTTATATGGGAAGTGGGCGTGGTTAAAGTCCGATTTCGCCCATTTTCAATACCAACCTACCTTGGATTAAGGGAAACCTACATACCAAATATGGTTGAGATATCTCAATTTTTGCTCAAGTTATCGTGTACACGGACGGACGGACGGACGGACAGACGGACAGACGGACGGACAGACAGACATGGCTTAATCGATTTCTTTTTTCATCCTGATCATTTATGTATACATTTGTCTATATCTATCTCGATTCGTTTTGGCTGTTACAAACAACCGTTATGTGAACAAAATTAATATACCCTTGTGCACAAGTGCGCTCGGGTATAAAAATAATGAAAACATCCCTCAACCGATGTTCAAAATAGAGCTAGAACCTGACTTTCATAACCTGAAGAAAGGGGAAGTGCATCAAATATATCAATTGCGATATCTTCTGCACTGTAAAATTTCCGCAGAAGAACCCCATAAACACTCGGCTAATTATAGGTTGCCCAGTTTATATCTCAATGAAAGAGAAAACAATTCCCAAAAATATTCCCATTAGGCATAATCACATACCAAAAAATGCTAAGCCAATGCCTGCGCCAATGACTGTTAATAATTTTACTTCTTTTGCAAAAATGCTGAAAAATACTCCTCCGATACAACTTAGTTTTGGTCAGAATAGTAGTTACCTAGAAGCTACTATAAAGTTATGCAGGAGCAAATGATGGCAATGCAGAGCATGGTACAAAATTTGATTAAAAATCAATATCTATTACTTCAAACCATTTTAGCGAAACCATGAATAATCTCAAAATTTGTTTTTGCAATGCGAACGGGCTAACACAGCATAAAAACGAACTAGAAATTTTCCTAGAGCGCTTTCATATAGACGTTTTTCTTGTATCTGAAATCCAATTTAATAACTTTCAAATTAGTGGGTACAAATTCCATGATACTAAGCATCCACAAGGGAAAGCCCGAGGTGGAACAGCCATTCTCATTCGTAACAGAATAAAGCACTATAAATTAGAATCGCAAAGTGATGAGTTAATTCATAATACTGCAATACACATTGATGACCACTTGGGTTTTTTTTTTACGAGGAGGAAGCATCCAAAGCCTGTACCCCGTCAGTGTGGGACTTTAACCCGAACTAAACCTCTTACCGTCCTGTACCGTTTTTTCCCCCCCGGTACTACCGTAAAGTATTGCGTCGGGAAGCGGTGTGAGCACTAAGCTCAATGTCAGTCCAGTCCTGATGCAGTAAGTGAAGTTGCATCTACTTGACCCGCCCCCGTATTTGTCTTATATGACGTCCTCGTTAACGTTGCAGACTGGGCACACAGGTGAGATGTCCGAACCGCTCAAAGTAGCTCCGATACACACCGTGCCCTGTCAGGAACTGCGTAACATGGAAATTGACTTCACCGTGTGTGCGCCGAACCCACTTTCCTAAATCAGGGATGAGGGTGTACGTCCATCTTCCGTGAGGGCTGTTGTCCCACCTTTCTTGCCACCTCGAAAGGGATGTGGCCTTTTCTTCTTTAATAATGTCGGCCAGAGCACATGGATGACTTTCTTTTCGTTTGGATATACGCGATGATTCTTCTGCTTGGATTTAGAAGGGTACCATGTTTGCAACCACCAATGCAGCTTATTCCGATGTCGTCTTATACGCACAGGCAACTCTAAGCGCGGACAATCGTTGCAAGGAGCTGTACAGTTTTCGGTTCGCCTTGACTTTTAAGGATTCAATCCAGACTGGCGCTGCGTACAGGAGGGTAGAATTTATCACCCTTGTAAGCACAAGTCTCCTACTGCTTCTTGGCCCACCAACGTTAGGTAGCATCCTACAAAGCGGAGTATGCATTTTGGAAGCCTTTTTTGTTATGTATTCGGCATGCGCTCCAAAGTTAAGCCTGTCATCAATTATCACACCCAGGTAGCGTATCCGACGTGATGATGTGATTCCGTGCCTTCCTACTGAAAAAGTTGCTGATTCTGGCATTTTGCGGCTGCTTATCACAACTGCCTCCGTTTTCTCCTCGGCTAGAGAAAGGTGCATCCCTTTCAGCCAATCTATGATGGTTTTAATTGCAACGTTCGCTTTGCTTTCTACCTGGGTGATGTATTTAGCTACGATCACCAGCGCTATATTATCAGCAAAGCCTATTATACTGACGCCAGTGGGGAAAAGCAGGCGAAGGACTCCGTCGTACACAATATACCATGGCGTCGGACCAAGTACCGAGCTTTGAGGCACTCCTGCTGTTACTTCATACGCTTTTCTCCCTTCCTCCGCTTCATACAAAAGAACCCTTTCACTGAGGTATAATATATATGACGGGACGGTTAGCTTCATGAGTGATCTCAGAGTATGTTCCCAGTCCGCGGTGTTGAATGCATTTTTGACATCAAGTGTGACTATGGCGCAGTATTTCTTACTACCTCCTTTCCAGCGCTTGCCAGAGATTCTATCTTTTGCAGTTTCCACAGCCTTTTTTATTGCTGCTGTGGTTGACCGCTTTTTACGGAAACCGTACTGCCGTTGCGATAACCCGTTGTTGCTTTCAGTGAACTGAAGAAGGCGATTGAGGATAACTCTCTCTAGAATCTTCCCCATGGTGTCCAAGAGGCATATTGGCCGATATGATCCAGGCAGGCCTGGGGTTTTCCCGGTTTCGGTAGCAGCACTAGGTTCTGCACTTTCCACATGTCAGGGAAGCAGCCCTGTTCTAAGCACAACTGCATTACTCGTGCAAACAGTCCTGCGTCTTCATCAATTGCCAGCTTTATAACCACGTTTGGGATGCCATCGGGACCGGGGGCCTTTCGATTTCCAATCATATTCGAGGCTGCAATGATTTCTACCGGTGTTACCTCATTTATCTCGTTAACGTTGCACGGCATTCTCGGCAAACATACTGTTTTGCTTTGAGGAAACAGGGCCCGAGTAATTTCCCTTAGCAATATGGGGCATTTTGGCTGCAGAGGCTTGGAAATTTTAGACATTACGACCCTGTATGCGGTGCCCCAGGGATTTGTGTCTGCATCATCGCAAAGCTCTTTGAATGCGTCAACTTTGCTTCTTTTTATTTCTTAAGCTTTTTCCTTAAGTCTTTATACTTCTTCTGGCGTTCTTCAAAACCCTCACTAATTCTCACTCTTTGAGATCGCCTTCTAGCATGCAGGCAGTTAGCTCTCAACTCCTTAATTTTGTCATTCCACCAGTAGACTGGCTTTCGCTTCGTAGCGGTTCCTTTTCTAGACATGGACGCGTCGCAGCCTTTGCAGACTGTGGCCACAAGGTTTTCAGCTGCGTCTTTAGCCGAACAGCTCTCTCTACTAATCCCGGCAAACTCCTTGAATACTAATCTGAAAAGGTTCTCATCTAATGTATATGCGTTCCATCCTTGACGCCTAGTCCATGAAAACGGCGATACAGGGCTTGTTACCGTGGATTTTGTCTCAAAGATGATGGCTTGGTGGTCGCTGTGGGTGTAATGTTTGCTGACCCGCCATTTTGTTTGCCTTGCCAATGCGCTGCTACTAAAAGTAATGTCTACGATTGAGCTTTTCCATCCCTTTCAAAAGGTGCTGATTCTACCTTCGTTAAGAAGTATCAAGTCCAACACTGCGAAGGTTGCAAGCACGGCTGCGCCTTTGCTGTTGGTTCTTCTACTTCCCCACTCCGTTGCCCAGGCGTTGAAGTCGCCCGCAATAATTACTAGGTGTCTTGATGCTGTCGAGTATACGACGTCATTGAGATAATTTTGGAACTCATGTTGCGTCCAACTCGGAGGAGCATAGCGGCTGCATATGTGAATGCCTCTAATCTTTACCCAGACAAAGCCAAGATGAGAAGTGCTTGTATCTATCTCCTGAAAGTGGTGGTTACCGCACGCCCAAATCGCCGCCCGATGTGATGTGTCAGTCGCCCATCTATCCGATGTTGGAATTTTATACGGCTCAGAAATAACAGCCACGTCTGCTTCCGTTTCGATCACCGTCTGCTTTAACAGGTCATAGGCCGCCTCACAGTGTTTTAGATTTATCTGCAGGACTCTCATTTTGCTGCCGCTCCTACTGCACGTTTGTTGGCTGGGCACCTGCTACTACCGGTTATGTGACCGACGTTTTCCTCTTTGTGTTGCTTACACAGTAAGCATGTTGCCTCTTTCTTGCAGTCTTTCGCCTTGTGGTTTTCTTCACCGCATCTCTGGCATAGTAAGAAGCGGTCGCAGTTGTTGCAGTCCTTGGCTACGTGCCCAAGGTCAAAACACCGAAAACATTTTGTTGGCTGTATTAGCTTGCGCACCCGACACACAACCCAACCGATTTTTATTTTGCCTCTAGCTAGCAGAGAGTTTGCAGCGGACACCGGAAGGCTAATTATGGCTGTTTGAGTATTTCCGTATGCTCTGCATTCGTTTTTAACCGCCGTCGCTGTCAGATTTAGTAGGTCGAGATTAGTAGACACAGAATTCACTATGTCCGCCGGCGTTGTGATCTCTTCTAGATCCTTGATCTCCAGAGCCATCTCGTGCGTGACCATTTTTACTTCATCTGCGTTTTCCAAAGCTTTGCCCACGATGTCTCGATAACGAGCGTTATCGGCTACTCCTTTCGACCCAAGCTCAAGCAGCATGTCTCCTTTTTGGGTCTTGCGGACGCACTTTACCTTTTCCCCCAATTCCACTAGGTTTGGGTCTGCCTTTATTATTTTAAGGATATCAGCATATGAACCTTTTCCCTTATTTGTGATCATGTATGCATCTGGCTTTGCTTTTGCTTTTTTAAATTTTGGTACAGAGCTGGTTTCATCATCTACCCTCACCTTCTTGTTTGCTGAATTCACGGTCTGCCTCTTCCGGTGGCGTGCTTCTTCCCATTTGCCATCGCTGCTCGCGTCTGTTGGGTGTGTAGCGCTTTGCAGGTCCAATTCCATGGCGCTAGGAGAGAAAATTCGCTAACGCTTCTTTGTTGGGGAGGAATAAGAATTCGCTGCTATGTTAGCCTCATTGGTACTCCGTGAGCGTTTCCCATTTCCACTGCCCTCTACGTCCTTTGTTTGCGTAGATTTTGTATCGCATCGCATGTTCACAATGGTTGTGAGTGCGTTATCCGAACTAGCACGTTTTATTAGCGATTGTGGACACCACATTTCTCATCTGTTGGTTCACATGCCTTTGCGATTCTATCATTTTCCTTAGCTTCTCAATTTTGGAGTTTAGTGCGCACAGAGCGCCGCTGCTTTCATTATTTTGTGTGAGACTTGATTTACCCGAACTCCCACTCTGACTATTAGATGAGTTAACACCTATACTATTTAAAGGGCTCACTTGTGCGTTGCGCTCATTTGAACCGCTTTTATTTTGGCCGATCGAAGCACATGAGGAACGCATACGCGTTCAGGGGATCTAGCCGTTTTTGTGCTCTTCGTAAATGGCGAAGAAAAAGCCACATCTTCTAGTATCTGGACGTTAACCCCAGCTGGAGACTGCATATTTTCTACACGTGACTGTATATTCTCCTTGAAAGCACGGTTGTTGTGTCTTTCACCGCGCTGGGGTGGATCGCCATCCATTCTCCCCTTAGCGGGTTTCTGCGTGCTAGCTGACTAAGCTTTGTCACTATAATGGTTTGTGTCCTTGCTAACCAAGCTTTTGCCACTATCTGGGTGAACACGCTCACTCAGGAACAGCTGATTTGCCGAAATTTTCGCGCCTTCTCTCCGTTTTCACACTTTACATCAGCTTTTCACTTTTTGCCTTGAATTTGGAAGCTTATAGCTCACTTACACAAGCGGACATGCCTCTGTTTTAGCCCGCGATCGAGTCCTGTGTTAGTTTTCCACGCTTTGAAACCTTACGAACGTATTTCTCCGGGTAATTTCTTATTTCCACAAACAAATTTTTGGAGCTTTATGTTAACACGTCCTACTTCGCGCACGTATATAACATAACACCACTTGGGTTGCCTTACTGTATCTGCTATATACTGCCCCCCTCGTCATAATATAATAGAAAAAGAATTTGATTACTTTTTCCTAACGTTTGGCAGTAAGTTTATTGTATCAGGAGATTACAATGCCAAACATACATACTGGGATCTAGATTGATTACACCAAAGGTTAGAAATCTATATAAAGTAATCTACTGGTCAGCCAACGTATTGGTCATCTGACCCTTATTGACTTTGGTGTACAAATGGTATTGCGCGACACCAAGTTAATACAGAAGCATTATTTGATCTCTCTTCAGATCATTCTCCCTGCCACATAACATTATCAATGTTTCTTAATTACGACGAAAAACAAAAAGATCTTATAAATAAGCACACAAACTGGTTAAAATACAAAAAGTATGTCAGTTCGCACATTGACCCGCAAATTCTTATTCGGACCAGGAATGATATCGACAGGGCAGCTGGAAATCTCACAAATGTAATAGTTAAGATATTAAACATCGCAGTTCTTACTGCCCTGGCCTGCACACCGCAAACATTCATAACTTAATAAGTAAAAATCGCAAATTAAGAAGGGAATTTCAAAGAATTCGTTCTCCTAAGCTTAAACAGGAGCTGAATGCGTGTACAAAGGAATTACGTATTCTGTTGCAGGCAGAAAAAGAAAGAACGCAGTCTACCTCGAAACAGACTGACTACTCCCTTTGGCGAACACTGAAGCATGTGAAGAGGCCCTTTCTTCGAGAAGCACCATTACGTACTCAGAACGGAATCTGGGCGAGCAATGATGAGGATAAAGCAAACGCTTTCATCTGCATCTTTCACAAGTCTTTAGACCATATGAAGGCGCTCATCCTTCCAATAATTCAATACCCCCCCGAAAGCCTTACCACAAATATGGCTATAGGAAATAAATCTAAATTAAGCCTAGAAAACAATATGTTGATTTTTAATATGATGATTAAGTCATGTTGGGCATATGGAATTGGGCTTTGGGACACAGCGTGTAATTCCATTTTGAACTGACTTCAAAGACTGCAGCAGAAAATTTTACGCGCCATATGTGGAGCACCGGGGTACATAACAAATACCCATATCCAAAAAGATCTTAATGTAAATACGGTGCATGAAGACATAAGAGGACTAAGCACCAGTTACTCAGTACGCTTAATGAACCATCCAAATCGACTAGCGAGAGATCTTTTTAGCCCGAGATACGCAAGAAGATTAAAAAGAAAGGATTTCTTCGATATTACGAAATGATCAGCAATATAATCTATGTGGATATCCGCAACATATCATTGTCGGATTTGGAACTCGTCCTTTCATACCGATCACCCAACACCAGTGTCAGTGCGGCTCGGAAACTTGTCCTTTCTGACCGAAAACAGCCTACTGGATAGTAATTACTTAAATATAGAGAAGCGAAGGCGCGGCGCGGAAACTAGTCCTTTCCACCCGCCTAGGCAGTGCGGCTCTGGAATTCGTTCAAGGCGCGCCTGCCCAGCACGATATCCAGCGATCCTGCTGCTTGGAATCTTGTCCATTCCGACAGCCGCAAAAACCGCAACAGCTACAACAATTGCAATAAATATATATGTAAACAAGTAAGAAAGTCTAAGTTCGGGCGGAGCCGAACATTAAATACCAGGCGCAAGTATTAAATATATGATTTTCACCTTTCCGAAAGCTACCGCTACATGGTAAGCCGGGGTGTATCAATTTTGAGTAAATTAGCGTCCTTAAATTTTGAAATATTGAAGTTTCAAGCATTTCTGAAATTTGCCGTTATATTAAAAGCGGCCTCAATTTTGGTCCGATTTCAATAATAACAACGTTTTGCTTTTATGTGGCAAGCACAATAACCATGCCAAGTTTGGTACAAATTGGTAGAACGGTTACCGAGATACATATATGTCATCATAAGTGGGCGGAGCCGCGACCATTTTTTCAAAATTTTATCATAAACTTATTTCTTGTAAAGAATTGTTGCAAGCATTAATTTTGAATAAATTAGCTTTAATATTTACTGATTTATCGAAGATATTGTATTTCTCCAAATTACCGTTATATGGGATGTGGGCGTGGTTGTTGTCCGATTTTCAAAATTTTCAGCCATTTGGTATGCTGTACCAAGTCCACGTGCCAAGTTTCGAAGAAATTGGTGCAGCGGTTACCAAGTTATACACATGTAACCATTAGTGAGCGTGGCTACGCCCATATTTTAAAAATTTATAATATTCTAATTTTTCGTCTAAAAATTATTGTGAATATCAATTTTGAGTGAATAATCGTCAGTAGTTACTAAAATATCGCAGTTGTCGTATTTCTGAAAATTACCGTTATATGGGAGGTAGGAGTGGTTATTGTCCGATTTTGCCGATTTTCAATACCATCTGTCCTACGCCCGAAAGAAGTGCACGTACAAAGTTTCGTTAAGATATCTCAATTTTTACTCGAGTTATCGTGTGCACAGACGGACGGACGGACAGACAGTCACCGCTTAATCGATTTATCTTTTCATTCTGATCATTTATGTATGTACATATAAATTTGTCTATGTCTATCTCGATTCGTTTTGCCTGTTACAAACAACCGTTATGTGAACAAAGTTGTGCACAAGTGCGCTTCGGTGTAAAAATACAAAAATTTCTAAGCATTACCGCAGAAATTTTAATTTTAATGGTAGTTTGTAAGATTTGAAAACTTATTGTCAGTTTCGAAAGAAAGATTCAATAAATAAATACATATTATACAAAAAAAATTAGAAGAATCATTTGAGGCACTCATGTCACAGCGGCCACCTCTGTGCGCGACCTCTCAGGATTTGGATGAAAGTTGTAGAGATTGAAGGTCTAGGTGACATGAATATATGTGCAGCATATTTTGCCGATATGACGTAGGGTTGCCTATTTACACGGGACTTAAATTTTAAGAAAACGTCATCAATACCTTTCTTTAACCCATTTGCGGCCGCTACCAGAAATCGAAGTATTTTTATAATTTCCTTTCAAGGGCGTGGGGTTAGAACCTTCATCAAGAAAAATGATCAATTTCATCCAAATCCGACCAACCGATTTCTAGATATAGACTGGTCGAAAAATCGACCGCTGGCCACAAATCGTCAAGTAGGTGAAATACCTACATGTTTTGTTTTAATTACATGTATAAAAAATGTAAAACTTAAACTCAAACTTTCTGCTTTTTTTTTGAAGAAAATGCATTACTTGTTATAATATACCCATAAACTGATACATATATTCTTATGAAAATTTAAAACTTTTGATGATATTCATCGAAACATTTAGTATGTAAATAAACGTTACACTTTTTGCAAGTAAAAATAGTATGTTTCTTGCATAACTTACAGCGTCGATATTTATTTTCAAGACTTCTCATGACGGCGTGTATACTTTCATTGATCCGCGGAAGATTTGACGGATGTTCTGGGTTTCCAACTTCATCGTGATTTCCATCGTCGTCCTTCTTGTCGTACGTTAACAATTGATTTGTGACTTCAGAACGAAAATCAATTTGCGAAAGAGGCTTTGTCTTTTGGATTTTTGCTACTATACAATGCACCTTCCATGCGTTTACAGCTCTGATTATGCATACTTCGCATAACTTCGCATAACCATTTGTACCAGTGCAATAAAATTGTGACTTAAGAAACTGTGAAGCAAAATCTAAACTAAACAGTTTGGTAAGTTTTTGAAAGTTCTGCTAATTTCTGGGTAATGGAACACATACAAAATACATACAAATATCATACGAAATTACAGTTTGAAGGTTATGCGAAGTTGTGCGAAGTTATGCGAAGTATGCATAATCAGACCATACCATTGCGTCCATATTGGCCACCACTATTTTTTTCCTCGTATACATATCCGATAGTTGGCCACAGCGCACAGTGTCACGGCAGTGGCCAAAAATTATATATGTGAACATTCAAATTTCCAAAAGTTTTTTTCTTTATTAACAAATAAACACTTAAATTAGATGAAATCCAAAATTTTTCCTGGATATGTGAACTGGTATTTTTTTTATAGTAGTTCAATTTTGATAGTTGTTAACCATGTAGTATCATCATTGAAAAATCTGGAATTTTACATAGTTTTCAAACGCTGTTATTTCAAATACTTAATGTAACTGTCGGTAAAAATTGTAATAGATTGTCAAATTTAAGTACCAATTAATATGGCAACACTCGTTTTGTTGACAAATATTGATCATAAGAAGAGAACAGTTAGCTGAAAGATATGTCTAAATCAAAGTGAAAGCGAACCGCTTGTTTAGAAGACAATAAAAAAAACACATCAAAACACTTCTCCAATATTTTGATATTTAGTGCGAAAAATTGTGTATTTAAATATATATAAATCTCAACTGCGATGGTATGCGATTTTATTTTTTATGAATATTTTTCAGTGTCTACCCCATTGAAGGTACGCGATATTTTCAACAAATGGTTAGAAATGAAGCAATGTAAAAATAGCCTTATCGTTTATGAAATAAACGAATTTGTGGAAAATCATTTGCGTAGATCATTACACTGCACAGAGGAAACAAAAATCAAGTTTACGATTTTGAAATTTAGCACTAATTGGGAAAAGTATGGACGGAAAAAAGACTTATTTGAAAAACACTGTAATAACTGGCTGGATAGTGAAATATTCTATGGGGATTCTATTTGTGTTGTAAGTAAATCAGTTCTTGGCGTCAATCAAAGATAAAATAGGTCTGTTATTTTTTTTAGGAACCGAGTTCAAGCTTTGTTAGAGGTCGGCCACGTGTGTCTTTCGAAGAAGCATCACATCGAACTAAGCGAAGACGTGTTGATGAACTTGTTGTGTCAACCTCTGCTGAAGCTCTTAAAAAAGCAGCAGAAAAAATTTCAGAATGAAGTAACAGTGGAACTCTTTCAGTGGAAAAGGTGTTAGCATTGTACGTGGATATGGATATCTCTTATAGGGAATACAACATGATGAGAAACGTTGTTAATGGTGTACATAAAAATTTTTTTCCGTCCTATTACTCTATTGTAGAAGCTAAAAAAAAACTTATTCCAGACGGAATTGAAGTTTCGGAAACGTCAGTACATGTTCCATTACTGGCAATTTTGGATAAAACTTCAAACAGCATTTTGAAGAAGTTAGAATTTGGTGCTCAAAGTGATGTTATTTTAGAGTGCAAGTGGGGATTTGATGGTAGTAGCGGTCATAGCGTATATAAACAAAAATTTGAAAGCCAAGACGCTACTGACGAGTTTTTGTTTGTTACATCTTTCGTACCATTACGTATAGTGGAAGCCAAAAATGAAAAAAATTGTGTGGCAAAACAGCAAACACTCTTCTCAAAGGCTATGTAGACCTCTGAAAATATTATTTGCTAAAGAAAATCCTAAACTTATAATGGAAGTAAAAGACAACATACAGCGTGAAATAGAAAATTTAACTACATACGTCTATAATAATGATAAAAAGAAAATTAACGTTCAGTATCGCTTAAAATTAACTATGATCGACGGGGCTGTGTTAAATGCTATACATGGGCATAAGAGTTGTGCGACTTGTCTTCTGTGTGGAGCTAAACCTACACAAATGAATACCGAATTAGTTCTTGAAAGAAAAGTCAAGGAAAGTTGCTACGAATATGGTATATCGACCTTACATGCATGGATAAAATTTTTTGAATGCATTATTCACATTGCATATAAACTACCTATTAAGTCTTGGCGTATAGTGGATGAAAAAAAATAAGCAGGTAGTGATGGAAAACAAAAAGAGGATTCAAGATCAATTCAAGAATGAAATTGGGCTTATTATTGATATGGTTAAAACAGGATATGGCACATCGAATGATGGAAACACGGCCAGACGCTTCTTTTCAAATATTGAACAAGCGGCTCAGATAACAGGTGTTGATAAAACTTTAATAAACAACTGCTCTGTTATTTTAAGAACATTTTCCAGCGGACTGCACATAAATGTTACAAACTCTGAAAAGCTATTAAAAGAAACATTTATTTTATATAATAAGCTATATCCCTGGTACTACATGCCTGTTACTGTGCACAAAGTTTTAGTTCACGGTATTAATTACATCAAGTATTCAAATATACCAATTGGAATGTTATCGGAGGAGGCCATAGAGTCCTGTCACAAAGTAATTCGAAATAATAGACTGAGGCATACAAGAAAGGCGAGTAGAGTTGACTCCAATAGGGATCTAATACATTACCTAATTCTGCAGTCATAGCCAGATATTTCGATGAACAGTAAAAAAAAATTTTTAAGAAGATATGATCTAAATGAAATAAAAGATTTTGTTTTTGTGGAAGATGAAAGCATCATATCTGAGGATGATTTCTGCGATAACATTGAAGATATTGGCGATGATAATAGTAAATAAGAAATATTCTTTGCTTGTCTAAAACTAAAAATAAAGTTTATGTTTAAGCTAATTACATGAAATTATTCGAATTTTTTACTTCAGGATATATGGGAGGTGGGCGTGTCCTTTGAGATAATTCCATATAATTAAACACAGTTATCAGTTATATATCAGAGACAAATCGAGCCAAATTTGGTTCAATTCCAACAACAATTTTGGAAAATATAAGTTTTTTTCATTTCAGGATATATGGGAGGTGGGCGTGTCCTTGGGCTGATTTTCTCAAAACTTAGTTTTTTTCTTAGTCTACTTACGTTAAGTATCTGTACCAATTTTCATTTACCTACTATAACTCCTTCTATTTTTGGCCAACGCTTATATGAAGTCGCGACACTGTGCAGCGTTATCATGAAGATCCACGCCACCCATGCCATAATTATATTCCTGAATTACTTTCCGCTGTGGAATTATTAAGGGCTTCTTTTGCTTGCGGCAATACCTTTTAGCAGATACCATTGGTTCGACTATGGAATTATTAGTAATAACATTAACAACGGCATTATCGTGCCACCGAACTGCCAGTATTTCTTGTCGACCATCAAGCAATTGATCGAATTCCCCGCGTGTTTCCTTTTTTAGATTTCTCAAAAGAGCCTTTGCCATTCTATTTTCTCGTATAGTACCGTAGCAAAAAATCTACGCTCTTTCAATAGGCACATCAGATGATAAAAAGAAAAAAAATTGTCACTGAAAATAGTGTGGCAATCGGGGTCAGATACGTTTGCAAGCAAATCCAAAACAGTTTGTGCTCCTAGACCAATGTTCTTATCGTGATATACTAGAAAATAAATATCCACTTTCTGAACATAAACACCATGCCTTAAATCCAAAACGAATCGGCTTTCCTTTGATAAACATTCTGCAAGAGTGTCGTCCAAAGTAATTGATCATCTGTTCATCTACAGAAAGAATATAGCTGAAATCTCCGAACTGCATAAATTTCTTATTTAAAGCATCAATAACTGGACGAACTTTGGCAAAGCGATCTTCTGTATTCAAATCGGTATTATCCGCGAGATGTAGAAAGCGTTTAATTATTTTGAAGCGATTGCGACTCATTGCTTGTTTCACAATTGTTATGCCCATGTCTGGTCGAACAGACCAATAGTGATCAATATGTGGCAAGGTATGATACCCAGAAATGTATAAAATACCAATAAACCTACGTATTTCTACTGTTGTGACGTTGATGGCTGCGTTAAGTTGATTTGCGTACTCATTGGTGAAATTCGTAATTTCTGTTATAATGAATTTATCAAAATACAACGCAAAAATTTCATACGGATAGTGAATTAATCTCTTACCAATTTCTGCATAAATTTCTTCCAATTTATTAGCTTCGTTGTTTACAGGTGCTCTGCTATATTGATAATTTCTGGGTTTTCGCCATATGGGGATATCAAAATCTGACTTCCTCTTAACTCCGCCAGAGTTCGTTTGTCTTCAATGTGCACTAGATGTTGATGGCTTTTCAACTCCACTCTGTTCCAACTCGATATTACCAGCGATTTCACTTAAGTAAACATCGTTTTTGTCATTTAAATTGATCTGGTCATCGTCCAAATCTTCCTAATCGGTGACAAAATCCACATTAGGAGGAGGAATGTATACGACGTCGACGTCTTTTGCATTCGCGACACCTTGATCATCCTCTTCATCAGAAGATGGCTCATTTAGAATGGCCATGTTTTCAGACATTTTTACTGATTTACGAATTCGCATTTTTAAGCCAAAATTATTGAATAACTTTCAAAAGCGTTTACCATGCAATCTGAAGAACCTTCTCTTACAAATTGCAAAATAAAACTAAATATATTGGGGGAAATCCCTTTTTAAAATCATATGCAAACGTGGACACTACCGCAAACCATCGTTTGCTAAAAGTGAGAATGTGTTGGTGTGCTTATTTAATTTCGCTCTTTGAGCGTGTGCTCATTCTCTGCTCATGCATGATCATATGTAACGATTCATAGAGTGAGGCAAATATATCGTACAAGAGTTGCCAGAATTAAAATAAAAAAGTAGTATATTGGAAAACATTTTAGGACTGATCATTACATATTTCATATAATTAAGACACACGCGTATTTTTTCACTGAACATAAATTATAATTGTGGTAAAAATAATGTTAGTCTACTTGACGTGTTCTGGCCAGTGGTCGATTAATCGACCACTTAGAAGTACGTGCCTCTGAAAGACAGAAAATTAAAACAAATTAGACTGATTCCTTTCGATTTGAATAAATTACACTTTTATTTTTATTGTTGCTTTTTTAGTTTCCCATTCTTTGGTTGTTTTCAGTTTACAAAAGAACATACAAAAAAATGATTTTTTTAACTTTTTACTAAATTCTTAATAAAACATTTTGTTCAAAAATAGCTATCCTTCCAACATCAAATAAATACTAGATTTAATTATTCTGTAAACAGATAAAACATATGTCAATTAAATTTAGAAATATAAGCCTGGAAATTTGTTGGTCGAAAAATCGACCAAGTGCCGAATATGGGTTAAAGTGCTGTATCTTGGAAACCTTTTAACGAAACTTAATGATAAAAATTTATTTCTTCCGCCTTATTTCCGGCTTTAATTGTACATTTTTTACATTCATGTGCAACGTATAAAAAACAAAAAAAAATGAAGTAAAAATTTTTCTTGCTGATTTTTTTTTTTGATTATAGCATTTCTAAAAATTTTTCTTTTTACATAAAAACATTATCTTTAACGTCAACTTTAAGCACCCAAATGGGTGTAATGGGCTACTTATGCGTATGGACTCTAGATCGTCGACCGCTCAAGCAATATGATAAATAGACATAGAAATTGTATGAAATTGTACATTTTTGAAAGAGGAGAGGTGTGTAAAAAACAAAAACAATATGAATAAATGATACTACCTTTACTAAAGGTCTGAAATCATGAAAATCCCTTCATGGAAATGGCAGAATTGAACTTTGTTGCAAATTCACATGGGAAATCTGCTTACGACGTGCTTGGAGGAAATTTTAAGAGACTAGCAGCTGGAGCAAGTCTTCAACTCCCTCTACCGATGGGGTGCTGTATGTTTCCAATGGGATGCCTGTAAAAAATAACCGCAACTAACTTTTCAGTGGACTTTATTTCGACTATGACTACGAGCCAATTACTTTAGTCCTATTTTAAGCTAGTTTAAAAGGTTAAATAGCATGAAGTAAGGGAACTTCATATTTTTATTTAACGAGTCTTTAAATCAATAATTTATTTTTTTCGTTTTAGTTCTTATTGTAATAAAAGCGTGTTGTTGTTTTTTTAACTATAATTTTATTACTCATTAGGTTTTTTTTCGGAAAGGTGTGTATTTCCTTTTTCTTGTTTTAATAAAAGGACTAACCTTGAAGCTATCATTGGAGGTTTAATATCCTTTTGCAATGAATCCGAAACATCAACAACATCAACATCAACAACACTCATTGCAAACGAATATTAGACACACACAAGGTTAGTCCATTTAAAATATTAATTACTTTTACTTAACTTACAACTTAAATCGAGAAAATTGCTTCTATTGATAAAGTTTGAAGGACGAAATTCGAGGATGTTATCCAGTCTATATGAGTCTTTAACATATAATTTTTTCAAATACAAATTTTGCGAAATTTCAAGGATAAAATTGTAAAAGGACAGTTTCAATACTTACCAGGCTTATGCACCAAAAAATTGAATCTGCTTAAATTCTACAGAATTTCCTCTTTAATTTGATACCCATACTTCTTCCCTCAGCACATTTCACTGAATGTTTTAAATCATTTTTGAATTATTGACGTCAGAGTGAAAAACTAAAAACGCAAGTTTACTATATTTGGCCCATATTCACTACAGTTCGGCTTTTTTCATATGATTCAACTGGTTTCTCCATGCTCACTGATTTATATTTTCGAATTAGTTCATCATCAACCCAGTTTTTTGTTTAATTGATGACAGAAAATAAACGAGTTTCGATACGTGGGTCACAAAATATTGCAAAAATGAAGCATTGCGGGACGATGCGGGAAGTGAAACGATATGTAAGCATTGGGAATGTTAATTTTTTCGATTTTTACGATCCCGGGATTTTCGCGATGTCGTTGGTTGAATCCCGGGATCCCGGGAAATTTATCCGTATATGAAAAGTGGGAGTAATGTTAGTCCGATTATGTGGTAAGCGAAATAATCGTACCAAGTTTGGTACAAATTGGTCGAATGGTTACCGAGATATACATATCTGGTCATAAGTAGGCGGTACCACGCCCATTTTCCAAAATTTCATCATAAACGTGTTTTTGCTAAAGAATTATCGCAAACATCAATTTTGAATAAATGAGCTTCTGTATGTACTGAATTATCGAAGATTTCGCATTTCTCAAAATTGCCGTTATATGGGATGTGGGCGTGGTTATTTTCCGATTTTTAAAATTTTCAGCCGTTCGGTATGTTGTACTAAGACTAACAACTGTGCCAAGTTTGAGAGAAATCGGTGTAGCGGTTACCAAGATATATACATGTAATCATAATTCCAATTCCAAATATCAATTTTGAGTGAATAAGCTTCAGTATTTACTAAAATAACACAGTTTTCGAATTTCTGTAAACTACCGTTATATGGGAAGTGGGCGTGGTTACCGCCCGATTTCGCCTATTTTGAATACCAACCTACCCTGGGTAGTACAGGAGCTATCAACGTCAAGAAAACAGGAATTTCAGGACAGCTGGTTTTTTGATAATGGCATCTCTCTCACTCCCTCGGTTAGCGTGGTGGCCATCTGGCAGTCGGTAATGGTTGCGTTGACTAGTACGCATCGCTTATGTATATCTTTTAAGAAATGTAGCAAATGAAAGGTAGAAAAACTCCCCATAAACAGTATATATCTGTGTTCATATGGAATAGTAGCTTATGTCGAAAGGCTGGCTTTAGTATAATGCGGCATTGGTAGCATACGATTGCGAATGAGCCACTCGCGCCGAGCTGATGAAGAACTTTTGGAAAATAAACGTGCAAGAAATAGTTCCGATACTACTAAAATTATTATGTTATTTAAAGGATGAAGGGAATGCAGCATTATACTAAAGCCAGCTTCTCGACATAAGCTACTATTCCATACGAACACATATATAAATATCAGTTTTCTATAAACTTAGTAGTTTCTGAGAAATTTATTAATCATTAAAGATTTTTTCTATTTTTATGAAAAAATTAAAAAAAACTCTAAATTTAACAGGGAAAAAATTTAAGAAAGATCAGATTTTTTGTCAAATTTTTCATTTGTGTTAAAGCATATATGTAATACTCCTATATTGGCAGTAAGAGCTAGTACCGTCCGAAAACACTACAGTACAGATATATCAATAAACACGTACGAAAGAAAAGGAACACATACGTTTATAAATAAACATGTACACAACACATATACAAAAACGGCATTCAAGTACACGATACATTGACAAAAACGGTACTAGACTGTCTCGCTTTGATTTCGGAATGCTTACACATTGAGAAGTTAGGTTACTACCAATATAGAAGTATTACATATATGTGTTAAAGCCTGTTCTTTTATAAAAACAAAAAAAAAAACAAGTAAGAAAGTCTAAGTTCGGGCGGAGCCGAACATTAAATACCCGGCGCAAGTATTAAATATATGTTTTCCACCTTTCCGAAAGTTACCGCTACATGATAAGCCGGGGTGTATACATTTTAAGTAAATTAGCGTTCTTAAATTTCGAAATATTGAAATTTCAAGCATATCTGAAATTTACCGTTATATGAAAAGCGGCCTCAATTTTAGTCCGATTTCAACAATTTTCAACGGTTTGCTTTTATGTGGCAAGCACAATAACCATACCGAGCTTGGTACAAATTGCTAGAACGGTTAGCGAGATACATATATGTGATCACAAGTGGGCGGTGCTACGCCCATTTTCCAAAATTTTGTCATAAACGTATTTCTTGGTAAAGAATTGTTGCAATCATCAATTTTGAATAAATTAGCTTCAATATTTACTGAAAGAGAAATTACCGTTATATGGGATGTGGGCGTGGTTATTGTCTGATTTTAGAAATATTCGGCCAGTTGGTATGCTGTACCAGGACCAACAACTGTGCCAAGTTTGGAATTGGTGTAGCGGTTACCAAGATATACACATGTAACCATAAGTGGGCGTGGCTACGTCCTTTTGCCAAAATTTTGTAATATTCTTATTTTTCGTCTAAAACTCACTGCAAATATCAATTTTGAGTGAATTATCTTCAGTAGTTACTAAAATATCGCAGTTTTCGTTTTTCTGAAAATTACCGTTATATGGGAGGTAGGCGTGGTTATTGTCCGATTTTTAAAATTTTCAGCCATTTAGTATGCTGTACTAAGGCCAAGAACTGTGCCAAGTTTGGAAGAAATTGGTGCAGCGGTTACCAATATATACACATGTAACCATAAGTGGGCGTGGCTACGCCCATTTTCCAAAAATTTATAATATTCATATTTTCCGTCTGAAACTCATTGTAAGTATCAATTTTTAGTGAATTATCTTCAGTAGTTACTAAAATATCGCAGTTTTCGTATTTCTTAAAATTACCGTTATATGGGAGGTAGGCGTGGTTATTATCCGATTTCGCCCATTTTCAATACCATCCGTCCCACGCCCAAAAGAAGTTCACGTACCAAGTTTCGTTAAGATATCTCAATTTTTACTCGAGTTATCGTGTGCACAGACGGACGGACGGACGGACGGACTGACGGGCAGACAGTCACCGCTTAATTGATTTCTCTTTTCATTCTGATCATTTATGTAAACATTTGTCTATATCTATCTCGATTCGTTTTGCCTGTTACAAACAACCGTTATGTGAACAAAGTTATAATACCCTTGTGCACAAGTGCGCTCGGGTATAAAAACAAGACGTAATTTGAAAAGAAGAAAATCGGTGGATGAATAAAAAAGTATGATGTATGAGCAGCAAAGAATGTTACTCATACGCCATGTACGATTATGTACATACATTTTGCGCATTTTCATATGGCCATTTACAAATTTGTATTCACATATGGGTATTTCCATATGTCGCATACGTGACAGTCGTACGTTTCAATGTGATACAAACAATGAATACCATTTGTTTTCTTTAACTTTTTTGGGCCATTGTATAGCACATAATTAGCTCTACATTTAAACGAAAAATGAAAACAATCGAACTGCTTGGTCCTGAAATATACGCATTTAAAGAGAGTGTCGTTACGTGACAAAAAATGGAAGTAGATTTTTTCTTTTCTTACAAAATCGAAAAACTCAGCGAATTGTGGATGGCTATTTTCATGAAACTTATTTTAATATGATTTGGAGCAATTCTAGTTGTTTTTAGAGTTTTTTGAATTAATGCAACTTGTTTCAATTTTCTTTTACAACCCTAAGTGTGAAACGTCACGTGACGCTACGTAAAAAAATTAATTTCCATCGTTATATTTTTGTTAGTATTGCTTTTAACAGAATTTTTAACGCAAATAAAACATGTATTTTATGTAGAATATACTTTATATTTTGACTTCAGCGCCAATTCAGGGTGAATTTGTTGGAAATCTATGATTTATTATGTTTCAACTACATACGCCAAATTCGAACCAAATCGGACCATAAATACGGTTTTTCGAAATATCTCAACCTTGGCGCCACCTAGGAAGACCATTTTACGCAAACATGATTCTACTTACATAGCCAATATATATTTTAAAAATCAGACAAATCGGCCCGTAAATACGTTAGATATAAGACATTTATATTTTTTATCGTGGTAGACCTTCCGATGGAAACACCCATATCTATCGATTTTCTTCGTTTGTAGCATCCTTTTTTGTAGAGAAACATGCTTTAATACAACTGAAAAAAATTTAAAAAAATATTGAAGTTTTCCCCTGTTAAAATTAGATTTTTTTTAACTTTTTCATTAAAAAAAATCTGGAATTGTGAATAAAATTCTCAAAAACTAAAAGAAAATCTGGAATGATGAATAAAGTTTTCAAAAACTACTGAGGTTATAGAAAACTAATGCGCATATATGTATACTGCGTATGGGGAGTTTTTCTACCTTTCATTTGCTACATTTCTTATAAGATATACATACGTGATAAAGTGGAACCACTTTTTTTAAGCTGAATAAAGGTAATTTGCAAATATCTTGAAAACTTATTTATGGAAAAAATACTCGATTTTAGGAAACAGCAAGCGATTCTGCATAGGAATTGGATAGTGGCAGTCAGTGATTTTTATGACACAATTATGAGTACAAAAATGTTATAATAATGTTATAAATATCAAAATGTTTCTATTTTTCTCTTGATTTTCTTGCTTTTTTCCGATACTATACAAGTTGATGTTTTTTGAAATGCTTTAAGTTTTTATGTGGCTTACAGGATGTATGTATTTGAAAAAAATATATATAATTTTTATATTCTAATAATTAGATTTATGTCATAATGTTAGATAAGTAGTTATAGTTTCCAGTTTTCATAATAAAATCCTATGAAAATTCACTATTTTGCTACTATCTCCTTCACTACCAGCGTAATACCCCTGCAGTGAAAACCTAAACCAGTTAGAAAAAATACTAGTTCATAAACTAGTATGTGACTACCAGTTCGACATTTTCGAAGAACTTAAGCGTTCAGCGACATCTGCCTTTGAATTGCCAAAGCCTAAAATAAAACGCAATTAATTGCTTTTCGTACAAAAGTCGGCTGTGGCGTCACGTGAAGACTACTGGTTCTGGTTCTGGGATCGCAGGTTCGAGGCCGCTTGGAGGTGGTTAAGAGTTTTAAAGTTAGATCAATGTAAGTAGGAATAATTATTTCAATTTAAATATAAATAACAAACTTAAAAATCTAGTTTCATTACAAAAAAAAAAAATAAACAAATATATGGGAAGAAATACTTGTGCCATAAAAAAATAGATAACAAAAAATATATTTTTTTAATTAAATTTAAGAATAACAAAAAAACTCTAAATAAAAAATATAAATAAAAGAAATATTATAAAAAAAAATAAAATAAAAAAAAATTCCCTGCGCCCGGGCTTGAACCTGGTACCTCAGGCATACCACGCGAGTGCTTTGCTCTGTCGGCCATTGCGACTGTTGGAGCGCCGCGAGCAAACAGGCATACTAATGCTTTTCATAGGGGATGAATTGGCAGACTATCTCATCAACTGGTATGATGCTACTAGTATTTCTACTAGTAGATGCTGATGCATAGCCTGACAATTGACATCTCGTAGGACAACGCATTGTTAAAAATACCAGTCGCTAACATTGAAAAAGGATAGAACGCGAACTAGTTGGGCTGAAACGCAAACTGGTAGAATTCTAGTTCACAACTAGTAGCTTTCCCTGCAGGGAGTTTTCTGCTTTAAATCGGTCTGGCTCTTGCTTAAGCAACCGAATTAATGTCTGGCAAATTAATTTTAGATTCATTAAAACTTAAACAACATCATATTAAATTTTGAGCTTTACTAAAATGAGTTGAAAAATTATTATTTTTTTTTTAATAAAAAATTACGTCTGGCATAATGTTAGCAACAACGGAAATGTCTGGCAATAATAAATTTACGTTTCTAAAACCTAGTTAAAGCCAATGAAAAGAAAATAAGCCTTACAAAAATGATTTAAAAAATTGGCATTTTTAACTGTAAAAATGCGATGCGCACTAGTCAGCGCAACCATTACCGCCTGCCGAGTTAATGAGAGAGATGTCATATCAAAAAACCAGCTGTCCTGAAATTCTCTCTCGAAAACGATGCTAGCTCTTAGACTAGGGTAAAGGGCAATTCCATACCAAATTTCGTTGAGATATCTCAATTTTTGATCGAGTTATCGTGTGCACGGACGGACGGACGGACGGACGGACAGACAGACATGGCTTATTTGACTTCTCTTTTCATTCTGATCATTTATGTATACATTTGTCTATATCTATCTCGATTTGTTTTGGCTGTTACAAACAACCGTTATGTGTACAGAGTTATAATACCCTTGTGCACAAGTACGCTCGGGTATAAAAATGTTGTTTCTTTTTGGGGAATGCAAAGTAGAATGTCCTATAATATTTCTTTCTTAATTCGCTTCTTTGCTTCATTTCAGGGAATGCAAAGTAGAATGTCCTACAATATTTTACTTTTTTCGCTTCTTTGCTTCATTTCAGGGCATGCAAAGTAGAATGTCCTAAATATTTTTTTTATTTCGCTTCTTTGCTTCATTTCGGGGAATGCAACGTAGAATGCTGCATCGTAGTCAGCTGAAAAATAGAATGAATATCCAAAAAATCTTTTCCTACCGTTAGTTTCTGTGGAAATTTGTCTCGCATAAAAATCATGTTTTGCTTTGTTCAATTTGCAGCGAAGTTGAAGTCAGTCAATGAAGTGAAGTACATGAGTGAGGAAGTACAATTTTAAGCTTAATTAAATATGCATGTATGTACATACCGATTTTTAAGTAAAATCTAAATACCCAAATACATACATATGTTTGTATAAAAACTGATTTATAAAAATTTTAATTAATTTTAATCTTTTAAGACATTTTCTGATTTAATATAAATAGGTTTGTACTCATCTAGGCATTCTACATTACTTTCTCTGTAAGGCATTCTTTGTTCGCTTCTCTGGATTCTGTTTACCCATGCGTTCTCCCTTCGTTTGAAGGTAATGCTGCGGGTAAGGGCTTACCGCCAATGACATGCCCATGTTAAAATAAGGCCTTCCGGAAGCGAAAGGGTAAGCGATTCCCATCGCCTAGTTCGTTTCCACTTTCGTTTCTGTGGTAATCGTGTTTTTTGCTGGGTTCCTATATTGAATAAGTATTTAAAATACGCAATGTATATGGTTGCAATGTGTCGCAGCTCTGCATAAACAAACAGTTTGAATACCGCAGTATAACAGTTTCCAAACATTGCATTGACACGTTTTGGCAGTCAGCGCCTATGTATATGCTGATGACGCGCAATCGTACCTCAGCTGTCCCCCAAATCAATAAATGCATGTGTTAGAAATCTTATACATGATTTAGCTCATGTCAGCGAATGGACTGCTAATAATAGATTGGTCCTTAACACCAGTAAATTCCAGTGCATCTTTAATATAAGAAGTCCTTCCAACTACACGTAGAGCTGGGAAAACATCGATGTTCGGAAACATCGGTATTTGCTAACCTCGGGTTAATCGATGTTTCTAAAGTTAAACTAAAAAAATTACAAAAGACTATTTTATCGCTAGAGAGATCCATCAAGTACAAGGTAATGTTTTTGTTAAGGAACAACAAATTATTAACTAAATTTGGTTTTAATAAGCATCTACGGTTAGGAATGCGCTGCCTATTATTGCTCAACATGCGTTCTGATTCGGAGGAGTTGGCTGGCAAAACGAAATATTTGTACTTGTTAATTTTTTTGATATATTTCATTTAATCGTTTTTACGCTTACAATAAAGCGCCTCGCATATTCATCAAACTTTTCTATTATTTCCTCCTGAATAAGCTCGCGGGTTTCGGTAATAAGTTTTCTATGGGCGCTCATGAGGCATAGTCCAGAGAGCCTTTCTTCTCCCGTTGTGCTCCTGAGACAGGTTTTTACTGTACGAAGTGCTCCACAGTCACTGTTGTGCATGGAACAGCGCTCAAAATGGAAATACACTTATTTATCGCTGGTAGATTATCGTTTCCATCTTTAAATAGATATACAACTACAACATCCTTCAAATCTACTTCGGACAACTTCTTTTTCTCTTTCTTCCATAAATTATACCAAAGAGTGAGTTCACTGCCCATAGATCATAGATCTATTGATAATGCTTCGTGTTCTTTTGTACCTTTTCACTGGAACATTTAAGCTCTACCCAGAATTACTGCGGACGACGGTAAAACGGTCGGCGGTACAGTTGCCGCAATGAAATCCATCACAGTAAACACAATTGCGGCGCATGACGGCTTCCGTCAGTTGTAATTTTGAGTTGAAAATTATCATTAAAATTACGTACGTGCGTGTAAGTAGATTTGCTGGAAATAAAAATGGATGAAAATATTTCTAAACTTGTGAAAATAATAAAAATTACTACAATCAACACTAAATCAACATTTTAAATCAACCGAAAAACAGCTGTAAAAACGCTGCCGCCGCAATAATGAGCCATTCCATATGCCTTTATGAGTGCTAATTTTTACAGCTTTACCGTCGTCCACGGTTGCCAACTTTTACACTGAAGAGCAAAACTGGAACAATAGAACGGAGGGTAAAGTTTGTGGTAATGTGCTTCTTGAGTTTATTTACTTTATGGTAATTCAAACTTGCATTTCGCCTTACCGATGTTTAATTAAACGTTTGACCATAAAAATTTTAAGATTCGCATATGGAAACTCAGAAAAAAATTACCAAACAAAAATGAACTGGATTGTTCCAGCTTTGCACCCTCTTAGTATTTGCTGAATTTTATAATTCAAAGAGGAGTTCTGGCTCAGTTCCTGCAATTTTGTAATCAAGGCGCGTTGGATTTTCGCTGTGAGTGCTTTAAGTGCACAACCCAAGCAAAAAGAATTTAAAGTTTTTGCAAAACGGTCAGAAAGGCTACGCTATAAAAAAAGAAATCATATCGGCCAAATGTCCGTTTTATGGTTATCTAAACAAGCGATAAAAGGGCGGACCTCAGTCTGCAAGATCAAGAGACCACAACAAATTGCAATTTGCTAGGCTAGGCATATTGGAGGGTCTCTGAATACCAAAAAACTTTGGTTCAAAATCAAAAATTACTGCTTTTTCACCACAAAGCAAGTGACTGGACATTATGTAAGACATGGGAACAAGTTATTGCAGCACAAAGATAAAGAGGAGAAAGCCTGCTTTGACATCCAGAAAAATTTTTTGTCAGAAACGCATTTTTACTAAGAAAAAACATTGGATTGGTATTATTTTGAAGCGGGAATTTACAAGTTCTTCATAAACGACTACATTATTCCACTAAAATTTACTATTAATTAGGGCACGGCCCTAAATTTTTTAAATCTGAGGATAAAATTAAACGTTTTAAGTCGGAATATTGGTTCAAGTGCTGTGCACCTGCATCAGGGATACGCCTAACGTCCCAAAATATTTAAACTATTAGGTTTGTATGTGTACATTTAATGATGTAGGGCCGTGTTACGCCTTAGGGAGTAAGAACTGTGGTAAAATCGACGGTAAAAAGAAAAGTGATAACAAATGAGCATTTTCAAAGAATTTGGCAATTTCTGAGGATATTTTTCGCAGGCTTTTATCAATTTTAACAGGACAATGATCAGAAATATCCTCCGAAACTGGGGCCAAATAGGTATAAATCCCAAGTAAAGCCCAGACTTGATTGAACAGATAACTTATGGAATTGTTTGAAAATGCCACTGTTCAATTGCGAAAATTCGTCCAATCGGATGCAAGACCTTGGGCATGGCGTTGAGGAAAACCGGTGCGCGTTCTCAACAGATTTCATCTAATAAAAGCTAAAATATTCGAATTGGTTATGGCCAATTTATTAAAAGTCAAGCAAATGGTAAAATTTTCTGTCGGGTGCAAAACTGGAACAATCTAGTTGCTACGTTTTTTTGCAATTTTCTTCTTTATCTGCTTGTATTAATTATTGTTTTTAAGGCCTTCTGATGAAATAAACATTGGAAATGTGACTTCCGAAACTAGATTACAAAAAAGTCTTCATATATTGCGAATATATTGCAAGAAAATTCACATTATGTATTACTGTTCCGGTTTTGCTCCTCAGTGTATATTTTCTAAAACCGTACAATGGAAGAAAGAGAAATTGAGGGTAAGTTTTTAAACTATGCTTCGCTGTATTAAACAGAATATGCATAATACATATTTTCATACGTTATACCTAATGTTATACCATTTTCCCACGGTATTCTGAATTACTTTGTTCGCTCCCCCAATTACGATCGCGAATTACCCTCTATTCCCACGAGCACATTCTTAATTCGATTCGAAAGTTCTCTGTCTCTGTTTTGTTTTGGTTTTTCTTCGCTGCAAAATTGATGCAAAATGTTGGTTCTTCCTAAAAATTTATAAGTTTCCGTATCAAATTAGGGATATACACACTTATAAACTTTACTTTTCGTACCCAAAAAATTCATGTTTTGATTTGTGAGCTAGTTTCGATAAAATTTCGATAAAAATTACACACGGCACCGATTTGTTCGTAATTCGCATGGAAACTCGATCTGAATTACCAACAAATGATGTAATTCGCTCTCAACATTTTCTATGGCGAATTACGTAATTCGAAGTTTAATTGGAGTGCGAATTACGAATAAGAGAGCGAACTACGTAATTGGGGTGCCTTAGGAAAGCCGTATTAGGCCCAGTTATGCATACTTAGCTTTGCATGAGAGTTGTCAGATAAGAATCTGTTAAATGGGCTTTGCTTGTAAGCGGTTAGCCAACGCATACCACTTAACATGTAGAATTCTGTTGGGTTTTGATTTTTACGTAAATATGGTACAGCAGTGCAAATATGCATAACTGGGCTATATTAGTCGTTTCGACTACCATTGTTTTAAATATAATTTTTTAAGGTGCAGTACCACAAAAAAGTACTGTTATCATTTTTTTTATTGAAATTCAAAATTTGCCAAACAGTTTGCGCTTGGTTTTTGTTTTATTTGTATAAATAATGGCTAAATAGGTATTTTATGAGATCAAGCCATATCCCATTAAGATTTAACGAAAAATCAAGTTAAACTTCATATTCTAAATATCTACCTCCGTATCAAAAAAAAAATAAAATAAAGATATAACATTGTTTCACTAAGTTTAAAAAACGCTTAAACTAGGATTTTGGTACAGGAAATGCAAAGTTCTAAAATGTGATGCATGTTTTGCGACTGTATTTATTTTAGGTGGACAGAATGCGCGAACCTTTCCTTTATTTTCACTTTTTTTCGCTATTGGACATTTCATTTTGAGGAGAACCTACTAGATTCTGCTGGAAAACTTTTGCCAGCTAGAAAAGAGCTGATCAAAACAGCGGGCTGAAAACTTATGGTCTGATTATGCATACTTCGTATAACTTAGCACAACTTCGCATAAACTCTAAACTGTAATTTCTATATTCGTATATACTTTGTATGTATTCCATTACCCATAAATTAGCAGAACTTTTAGATTTTGCCTCACTTTTTCCTAAGCGAATTTAAATTAAATTTTTATTGCACTGGTACAAATGGTTGTGCGAAGTATTCATACATCAGACCTTTACGCAAATCATGAAATTGAATGTTATAATTTTTTTTTATGGTTTGGAAGTTCAAAATTATAAAATAAGACAAACTATAACTGTAAGTAATTACTCGTATAGTCAACAACTTGTAACACTTTTTTATCATTTTTATTTCGCCTTCAATTTTACATTTTTCAATAAGGGTATTCAGACCAGACTCGCTAAGGTCTTAATTCGGTATTCGGTTACTCCCACCATTGTTTTGTTTTTTAAATTACCGAATATATCATAACCAACTTAATAAGGTGACAGGTCTGATAATGTGGTAACACATGCGTTAAAATGTCAGCTGATTCCTTTCTGTCACTTATTTGCTGGAATTTGTTCGCGAGAAAAGTGCATACATTTTATCAAAAGTTTAATAAAACATTCTGTCGTGGAATTAATAAATTTTACAAGTAAGTATTACTTAAATAAAAGTAATTGTAATCAGAAAAAGAATAGAAGAAGTTGAAAGTGTACCGAGTTACCAGATAACGAATTAATACATTAACGAGTATAGTCTGAATACCCTTAATGTAAACAAAAATTCCATGAGCTGTTCATCTAACTTGTAAGTTTATGCAGATTTTCTTACTATTCTGGATATTTTTATCTTGTGAAGGAACGTATGAAGCTAAGTAACTATGGTAGTCGAAACGACTAACAGTGGGAAGGCAGGGTTAAAAGTATTAAAACGATTCGCTATTCTTTTATGCAAATCACTTATTTTTGTATTTGGGCACATACAAGCATAATATCATAGAATTCGGCATTACGACAAATATCTGATTGTTCGATGATCAAAAAGTCAAAGGTACTAATTTTATGAAAACTTACAGCATAGTTTTAATCAGTGATGGGCAAAATTGTATTTACTAAGTATTAAGTACTAAGTACAAAAGTATTTAGGTATTTTGTGTTGTTGTAAATACCAAAGTACTATTTACTTAGGTATTTAGGAGCTGCTAAATACTCAAGTACTATTTACTTAGGTATTTAGGAGCTGCTAAATACCCAAGTA